>NW_020455532.1:6550625-6553188 GCF_003342845.1 Nothoprocta perdicaria
AAAAAAAAAGAAAAAAGAAGAAAAGAAAAAAAAAAGAAAAAAAGTAGTACCTCTAATCACCAGCACTGTAGGCACTAAAAGAAAGTCAGACAAAAGTAAGCAAGATCTGACACTCTTCAGGTCACAAAGCTGAGTTCATTGTGACTACCTGAGATGGGAAATGTTATTGAAGACAAGTGCACACCCAATATTTGGCCCTATATTCTGCACAAAAATGACTATACTCCCTACTGCAATGCCCAAATCACATGCAGTGTTTTGAAAAAGCAGACTAAAAATACCTAAAAGCCTTAACAATAGATCACACTACACTTCCATGTAATTTGCACCTAACCAAGAAATTGGAAAACCTATAAGAACACATCCCATTGACTGTATATTGCTATACTGGGGGGAAATTCCTTCCTGATCCCAGTGGGGAATTCAGCTCATGCCCTAAAGCACGAGATTTGATTACTCTTTTTTGAACATGCATAACTGCCATTGCTATTACTGGTCATAACATTTTGTCAGGAAAGAGAAATATTATTCTGCAATGTAATAAAAATAGATAAAATTCAATATAGCTTCAGAATCATTTGCTACATTTCCAAAGTAAACATTAAGCACCCACCAAGATTATTCCATGGGATAAGCCAAGGAAGCCTCYAGTGCTATCCGTTCCCTTTATTATCTCTAATTTTCAAGTGTGCAAAAATGCTTTCAGTAAATATTATGGGTTCTTCCTGTGCCACAGGAGATGCTGCATGACCTTCACCAAGTTAGTTATAAATAACAGGAGGAGAGTGCACACAAATGCTGCTTAGTTCCAGGGCTATTCAAAACTAGCAGCGGAGTCTGACCAGCGAATAAAAATGGACACCAGATTCTGCTCGTGTTTTTTTCCCCCTTCTTCATAATCCCACCCCAGTTTGCTGCTGAAAGGCATTCTGTTCTGTCAGCCATAATGGCATCTGCTGGTGGAGACAGGAAGCCATAAATCTGTAGGGTTCCTCTCGACCAAGCCTTGTTAATGCTCCCATTTATCACCGCRGATAGGGTGCCATCTCACTAGTGCTCCACTCAGAAGTCCATCTTCTCAATTTCCCCTTCCCAAAGGAGCGACCGTTTAAAAGAGCGACTTTCTCATCTTGCACGTCGAGCCCGGGAACGCCACTGATACGAATACCATAGGCAGCGTGTAGCGCTTGGATGGGAGCCATGGCTCCGGAGAACAATAGCCGYGCTCGCCAGGCCCGGCCGCGCCGATGCTCGGCTTTCCTTAAACCTGGAGCGCGTGCCGGGAAGCCTGCACGCACGGGCCGCTCCAGACGCACGGGCGGCTGAGCACCGAGGGGTTCTCTTGGCCCCCGGATGCTTGCCGGTGTCCCAAGACGTTACCTCACGTCCTGAGGTCTGGCAGGACAGTTAATAAAAATGTCACAGGGCGGAAAGAGCTTTTAACGCAGTTCCTCCCGGTAAACAAGCGATGCTGTGCGGGGGAACGATGCCCACCTGGGTGCCACCAGGGAGCCCAGGTATAAAGCCACAAGCAGGGGTATCGATATCGCAGCTCCCGGTGCCACCGTGRCCGCACGTGGCACCCTGCTCTCACCCGTCCGAGTCGGGGGCAAAGCCCCAGGCGGGTGCAGGAAGGTTGACACGGGCGCCCGGGCAGCCCTGCCCGATTCAGGGGTGGCTGTTCCCTTCGGAGTCAGCTATGCCAAGCAGAGCGGCGAGTGTTTTATAGCAGCGCTAGCCCCTTCTGGCTTTGAAACAGGGCTTTGCTCGCGCCGATAAATGCTTCTGAATTTCCTCCAGGAATTGCTCGAGTTCGTACAGGGAAGGCTGTGAAAGGGAGCTGACACTTTCATAAGCACCGACTCCCAAGAGGCTGCTAAAGAGGGAGCTTGGGCAGGGAATTCCCTGGGTGCTGCCCAGAGGGAGGGCACAGGCCGCTGGGTGACACTGGGTGAGCCCGGCCTGGCAGAGCAGGCGAAGGGCATGCCAATTATTTCTGTTAATCCCAGCAGTTTCCTTAGAAAAATAGAAATGCCCCAACAGTGACATCTGAGAACTCAGTTCYCCCACAAATTCAGGTTGTCCTGAATTAGTCCTGTGAAATCCACCCAGAAAACTCCTTTTACAAATCATACGCACACACCTGAATCCATCCTTTCCATCCCAAAGCATCCCRAAACCTCAAGGTGCTGCGGGATTCCCTGGGAGGGGTAGATACCTGGGTGGTTTCGGCACRGGGCTCCTTCAGCCTCCGAGGTCTCTGTCCCTGGATCTCTCTCAGGGAAAACGAGATGGCCTGGAAGGGCCAGGAGGGCCTGGGAGCGCACCACAGGAAAAAGGGAWTTCCCTTAAAATTAAGGGAGCTGGAAGAGAACAGGGTGCTGCACCACTAAGAACCAACCTGGCGCCTCAGAGCGGCGGCGGCTTTTAGCCCGGAGGCCGCGGGAAACGCGGGCATTCCCCACGGGCAAACTTTGCGGGAAGTGGCGGAGAAGCCACCGCCAAGGAGCGACGGGGACGGGGGCAGCGCGAGGAGAGGCCCCCGCGGGACGGCGCGGGCGGG
>NW_020455532.1:6553251-6568251 GCF_003342845.1 Nothoprocta perdicaria
GCCGCGCGCCCTGTCTCTTTAACGGAGCGCCCGCCGCCCGCCGGCGCGGAGTAAATTTCCTCCTGTCATCAGGTCGCGGAGGAGGAGTTTGTTAATGTGCCGTTTGCTCGCGGATCGATGCTCGCTGGCATCGCCTCGCCCTGCCTGTGCGCGCGTGTGTGTGCGCGCGTGTGCGCGCGTGTGTGTGTGTGAGAAGCGCAGATTCCCTCCCATCCCCGGCCGCGCTGTCCTCTCCCATATCACTCACTGCCTGGCATCTGACAGCAGCGAGCCGCGGCGCTCCGCGCACAGCCGCGCACACGCGCGCAGCCCGCGCCGCCATACAGCCCTGCGAGGAGGAGCAGGAGGAGGAGGAGGAGAGGGGAGGAGAGGGAGGAAGCAGCGAGCCCCGCAGCCTTTTCCAGAGCTGCCTTTTTAATATATATATACATATCTATTTTGTTATTTATTTATCGCCGTCCTCTGGCACTGCGGCCGCCTTTCATTTGCTCCTGATCTTGGATGTTTGAATCAAAGCAAAGCAAGTGTTGCAACAGTTAAAAAAAAAAAAAAAAAAAAAAAAAAAAAAAAAAAACAAAAAAAAAAAAAAAAAAAAAAAAAAAAAAAAAACAGAGAGAGAGAGAGAGAGAGAAAGAAAGAAACGTAGATCTCTAAAATAAAATAAAAAGCCAAACAGGTTCCTGTCAGAGGAGTGGAGAGGAGGGGGCAGGGGCGGCCGTCGGGGGGTGCCGGGGAAGGCAGCGAGGCAGAGGCACCGGCTCAGGAGCGGCTCGGGGCTCTCGGATCTGGGGACAGAAGTGAGATTGGAGAAAGTAGAGCGATGCCAAGGAGGAAACAGCAAGCACCCAAGCGGGCGGCAGGTAAGGAGAAGCCATCCCCTTACACAGCCTCCGTGTCTCTCCTCTCCTTCCACTCCTACCCCCGTCTTTATTATTATTATTTAGGGTCACCCTGGCTTTTCCGGGCTGCATCTTTATTTATTTATCCCCCGCTCTGCCCAGCCCTCCCTTCCCTCCGTAACTCCAGCGAGCCGCTCCCGCGCCGGCTGCCGGGCGCCCCGGCCGGGCACGGGCTGCGCGGCCGCCCGCGGAGCCGCGCGGAGCCCCGCGCTGCCCCGGCCAAACTTCCCGCAACTTCGCGCCGCGGCTGCGCCCGCGCCGCCACCTCCCCTCATTCACCCTTTTTTTCTTTATTATTATTATTTTTTTTTTTTTTTTTTTTAACGCCTCCGGGTTTCGCTTTTGACGAAGTCGCCAAGCAGGTCGCGGTGTTTAACCTCTCCTGTCGCCGGGTTTCTGGTGGCATCGGCGGCCGGGGCTGTGTGTGTGTGTGTGAGTGTGCGCCTGAAATAGTGCAGGGACTGTCTGTGCCGCTGAACCCGGCGGGGAAGTTCAGCCTTTGATCAGCGGGGGTGAAAATTGCAACAGGAAATAAAATGAAACGTTCTGACTGTTAGAAGACAATCCGCATTTTCAAATCAAATTCTTCTTTTGTTTGCTCTCCGAGTTGATATATTTGCACATGCCAAGTGGTTTTGCAATTAATATTTTTCTCTTCTCTCTTCTTCCTTTTTTTTTTTTCTTTCAAGGAGAAAATAGTTCGCAACTTTGGAAGTGTTTTGTTTTGTCATTTGTAGGGTGTTCTTTTCCTTTTAGGGGCCAAGAAAAAGAAACAGATGAGTGGGCCTGTATAGTAAATCTTTTGAAAGAGTTTTCTTTCAGGCTGCTTAATTGCTTTTTATTTTTTTTTAATAGTATGGTGGGGTTTTGTTTCTGGGAAGCGCAATATGGAAGTTCATTTTTCTTCTGCCAGACCCACCCACTGAAAAATCAGCTTTCCAGTTGATTGCCAGCTTTGATTTGACATTTGATTGATCACCTGTCATCTTGCTGCSTTTGATCTATTCATTCTTGATATATATCAATAAATCACTCACCATGGTAACCCAAGTGCCAATGACGTAAGGCTTGCCCTCTAGATTCTCTTAGCCAGACATGCACAATTATTATCTTGTTTGGCTTTTAATGTAGGCTCTTTTTTTTTTCTTTATGTCCTTCCTCAGATTAGTTCTTTAAAGAAAACTATTTTTTCATGTCCTCAGTTTGAAAATTACCCAGTAAATTTTCCTCATCCTTCTGAGTGTTTTCTTTAGCATATTGTAGGTGGGACAAAATGTATGGGGAAGTTAGTGGCACAGTTGAATAAACTTTGAAAAGTAGTGCTTGGGATCCTTTCAAAGGTAAATGGGATTTTTGAGAGACCAGGGACATGCGTAACTTTTATAGACTTGCACATTATGCCGTATTCATGTAGGTGCAGGACACTGGCGTGCAGGCAGAGCCTTTTGGGATGTGACCGATGCACCTAGGCAGGTCGCTAGCGTGCTTCTTGGCAAGCAAAGATTGACTGTAACTATACATAGTAGTTAAAGATAGAAATGCATACATATATATGTATTCAGAAGAACTCTCTGATGAGTTGCTATTATTGTTTTATTCACAAAGAGGTTATCTTTGAATAAGGCATTAACGTTTTCAACTTGCAGGATAAATAGCTATTTTTTCATGGATGCTGATCATCTCGGTGACAGTGCTAGAACTGCTGCTTTTTTCTTTCTGTCAGGAGTATGAGGCTTCATTTTATTTTGTTTTCAAAGTAGGATTTTCACTTGGAATGTAGCCTCTTTTTTGTAGAAGGGGCACCCTGCTCCTTTTTAGGAACATAGGCTATAGAGTAAGGAAATTCTTGCAAGCAAAGCCCATATTGTTTCCCAGGATTTCCCTGCTAAGAATACAGTAAGATATGTTTTCACCCGGAACGTTACAGTATTTTTGAGCGTCATAGTAATGAGATAGAAATCTGAATGACCACAGTAATGTCTCTCGTTCCTTCTTCTCATTATAAAATGAGCATGGGTTTTCAGCGATGCATTTCTTTGATTGCATTTGTCCTCAGATCAATGTTGTTTCAGGTGAGCAAAATACTGCAAATGCAGTCCAGTTTCAGCCAGCAGAGCTGATTTGAAGTAGGTTTATACATTTGCAGTAGGTCTCTTGCTTTGAAGTTGTATGTGTGGGCTCGTGGGGGGTAGAGGGGGTTTCAAAGAGCAGATGTGCCTCTTGTATACAGTTCTGAAAAGTGACTTTCATTTTCAGGGATAGTTCTGTTTTTTTTTTTTGTATGGCAAAAAATACCTCAAAGTGACAGTAGACAGACTGTGCAATGGATCGCTCATCAAGCCTGATAGCAAAGCTCCTTATTCCTTTTATTTAAAGGAGTTAGTGCATTATATATTTCTTAATTTTCACTTTTATTTATTTTCACTTGCGCCAGTTCAAAGGTATCAGTTGCACTGCATTTTGTCTTGATGGCAGCAGAGATATGAAAGAGAAGTTTGCAACTTTTAGCTCCTTTAGGTAGTTCCTCCAATGGAAGAGAAATGATAAGCCTTATGATTCTGGACATGCCTGCTTTTGTCATTGCTTAAAATTAAATACTATGCACAACTGTAAATAATTACTCCCATGCACTGACTTTGAAAGCAGGTTTCCAGTTTGATTAATGAATAATGTAAAGGTTAGAGAGAACCAGCAAGTGWATCAGAAGCGAAGTCCTGCTGCTAGACGAAAACCTATCTAGAGAAATATACATGGCAATTTTGTCCTTTTCTATTATTAATTTTCAGCCTTGTATTGCTAAGAAATATATTACAGACCATTGTAATGAAACAAGGTAGTGTAATTGGATAAATGGGGCACTATTTATGCTCGATGACGAGGATTTTAAATCTCAAATTATACTTTTAAAGCTACTTTATTTCACATCAACACAGAAATGGCATGAAATACATTCTGATTTTCACAAGGCTAAATCKTTTTTGAATCGTCATTCTTTCGAGATCCTCGTTGCCATTTTGATAATTCTTAAAGCAGGTACCGAGATCTCTTTATATCTGCACCTGCTTTAATATCATACTTCTGCTTACAAGAAACAGCCCGTTTGTGTTGCTAGCTTTCAGCCAAATGAATCACAAAGGGTTTTACCAACCGTGGGCCTAATTTTTCCTCTTGCTTGGGTGCAAATCAAAAATAGCATCGCTAACATCAGTGCAGTTGCAGTGAATGCTCTCCACCTTGCTCTCACCATTCCGGTGAGCAAGAAGGGAATCAGGCCCAGAAAGTACTTTGTCGTTCAGCGAAACGCAGCTACCTCTGGGGCAGAACTCTTGTAACAATTCCATAACAAATGGTAATATATTAACAGAAGGGTGGAAAAAGGGTGGGAGCAAAGCAGAATTGCTATTCAGATTTTATTCCTAGGGGTATGAAATAGCTTTCAAACACAATTTCACTGGATTAAACTCTCCTTTCCCCTGCAGCTTGTTTAAATGTGCATATTTTATATTATGATCATGAATTGCTAGTTTGCTTTTTAAAGCCTGCGAAGAAGATGAATCTGGACTTAACGCCTTTTCCGGCTGCAATTTTGTCTTTCTTCCTTTCTTTCTCTCGCAGCTCCAATAGGCTATCTGAGAACCAAAGCTGCTGAAAAGTACAGCAGAAACAGATCTCAGGCACATTTATTTTGCTCACTGGAGCTGTAGATGAATAATGCAGTTTTGTTTTTGAGAAAGTCTTCGTGCAGCAGCAAACAGAAGACAGTTTGCAGGCATTACTTGAAAGCTGCAATTTGCCCCTTAATAGTGAAGGTTATTTAAAACAGAAACATTTTTAGAAAGTGAAATTCTGCTTCCTTCAGAGAGCAGAGCAGATGACCAGCTAGCTAGATGTGTATTCCTGTAGCAGTATATGCATGTATTAATAACCAAGAAGGTTGTGGCTTTTTAAATATTATTTGTATCCTTCATTACGTGGGCAATAGCAAAGGTTCCAAGCAAGCGGTGCTGATTGATCACCTGCTTTGTTTAAACATCCTCTAGAAAAGCAACTGCACATCAAAACCACCTAAATAGCTCCTGCCCGAGAACCTTTCCGTTACTGTGCACATCACATTGCTGACAGATGACAAAAAAGCCAAGGTGTGCACAAACAAGAGAGGGAGGCTTTTTACCCAGTGCTTAATTAAACAGATTCCCAAATAGCTTACTTTCCCAAGTAGGAATCTACCAAATTAGCTGCCATCTGCATTAAAATCTGGTATCGGGCTCCTGTGTTTGAGGCTGCTGAGTAATTCGTCCCCGTGTCAGGAGTCAGGCCTGAGTGGGACAGTTTGAAATCCCAGTCACTGCAGTTGTTTGCTTATTGCAATTTTAATCTCGCGTGTCAGAGCACAGCGTATTACCAGCSTACAAAGCCTGGGACTCACCAAGAGTTCAGACTCTGCAACTGTAATATAAAAGACATTTCCGTCAGTAAATGACATCATTTTATAGTACAGTTAAAAGCATATTCATTGTCAGAAATTCTTGTGCGTAAACGATCTCCCTCCTCTGTGCTCGCTAATCGAAAAGCCCATTTTCTTCAAAACTGCAGGATTTTGGCACTTCCTCCCGGAGCTTTCTCCTGKTTTTTTTTGCTCTCGTTAGCAGCACCCACCTCGAGTCACCGTTTCCCCTAGATGAGGTCCCTGGAGTTCCTCCGTAGCACAGAGCCACGCGGAGCTTTTCTCCCGTCATTTTAGCTCGCATCCTGATGAGGACATCACTCCCAGAGAGCAACTCCAGACTCACGGGGAAAGAAAAAAAAAAAAAAAGGGGAAAAAAAAAAAAAAAAAAAGCTGTCAGTTGCTGTGGCTGCAATTCCCAACTTAGCAGCAGCAGAGGGAATGGAACTGTACTCTATCAATTACAGTTGGAACCAGAGGCTAAACACTTATTGTGTTAAGCTATTGTGCAGATCTTAAGAGCTCAAATGTTAAAAAAAAAAAAAAGGAAAAAAAAAGAAACAAAAAAGAAAAGAAAAAGAAAAGAAAATCATGTCAGCTAGCGGAGGGAAGAATAAGGCCTGGTTCTTCTAACGGATGACATGCTATTAGGAAATGTAGAGTAAAATCACTCAAATTCTCTCTGTTTACTGCCTCTTGGATTGAAACATGTGTGTACCATATTAAGCTGAGAAAAAAGCAGGTCCTAMTGTTTTTATTATTAAAATAGCCCTTTCCACCCTCCCCTTCTCTCTCACATGAAAATATTTGTGAAGTTTTACCTCGAGAGCGTGCTCATGCAAGCAGAGAGACATTTTCATCCGTCTCCGAATCTGATACAGGAGTCAATTGGAAACACATTACACTCTCAGCTGAAGTCTTACATTTCATTCAGGCAAGAGCAGTAATTTTTCATTACCTGTTTAATTACAATAATTTACATGAGAGTGGGCCCAGGTCTGCAGCTCTTTGCTTTGGTGGGTAACGGGCCAGGGTGAAGGTTGCAGATGCGAGACGGGGCTGTTTAGCTGCAAAACGAACTAAATTACTGGAAAATACTTGGAGCTAGTGTCCGATGAGGGACCAGGTTCTAGCATTAAGCTTTTAAACACAGGCTGCTTTTGAAATCTAGGGAGATTTCTGGCAGTTAGCTTAGGTTGCTAACGGCTCCCCACTCTATTCTGAAGTTCCTATGACTGATATGTTTGGCTTATTCTGCTAACTGCCCTTCTAAAACATATTGCTACTCTCTGGGTTAATTATTGAGTACTGTTTCTTGGTGATATGGTCTCTTAAAGAGTCCTTTTTAGGATGTTATGCTATATCCTGCGCAGCAGCCCCCACCTAAACRCATGGAGATTATTTTGAAAATCAAAACCCTGAAAGTTTCACTTAGTTTTAGACACCAAAACCAGTTCTTTCTCATTAAGGTGACCTCTCTCTTGAGGCTGTTGGGTCTTGGCACCTAGTCATTTTTAACCATGTTATAATTTCTTCTGCAGCTCAGAAATACCTTGAGAGTAAGCAGTGTATTTTTAAGATTTCAAGGAGAAATGCCTCACAGAAGCACGCTGTTTCCCATTAGATTTACACATCCCTCTTTAACTGTTGCAGCCCTTTCATTCATTACCTTGTGAGCTTTTTCAGGAGAAAAGAAGTGGAAAAACTGGTCCTCTGATCTAAGTGTTGCATTAAGTGGTTAGATTAAAAAAATGAAGAGAATCTTTGTTTCCCTAGAAGAAATGTGTTTTTTTTTTTTTTTTTCTTCGCCCTACGAAAAAAAGAAAGTCACAACAATAGTTACAAAAGGACAGGATTAAATTGTAAAAAATACATAGTTTATAATGTGTAGCTTACGATGGTCCTAGATATCAGTAAAATTCCACAGCCAAAGGAACAGTATTAAATGTATT
Organism: Nothoprocta perdicaria; assembly: GCF_003342845.1. NCBI lineage: Eukaryota > Metazoa > Chordata > Aves > Tinamiformes > Tinamidae > Nothoprocta > Nothoprocta perdicaria. The sequence goes on from NW_020455532.1 coordinate 6,560,547, forward strand.
GGAAATAGATCTGCTTTATGAGCGTACCCGTGCACGCCTGGGAGAGGGACAGACGAGCGCCTGCCTGGGAGAGGGGTGCCCAGTTCTTAGTGATAYGTGCCAGAAATCTTGGCTGGCTACAGCACTTTCCAGCTATTCCACCACTATTTGCCCCCGTGTTAAAATTCCTATGAGTTAAAGTCCTCTGTTTGTGTGCATTCGCTTTAAGCCCACAGTTCCTGGAATCTGGTGATTATTCAAGTGCCCTGTATGATTTTTAAAAGGAAAATGTATTTAAAACCCTTTGCTATAGAACTAGAAAGCTTGAAAACATGCAGTCTAAAAGCTAGAAGAAAATACCACAAGTCGCAAAGTTATCATTTTTAACATCTCCTAATTTTCAGCAAATCTACTTATTTTTGAGAGTGTCATTTGTGTTTTTTTGGCCATATTGCTTCTCACCATTTCTCATGATGAACTGTRGCTTATGTTCATGCTTATATAATTATATGCATGTACATACAGTAAGCAAAACACATAATGATCGAGCGGAGTTACCTGAATAGTAGCTCTGACTTTGTATTGCTGTAAACAAAGCAGTTTGGTCTTTGAAAGATTAGACCATTGGTTCTTGAGGAGTGGCTTTCAACTGAAGTTTCACAGAGTTTGTTTTTTAGTGGCAATTAAATCCAGAAAGTTAATAGCCAGTAACTGTTCTTTAAAGCCTAAACACTTGCAAGACCTGTGAGGAATGCACAACCTGCCTTTTTTCAGATATAATCGGGCTTGACTTTATTGAAAAAAAAAAATACAGCTAGMAACATTAATGCTGTATTTTTATTGTATTGATGTAAATGAGATGCTGACTTCCTTCTTTCATCTCCATGGCTTGTATCTATTATAGCTTTGTCTTATTCCTTYCTGTGCTTTTTCTCCATGTATTCTATAATCCATATTCTGCTATGACCTAATGACACTGGGACTCATTAAAGTTACTCATGATGCTAAAGGGACTTGGGAAGCACCCTTAGCTCCAGATGGCTCCAGAAAAGTAGAACTACTCAACACATAAAGAAAATCAACCCAGACCAACTTTTCCATTCCCACTTTGAATAACCCTAAACATAAATAGGTCAAATCAGAAGAAAAAACTTGAAGGAAGAGCCATGTACTGGGAAAAAACAGGTCATTTTTAATATACATTCATATCTGGCAAAGATGAAAAGCAATAAAGTTTTAAGAAGCTTTCTTGCTCTTCCTGCGTCTCTCTCAAAAGACTCGTTTAATTGAAAAGCCTGTTGTGCTTGTTTTTATGTATGGAAAAGAGAAAAGGACTAATTTTGCACAAGGCCTAATATTCTTGTATAGTATAATAAGAACTCTTTCTGCTTGCTTTTTAAGTCTCTCTGTTCATATAAAATTAAGACTCACTTATCTTAAATTGTAGTAAATCTCATCCAGTATTGCTTTCATAACTTCAAAAATGCTATTAAATATTCCCAAAGCATCTTTGCTAGGGTGATATTTGGTCTGTTTATGTGGGATCACTGCACAATTTCTGGAAAAGTAGAAGCATGCAATTCTTGTTTTTAATGAAAATAATTATATTCACTGGGATGCCCTGATAGGAAAGACTTTTGTTAGTGAAATTTTGCTTCGAGCATATYGAAATGAAAATCTAAATGCAGTTCAGTGTGTGCAGATCATAAGCAGCTTTCTATCACTGATGATGCTTGGACTGGAACCCAAGTGACCAGTTGGACTGAAGTAATTTTTTTGTAGAAAGGGAAGATTTTACTCTGAGTGTTACATATATAAATAATTTTGTATAAATCAAATCACCATCTCAATTTATCAGGCCTACGTTTCTTTTCTGTATATGCAAGATCAACTCATTTATTTTTTACAATGTGAGTGGACTTCACAGAGAAGAGTTGCATCTTTTCWTGATGTCCCATTGTGCCAGGAAGGTAAAGAAAATACTCTGCAGATACTTTTGGGGTAAATGACCCACTCCATAACCTTATTCTAGCTGGTATATTGGCCTACCAAAATTATTTTTATGACTTTTTCAGCCATGTCATAACATTTATAAGCACAGGGAAGCAGCATTAAATTAACATGTGAAAGGAGAGGGAAGCTAAGTAGTTATATTGATCATCTGTAGCATTAAATGCTAAAAAAATTAAAAGCTTTCTAATGCTTTTGATTAGCTACATGGTTCCTGCTCGTATACGTGTGCTTTGATAGGAAGTGGAGTAATATTTCTTCACACTTAACACCTTTCTTCTGAGGATTTCTTACTAATGCGATGTAGTCCTTCAAATAACCCCAGTAAAGTGGAAGGTTTTCCTCCCTCTTTACCAAAGGGCAAAATGAAGCCTGGAGGTATTAGCCAGCTTCCCCAAGGTCAAACAGCAGCTTCGCTCCCAGCTCCTGGCTGGAGCCCATCTGCTGGGGCATCGCTGGAACCAGGACCTGGCCGTGAAGCCACATTCCTCCCCTGTGCACCACCTCCTGAAGCCCAGAGGTTCCCGGGAGCCCTGCGAACTTCCAAGCCAAGAGATCTTTCCTAGGGGATAGTTTCAGGCAGCGTAATTTAAGTTCCTTGACTTCCCTAAATTATCCTCAGATGCATTTTTGGCCTCTGGTAAGTGTCAGGACTAGAGAATTCACTTACAGTTAGTTTTCCGCCCACATCCTGTTCTACGTTTATTTTGTTCAGACCYGGGATCTAGCTTTCTATTTCTGACAATATATCATACATTACCCTGAGAGATGTGAGAAACCTGGTATAATTATTACTTAGCAGGACATGCACATTTCCCCACACGCAGAGTGCTGGTGGTGACTGGAAGCTCCAGGCAATAAACTTTGATGCCATGATTTTTGTAAGGCAACTTCTCAAGTTAAGTGTCTAAACCCTTATGTAGGCATCTAAAAAGAGACCCACATTTTCCAAAGTATTTAGCATTAGGCTATTCCCATTGGATCTTGCTCAGGTCTCTCTCTCTCGTGTCAAGCGAATGATAAGCCTAGATCAAGAGTGGTGTTGTTTTTCTCAAGTAGAAAAGTATTTATTGCCTATAGAAGAAATATGATGCAAGTAATAGCCTATGGATTCACTAGGGATTGTTTATGCTTATTTTCACATGGTATTGCCTTCCAAGAATAGTAATTTCAGCTGTTGTATTGACAGGAGCTCAGAATAAATCTCGGGCAGTGCAGCACTAACCTGCCATACCTGAGAGCTGCTGCCCTCTCTAAGAGAGGCCCGATCCTGCCGGGCCAAGTCACCAGGTAGGGCTGCCTTCCCGGGAGCTGGGGCTTGGGAAGCTCTCCCATGGCTCCTTTTCATGTGGAAATTAATGCTTGCCTCCATTTCTGAATAGTAGGTTATTAGAGTTCATATGCAAATTCCCAGGATGGGAATTTGTCTCTCTTTGATAATTGATATAATAATATATATTTTTAGTGGTCCAAAAGTCCTTGAGCTTGAGCCTTGTATATGTAATTTATGTTCATTTCTTACTATTATTAACTGTAATTTAGTTGTTGGCGCCTTTCATTGCCTTAGATTGAAGGGAGTGTCTCTATCCCATTGCCCCTCCACAAACAATGCCCTTTTAGGGTGCCTTATCCTGTATTCTCGCCCAGACATTTCCTAGCCTGTCAAATACTGTCATTTTATTCCTTACAGATCATTCACAGAACGTCTCCTGTTGCACACACAAATAAGGAACAAGTGCAATCAAGATGCATCATCGTTTAGCATAACAAATAAAAGCCGATCTGTGCAGATTTCCCTTAAAGCATCTCTTAATATGTATTGTCAAAACGTCTAAAGATGTCTTTTACTCATAAGCATTTAATTATTTGTGACAATTAAACTAATATTCAGAGCAGGGGAAAAAAATTAGAGTATTAAATATTTTCTCTTGTCAAAAGCTAACAAAACATCACCTGACGTAGCAAACTCCTCCTGTTTGGGATTTCAAGTATACTTTGTTACTGAAAAAGCACTTGAACAAAATTCCAGAGCCTCATTTCTCAACTCTGGATTTTGCATGTGTTTTGAGAAAATACTATTTTTAAAACCAGAGCAAATTTAAGGACATATTCTTAAAGCATACATTAGTAATGAGCAGCTGAGCACTCAATATTTAAAAAGGAGTTGCTATGAGTTTTCAAGTCTTGCTTAAATTTAAGGCCAGGGTGCTCCTTGGATGAACCAAGGGCTCAGATCTGTGTTTGGAGCCCAGGTTGGTTATTCTTTTACTTGTGTATGAGGAAAATAGCTCAATAAGAGAGTCTACCAACCTGCGCTGTGTCTGGAGGTGTAGGGATGTGCGTGGATGGAGGCAGGAATGAGCAGCCCCAAGCAGAAGCTCCCACAGCCAACACCATAGCCAGAGGCTTGGAGCCTTCATCTGCCAAACAGATGAAGGAAGGACAGGAAGGAAACTTGGGGAAGACCGGAGGAAGGAAATCTGGGAAGAAGAGACTAATGACAAGAGTTTCAAGCACAAATAGCCATTTAGATTAAAAAAAAAAGGGGCCTGTTTGCTTGGGGCCCATTCTCGTGCTGTGCCATGCAATGGTGAAGGGCTCGTTGGGGTGTCCCCGCCTGTCAGCGACTCATGCTTGCTTCAGCAGCAGCTCTGCCTTTGGCTTGATGTGGGGAGGGAGAGGGGATATTGTATTTTATTTATTGCTGCATGGGATGGTTTTCCCCTGAAAGTGAATCTTTCTGTCTGGAATTGAGTGCGAAACTTTGGGCTGGGCAGGGAGGGCCTCCACCTGCCCCCTGCCCTGCGCTGAGGAGGATAATCTAGAAAACAGGCACCCTCCTGTGGCTCCCGCGCTCTCCCCTCAACACCCTGGAGGTTTTATCGGCTTGTGGTTCAGGTTAAGCCGAGGTAAATCATTTGGGGAAATATTTATGGGAGGGGTTGGGCGGGGGGGGTGGGTGTTATGATATCTACATCTGGTTTTCCACTTGTTTGGATTCGGGACATTTTACCTTAATCATTCCCAAGCGTCTCTGCTCAAATCCCGTCTTTTGTTTTTTTATCACCTGTGGGGCAGAGCCGGGCAGGTCTTCCCTAGGTTTGTGTCCCCGACACCTCCGCGACCATCTGCATGCRCTACAGTGAAGAACTTCAATCTGTTGTTAGCAGGAATATATTAAAAGCATCTTTCTAGTATTTGGCCTCTTTCTTGATAACTGCTTGGCAATACTCCGTTTCTGTTAAAATGTGGTATTTTCAATGCATGAAGTATATTCAGGGAAACTGGAGAGCGATTATGAGTTTCTGTAAGGAAATAAGCATCTTGCCGCCATTATCCTGTGACTGGGAACGTTCTAATACATGACATCCATATAATTTAACCTAATATTTTTTTTTCTTTTTTTTTTTTTTTTCTCAGTGATGTAATGGGGAGAGTGACCTGGACTTTGTAAAAGTTCCCCTACTTACTTCAGATTCCCAAGGGCAATGTAACATTCTAGACAGTGTTTTATATGCCCTGATTAAAACGTAGCATATTTTTGCATTTCCTGTGCAGTGACCTGTTAGTGCTCAGAGACAGAACACTTAAGGAACAGTTACAAGGAGACATTTCCAAATGTGCCTAATATGTGAGAGTTTTTATAACATTCTTATTTCATTTGAAATTGCAGCTACAGCAGGAACCATTCAGATGGCGCATTGATTTAACTTTTTAATCCAGTGTTTTGCTACGTCAAGTAAAATAAATGTTTGTTTTTAGCTCTTTTTTCTTTTCTTTTTTTCTTTTTTCTTTTTCTTTTTCTTTTTTGCTTTGCTAAAACTCGTAACTACTTTCTTTAAGCTTAGGATTCTAAAGGGAGCCACATTATCTGAAATTTAAAGCTTGCTTTTTGTAGCCGCTTTCTCACAACTCCCCCAAGGAAAAAAAAAATACAAAAGTACAACTTTAGCAAAAAGGGCTTTTATATCTCTATCAATTATAGAAACACCAGCTGCAGTAGATTACAAATGTGTTTGGCTGATTGTGATGTTGTGTGGGGAAAACCGTCACAAGGAGCTGGATCCCGCTCTCCCCGGCTGTCCCACGGCCCCAYGGCTGCTGTCAGAGCCGGCGTGGGCAAGGCCGGGTCTGGCTCTCACCCTGCACATTGCCTTTGCCAGGTCTGGCTGTGTACTTGCATGCACACGCTGGTGCCAGGGAAAATAAGTAGATGGAGCTGTCACATTTGACCGGCAGTGCTAACTGCGTGTYGTTTTCTTCATGTGTTTTTCTGTGAGCCGATGCAAAAGCGAAGACCATCCTCCTGTAGCCTAGGCTGGAAACCTCCGAGGAGGATAGTGAGGTTGTTGTTGCTCTATATTTTTTATATCCAGGAAAATTTTGTTTACTTTTACTTTCTTGAGGAACAAAAAGAGAGGAAAAGATCCCCATACAGCAGAAATTATTGTTTGACAAGAGCCAAGTGGTGGAGTAGCTGGAAGCCATAAAGCCAACAAATAAATAAATAAATAAATAAATAAATAAATAAATAAATAAAGCTATGTCACGACAAGATGGACAAATTAGTATTTTGGTGTTGTTGAACTCAAGAAAAATGAGTTTGCCCAAAAGCTCGTGCTGGTCCTATCAACCTCACTAATGTCCTTGGTTAAAAGGGTAGCAATTTAACAGCTTTCATTTGTCCAGTGCCTTGGTTACTGTTTCATTGAGCTCCTTGTACTTGGAGAGGCTCTGGGAGTTCGTGTTTGGGCCCTGGTTTATTTTAGTATAGAGAACCTGACATATCAAAGTTCTCTGTATATTCTACAAGTAAATGCAATTTTCTATTTTCATTTAATCCCAGGAATGTTGGCGTTTTCCAGGCTGTCAAACAGACGARTGCATTGGAGGCCATTTAGATGTGTCTGTCTAGTTCATCTATCTAATCTACTTCATTTCTAATGTGCCCATCACCCTGGTGTCTAGATAGAAAGTATCTGTCCCTGTTTTTTTCTTTGTGTAAAGAAACAAAGCTTTTATTGACTGTGGTAACTTAATTGACTCCTGAGAGCTTTCCAATTCATCTGTAAAAATAAAAACAAAAACATTTTCAGAGAAGTGATTCATTTTTGCACTCTTACTCAGAATTTCCTTCCTCTTCTGAATGTTGTTTGGCTAGCTGGTTATTGTTGCCTTATCTAGAAAATGCTGTATTTTAGAGGTGTTGTATTAAAATGGAGTTTTACCTGAGTCAGCGGTGACTCAAAACTCCATTTGGCAACTAAAGGGAAATTCACTCATGCCCTCTAACTTCCTCCCGCTTCCCTCTGCAGAAGCTGCCTTCATTTACTAAGCCACCTTGTTTAGCAGCTGCATCTGTTCTATGACCCTTTGCCATATACAACATAGGTAAAAGGTAATAAAAAGTAATAGAAATTGTGGCTTCAAAATTATATCTTCATTTGAAAGCCCTGGTTTCTGTTAAATTTAATTACTTCTCTCTTCCAATTAGGTAAAAATGCATTGTAAGGCATAAGCGAGTATTTAAAAAGCAGAGGCCTGAAGTCTCCATTAAGGCACAAAAAAAGGGGAAAAAAAGCGGACACGCTTTGGATTCGCTGTGTCGGTGGGTGCTGCCGTGTGCGGGACGGCGCGGTCACCCCACAGGGTGTGTGTCGGGTGCGTTTAGAAGTGGGTGTCTACTGGTCGTGCCGTGGCCTCGGCGCTTCCAYGG
>NW_020455532.1:6573251-6673839 GCF_003342845.1 Nothoprocta perdicaria
GCTGCCGCGCTGGATTTGCACCACTTGGGGAATGACTTTGGACCTTGGATTCTCTTCATTGCATCCAAGGATAGGGATTCTTTAGCAAGAAGCATATTTAGGTCTGCTTGTCTGAAAGGTGCTGGCATAATTTATTCTACCTTCACTGACAAAATCTTAAACCAATTTCAGATGGGCTCAGAATTCACTGTTTGATAATATACTAAATTTCACATCTAAATTCAAAAGTCAGCTCTATGAGTCTGTGGCAAAGGCTACTGTTTAGCTAAACACATGATACTTTATCTGACTGTGTCAGAGAATATCTTGGTGTAGATTTCTAAAGTACTGTGAGAAAGTTCCTACTAGGTTTAATAGGGATGTATTTCAGCCATATGTGTTTTAGCCAGAGAGCTTTTCATTTAAATAAGTCACATTTGCAACACCTTGAAAATATGCCTGCATGCTTATTTGTTCTGAAATTCTTTTCCTTCCTGATCTAAGAAAAGTTTGTTTTATGGAGTGCAGATGTTTTTTAGCTTAGTGCATTTTTATTCACRTGTTTTAGCTTTCTTCAATAATTCTTAAGTACGCTTGGGGATTCCAAAACATGTAATTGTCCTGTGAGTTCACCCCGAGCTCTGAGATGGCTTCAAGCTGGTCTGGTTTTCAGCTGGTGGACATGGCAATGGCTAAGTATATTCCTGATGAGCCATTTATTCTATATATTTCTAACCCACTGTCATAACTGTCTTAGCAGTATTCCTAAAGATTTCTTGCCACGATTCAGCATATTCAGCCCTTCAATAAGTGAGCAATGGAAGGTCAGGGAGACACCAACCGTGCAAAGAGCTGACCCACAGCCCACCAAGCTGGGAAGGAGAAATCTGCCTGAGGAGGAGCTAGGACGAAGCATCGCTTAGGCATAAAATATCATGGGATATCCATACAATTTTTGCTATTGTTTTGAAAAGTGGCCTTTTATATTCAAACCCTCAAAACTATTCAGATTTGGAACTACAAAATATTGGAAGATGTGGAGCAGTTTATGAGTTATTTGCTCTGCAAGGTCCATCCATACCTTTCTAAAGGTCTGATGTGGAAAAGCTCGATAAATCTGTACATTTGTGTTCAGGCTGTTCTGAAGGAGGAGAGGAGCAGACTGCGCTGCAGAGGTGCCAACGGAAAATTATTGCTTATGCAGGAGGGGTCTGTAATTACCAGCAAGGTATGCAATCTTGAGAAAATAAAGTGCAACAGATCTATACCTAGATCACATAACATTTTCTGCAGCATCAGCCACTGAAGTTCACATCTTCTTGTTTCACTTTGAATTTGAAGTTTGAATAAATCCCAAACTGTAAGTCTTCTGAAATTTCCAAGATTCATCTGCTTTTGATACAAAACTATAAACCATAGATTGACTTCACACTTCATAATGAAACTCCAGACTCAGTGAATATTTGAGCTTTTTGTTTTATTGTAAAAGTTTGCCTTCCTGTATGCGTATGAAAGTACTACTTTTGCCCCTAAGGCTGAACTCACATGAACTCAATTTAACAAATTCTCTTTAAATAACTTTTTCAGTATTCTCTGAGTGCTGCTGCGAGAGAAATTGTGATGTGAGTAGTAGGCTATGAATTCCCACAAAGAGAAGAATGCACACACAGGCAGGCAGACACAGGCACATTTTTATGGTAGTTAACACTTTTCAGAAAGAATCCCAAACTAACTGATGCAAAACTCTCTTACTGTACTAAAAAGGGACTGTATTTAGTAAGACTTTAATACAAGATTTCAATGGTACTAACAAGGAGCTAAACTGAAATGGGATGAAGGAACAGACTGCTGGTCAACCACTTTTTAATCTGGCTCTGTTGCCCTAGTTTCTTTTATGTTAAAAATTAGTTTATATTCCATCGGAGCTGACCATCAGTTCCAATACTGTATCTTTACAGTCATTTCCCCAAATTGTTCTTTTGGGCAAGAAATCTAATAACAAATGTGGAAAATCAAGTGTGAACGAACTCCTTCCCTAGGCTGTCTTATTGAAATAACATTTCATGCAAATAATCTCATTAGTGTAAAGATTTTGTTCCTTAGTTTCTACCAGTAACTTAAGTTCATGTGATTGAGCTATGATCTCCTGCAGAAGTGAAGGAGATTTGCAAGGATGACCATCAGGAGATGCAGCATTAAATAGTGAGGAAGCAGCAAAACCTGCGCCGGTTCCAAGCTCGCCAGGCATCTTTCAAATGTTTCACAAGCAGGAAAAAAAAAATGTAGATCTAATGATAAATAATAATGCACTGTCTCCGACGTTAAAGGACATCATTGGCTCTCTTCTCTATGGTGTAAATCAATGTAATGTGTGAATCCTTTAAAAGTAACATGGAATTTAAAATGGAAAATATGAGAACCTAGTAGAATTACTGCTAAAATCATCCGTTTATTATCTAGGTGTGCTTAATAGCCTGCTAGCTGATGAAAAATCATTTGCTAACCCCAAGGAATGGTTCATTTTCCAACTCAATCACTCAGCCATGCATTGGCCAGAGCTTTTAAAAAATATACCTTGTATTACTTGTGTCAATGTCTGGAGATAATTTATAACAGCAATAACTTCCATTAACACACCTACTAAGCAGCTTAGTTAGAACAGGTAAGATTTGCAGGCGGACTTGAAATGTTTAAGTAGCGCACCAATTATTGACCAATGATTCCAGCATTTCAAAATGGGCTTTGGTTGGCCAGAAATAATTCATTTAAATAATAATTAATAGGCTCAGTTGTTCCATGGTAATCAAGACGCTGCCTACAGACTGGCAGGCTTGTTTCTTATTTGCATTAAGGCAACTTTACACAACTCTGACATAACAGTTACATACCCCTAATGGAACAGCATAAAGGAGACCTTAACATAATTAGAGTCAGGCTCTCTAKTCCCTCATTAATAAATATTTGGCATTTCTGTAATAGACCTTCCTGTGCTTTCCCAAGCTCTCGCCAAAAGAGCCACATCCAGTTGTTCTCCCTGTTAGCAGCTGAGCCCCGGTCCTTCCTGAGGGGCTGTCCCACACTCGGAGTTATAACCCGTGCAGGGTGGTGCATTGGTCAGACCCACTTGCCTCCTGTGCTCGTGTGTAACCTGCCTTCTTTAGTGAAGAAAAGCACTAGGTTTATTTCCCTTCTGTAGGTAGCAGTGCAGCCACAGCCACAGGCCACAGGGCCTGGGCTGAGGATGAGGTTTGATGGATTTGCTGCAAGCGCAAGTGACCCATGTGCAGCCGCCCGGGCCCGCGACCGCTCCTCTGCCTCCTTGGGCGCTCTGCTCACACTCCGGGCTCCCACCAACAAGCCAACTTGGAGCGAAAATGGCCAAAACCTGACCCTAAGAAAAGGGAAAAAATGTTTCTTTCAATTTAACTCACTGAGCTGGTTTGCCCAACCAGCTCAGTTTAACTCACTGAGCTGGGTCAGGCGCTCACCAGCACTGAAGCCAAGGGGAGGAAAGGAACATGATGTGGGGAGCAGATCTGAGGACACAGAAAGCRGCTCTTTATAGCAATTAGTCATTAGCTTGCTTAGTTGCTCCTAAACAAATGCACCCTTAGTTGATATTTAAAGAGGGGAGACACATCAAGTATGCCCTTAGCAAAGCAAATGCTTTTTCATACATGCAAGGGTTCCATAATGGTGTTTTTAAAGAACATCTCAGTCTGTCTCAGTCTGAAGTTTATCAGGAAATACTTTTATATTCTGAAGATATGCTTTTGTCCCTTTGATAACAGATTAACTTAGTTAAAAAAAAAAAAAAAAAAGGAAGAAAAGAAGAAACTAAGCCTTGAGCATCAGAAATCAGATCTAAAAAGATATTTGTTTCTTACTTCTTGGACAAGTGCATGTGTTTTATCTCTTGAATGCAAGTCAAAGATGCTTTTGGAAATCTGTGAGGTTTGTGCCGAAGGGGGACGGTGTTCCAGGTGCTTGATGCTGCTGTCCCATAGGTTTGCAGCGCAGTGTCGTTATGCTTAATTGGTAAGCACTCCACATTAAGTCGTGTGCATGCTGAGGGGTTCAGGGATCACATTTTTTTCAGTTTCTTGAACATGATTACACTTTTTATAATTTACATTTTTAGCCACTAACCGTGATACATTATATTTAGAAAATGAGATGCTCTGAGTGTTAGCAAGATGTGACAGTGACAAATCTTATGAACGTTAATACTGAAACCCATCACAGTTCAAGTCCCACTTGCTGTATTATAGCTTAGATTGAGGTTTGTGAGGGGGGAATGTTCTAGTTATCAAGTTGTCATTGTTCAAATGCCTTTTCTTTTTTTTTTGCTCAATTTAAAAACAATCTGCAGTTGTAGCAGTTGTATTCAGTGATTATGAAACCTTTAGAAAAAAAAAGTAAAAAGTCACTTCTCCAAATGTTGCAAATAAGTCACTGATTTGCAGCTTTCTGCAGTGTGTCCTACATACGTTCTGTGTGTATGTAGTCCTTACAAACTCATAGCTGATGCCTGATCAGAAAAAAAGAAAAATCTTGAGCTCCCTGAGTATGTACCACTAGTGTTCCATGTCTGTCAGAGTTTCTATTGTGATCACCCTTGCAGGGATTTATCAGTCAGCTCTAATACCTGGCTCCAGGCTAAAAATTGGCATGCAAGAAAGCAGATGTGGTTTAAAGATACACAGAAGCGGCAGAACTGGGGAAAGTCACTCCGCAGCTCCAGAGTGCTGTTTGCTGCAGCGCCCTGCAGCTGAGCTGCCCTCTGATGTGTCCCCGTGACACCCTCCTTTATTCCCATGCGCGCTGCCCAGAGTGTGTTCCAGGGAAACCAAAGGAAAGGCCTTTCTGCTAACAGAGCCTCTAAGTGGCATCTTGAGTGGCATCTCAGGAGCTCTCCGAGGTGCATCTTGCTGGAGGACACAGGCAACGAGCCTAGGCCATGCAGGAGATGACGGTAGGTGCTTCGGACCAGGCTGCAGCCCCACGGCGGCTCCTTCATCCTGGGCTCGCACCCCRCGTGCGCTGGCCTTGCGGGAGCTCCTCGTTTACAGTCGATCATGTCAATATTCCGCGGGCTCAGGGTTCAGCCTGATACACATTGACACATTAGACACCATATTGCTCTGTCGAGTCAATCATCCATAAATTGTGAGAGGACTGCATGCATCATTTGGAGGAGAAAAAAAAAAAGAAAAAGGAAACTAGGGAGTAAAACATATATATTCATGGTGAAAGTCTGGGCTCAGACACATGCCAGCTAAACAAATGCAAAGTTAAAGCTATAATTTACCCAGCCTACCTTTGCAATACTCGCAAGCACAAGGGAACAGATTGAGTGCAGAGTGGAAGCATTAGCTCTGCATGGTTTTGATTTTAAGGGAGGGAGAGGGTTGTAAGGCCCTTCACATTATTCTGACCTGCCATTTTTTATGTTAATAGTTCTTCCATGTTGTTATCCCGTGCTACAGTGCGTGCGAATACATGGAACAGCTTGGCGCGGGAGTTAGCGCTCGGGGTTCGCGTTGTGCATGTGCTATCTGCATGTGGTTAAAATGCAGTTAGAAGATGTCTCAACATATTCCATCCCGACCCATCGATCTTCTGTTTTGAAAATGATAACAAAATTCAGCATTTGTTTTGTGCTTTATTTTGTTTTTCAAGTAGAGAACAAGTACAATAAACAGCAAAATATGCTAAATGTGCAGATTGTAGACGCTACGATTTCTGAGTATTTCTGAGTATTTGCAGTGACTTCGGTGTTAGTTGACACTGCTAGATAAAGGCAGTAAAGATATATCTACTTTGTCAAAGCTGGTATTTCTAGCAACCAGAGTGGGTACCTTTTGTCTATTGCAATCTATCAAGACTGTGTTTCAGACTACAAATTTTTCTAAGAGGAAACAAAGCAGATAGCATCCCTTAGCAGGCGTAAGTCCAACAAATGTCAAATTCTGAGCAACATTACTTTGTGTCTCTATTTAACATTAAAGCTGATGGCTTTTTGACAGGTTTATAGCTGACAACTTCCATAGCCAGTCATGCAGTACAATTATGTTTGAGCTAATTTGATGAATCAACTTGATGTTCTATAGTCCCAGTTGGCTTCAATAGCGTATGTGCTCAATTTTCTGCTGGAGGTCAAAAATAAGCTTTGAAATTTGGCTAATCCCATCACATCCGCAGAACATGTCTGGTGGAATAATCTTTGGACATGAAGTCTTGACTAATGCCAGAAATAGGAAGGAAAACTTTAGTAATTTCATTAGGTCCATCAATCATAAATCGTGTAGGCACAACAATCGGGGGTCTCATGTCCAGCAATTTACTTGTGAGCTTTCAAATGCTTTAATGCTGGAGTGGGAGGAAGAATATGCCTCAAGCCTAGGTCTTGTTCTAGAGGAAAATGGGTCTTGTTGTTCTGCCTTGAGAGTAAATGTTAACTGAGTGGAGCAGGGAGGGAGGATGACAAGATTTTCTGCTTGTTTCTTTCTTGAAAAGATGGTCTCTGCCCTGCTTGCTGATGTAGCAGGGCTGTGTCAGAAATTACTGGGCCATGGTGGTTTTGAATYGGCTATTCTTGGGGAAAAATATCACCCGCCTGAGATGCAGCTGAGGTGACTGGATCTCAGGTAATGAAGACACCATAATTGCATCAAAACCTCTAACACAAGCTTTAATAATTTTCTTCAGCTGATGTATTTGGTCCTTATTCTTCTTTTAATGTCTTTTTGACACAGATATTTCATTTAACCTGATGGCTAAACTGGCTTGGGGAACTCACACACGGCTGCGTGCGGGTGCGGCCTGTCCCCTTTGCTAAAGCCCAGGCGCGGTCGCCTCGGGACTCCGCATTGCACAGGGTGCCCACAGCCGTGCTGGGAGCTTCAGCTCTCGTGCCAGGATCGGGAGAGAAGAGTGTTGCTTCCTCCAGAGACAAACCAGGAGCCAAGTCCTTTGCGGGGCTGAGGACACCCGTAGGTGGCTGCACCTGATGGCAGCAGTGCTGGCCCGGCCTGGCGCGTAGCAGCGCGGAGGCCAAGATGAAGCCAAGATGAGTCATGGTCATGGAGCTCTGTTTATTAGCAGTGTACACTGAATCACCAGATTGGATGCAAGGATGATATTTCCTATACATTTTATATATATATATATATATATATATATAATATATTCACACACACACATATATATATATATATATAATATACACACATATATATATAATACACGCATATATATATAATATATTCACACATATATCTATCTGTGTATGTATACATCTCCACTGATAAGATCTGAACTATTATTGGGAACTAAATTAGCAGCAAACAGATCTAGGATCTGTTTTTCGTTTTTTTGCTCTGAGTCGTAATCTACAGTACATCAAAGGGGTGGATTTTTAAGAAACACTTTTTGTTCTTAACTTGAATTTGTAACAATATAAATGATTTACAAGGAGAGACTCATTTGATAAGGAACGGCACAGACTCTGAACATTTATATGAATAAGAAACGATTCTAATGAAGACTGCAGATACGACTTTTTCCCATCAACATTTCAGCACATTTAATTCCTTATTTTTTTTCCAACTCTGCCGAACAAAGATGTGTAACATTAGCCTGGGCTCACCTTTGCCTGTTAGTAACAAATTGTTCTCTGTGTATTCATCAGGATGTTTCTGAGGCCGGGCTGTTTTCCCRAGGTTTGCCAGGATGCTATTTCCACTGTTTTTTGGGTTTTTTTTTTTTTTGGCATTCGGGTATTTAATAAGAAGCTGAAGTGGCCTGAGCCGTTTGCACCCAAGGAGCAGCGGGGTGAGGGTGAGGGCGGCTGCGGCGCGGGGCAGCGGTGGCGTCTTTGGGCCCCTGGACCTGCCTTCTGGGCCTGACACCGCTCTGATGGGCAAGGCGCCAACCGCGAGCAAACTGGGCCCACAGTTCCTCTTGCTGTTCCTATCAAACCAGCAGATGTTTCTCTTATCAGTGAGGGAACTTCAGCCGCTGTTGTGGCTAGTCCCCGAACCTCCATGGGTACCGGCACAGAAGCGTGGAGAAAATTTAAAAATAAAGAGATTGGTCTCACTGATTTGTCCCTGCAGGCATTAAAACTCCGTGATTAGCAGTTCTTCAACACCTTATTGATAATAAGAGAAGGAAATGACATTCTAGCATGAAAATCCCCTTAGTTTTAATCAGCCTGGTCTCAAGGGGCTTTTGTGTTTCTGCCTCCATTTTGATTCAAACTTTTCTATGCATTAGTTCGTGGGAAGTTGGAGACCTGTTTACTAGGTAATCTGATCAACGTTGTGACTCACCCTACATTAAAAGAAAAAGCAAAAGAGGAACAAGAGGAGGCAGGGAGGAGGAAAGAACTTTCTGCCTTAATGTATTTATATTCATTGTGAGCAAAGAGAGAGAATTTGCTTCCAGAAAATACCCATTTGYTTTATAGGCGCAAGATAAAAATCTGCATTTGTCCATGGATCATCTTGGTGTGGTTTTCCCGGCGTTTCCCTGCCATTCCAGGCTCGCAGGGCACCAGGACACTTGCACGATTTGCAGGCGCTCCAGTTAAGGGGCTCAGATTTGCTCTGGGTTTGGCAGGGGTGTCTGTGGCCGGTGCTGTGAGAAAGGGAACGCAGAGCAGCAAAGYGGACCCGACAGGGACCTTCTGAGCACAAGTGTAGTGTAAGGCTGGACGTAACTGCAAGGAGAAATACATTTGCTGTAGCAGAAGGGTGTATGCATTACTCTCTCGGCTTACCTGCTCTTAAAACATTATGCGTTTGAAATTAGAAGCTTTCCTGAAGCCATGTGCTGAGAAATCTGAAATCGAGTCTTAAAAATCACCAGTGGCTTAAGAAATTAATATTTTCTTAATAATACGTATTGGATTCTTGCCTTCTATTATTAGAGCTTGTAGGTTCTTGATTTTCCCTGCGACCATAAGCTCTACATTTTTTTTTTTAATGAAATATGAGATCCTCACATAACAACAGGACTGGAGGAAATGAGCTTTTAAGACAAGCACTAACTATCTTGAGACTAGTGATAAAATAAATAGAATTGGCTACACTGGAAAAGGGTCATGATTTCACACACAGTCTCTGCCCAGTTACATGCCTGATTTATGTGCAAGTACCTCAGTTGTGCACACTAAAACCAGGGGAACTACCTGAGCATACGGCTGATCAGGCACGTTTGTGGACAGTTATCTGTCTTCTCCATGCACCCATAGGATGTGCACATATTTTGCCAAGGCCGCTGCAGATTCTGTGTTTGCAAATTTGTCCAATAATAGTTGGCCAAATATTTGCTCTCGCAGCTACTCTTGCTGTATCGGCTGCTTTGGCGCTTATGTTCAGTACAGTTATCCTTTGAAGAGAGTCATAATGCAAACACATTATAAAAAGGAGTTGGCATGTCTTATTTTTCAGTGCTCTGTTACAGATAGTGAAAAGCAGAACTCTGGCTGCCCAGGAGTTTTGGGAAGCAGGTCCTGTTCCATTTCCTGCTGCTGGTCACAAAAGCAGAGTACACAAGTCCTGTTACCGATGTTGTAGCCCTTAGCACAGCAGCACATGTTTACAGGGGATGCACATCCTCCTGCTCAGAAATATAGACATTTACTGACCCAAATATGCCCAGATTGCAACCTAAAGATCTATTTTATATCAGATCCTAACTAACCTGAAACATCGCATCCTATGATAGTAAAAATATGTACTGAATTTTTAAATTCCCAGTACCAGCTAACAGTATTTTTCTCTTTTTTTTTCTTTTAAACAAAAAGAAAAACAACTTGCAAATCTATCCTGACTCARGTAAGCTCTAGAAATTACAGAGGGCTGTGCTCATGTCTAAGGACAGAATTTGAACTTAAGTCCTTCAAAACCCCATATGGTAATTCTTAAGTTTCCTTTTTGCATATGTAACTAACAGATGCTGCAGTGTCTTCGAATTCCTTCCATACCTTCCAAAATACGCACAATATAGGCAGCCATTGTAGGTCTGGAGATTATATCTGTCAAGACTGGCTGCACGTGCAAGAAACATGATGGTAAAATATGTGGCAAGTATGGGAACTGCACRAGCAACAAGTTCTCTACTTGAACTCATCAAATGAGTCTGACATTGGCCAACTGCAAAGCTGATACATTCAGAAAACTAAGTCTTTTGCCCCAAGAAAATCAGATGGCACCGGCATATCACCCACCATGGAGTTTCTTTCCATGTTTTATCTGAACAACTTTTTATTAGAATGACCAGCTCCAAGAACAGCTACTGAGATAATAAAGTAGCCTTGAGGCTGCAGTGTCTCCTTGGGCTGCTTTTCAGCTCTACATGTTTTGGTGTGGCTGTATTGATATCTTCCCGAGACAAAATATTCACAAAGAAGAAAATAGCAGAGCTGATAGTTTTTGTGCTTTTTAAGAAGGTTGTAACAATAAGGAGGGCAATGGCATTATTGTTTTGCACTCTTGATCTTTCTGCACCTTCTCTGGGACAAATAGGTTGAGGATTTTGACCACATGATATTCCTTGGACACCACTTTAATTAAGACTTTGTCCAGATGCCTCACCCTGATTGTGGTCACAGGCATCTCTGTGAGAACAGGARAGGTGCTTACACATTGGGAGCATGTTTGAAGGCTCAGGAGCAGCCTTTTCTGCTTTGTGCGCTTTTTGGGGAAAAAAAGAAATAAGAAAGGGCTTCTCCTCCTGCTGTTGCTGCTCTGTGGGTGTCCCTGCTGTGTCCCTCGTGCTGTGCAGGCACAGAGCGTTTTCTGCTTCTGCAGCCTCCGAGCTGCCTGCCATCGAGCACCAATTCACAGGCAGACCAGCTCTCAGAGGCTTGGAGGTTTTTTTATATCATTTTTCCTGATACCCCTTACTGGAGCCCACGCATGCAGCCAGGCTGGACAGGGTCTGCACCGAGCTGGGAGACCATGCAGGGCCCCTGCCTCACATCTCGATTTGCCTCGAGTAGAATTTACACCCTGGCTAATGCAGGACACCCTTGATCTCATTTTATTGTGTCTCTTCATGACTAACAGCCTAGACAGATACAGATTTCTTAAGACTGTATTCAACTCAATTTTCTGAGTCAGAAAAAACATGTTTGTTTCTTAGTTACTGTATGTGCTTCTCTGCTGACTTGAAATGTATTCTGTAATCCCATGCATATGTGATTTCTTTCTTGGTACTCCAGAGTGCACTCTATAGATAACACTTTCATGGTATTTTAAATTCCTATATCTTGTCTGTTTTCAGAGAAACGAATATGATTTAACCTTCTTTAGAGCAAGGATAAACTTTGAAATGAAAACTAACATATGGTGGGCATGTTATTTTTATAACTTTATTTTATAATTTCTAAGCTGATTTTGAGTGCTGATTATTATTTCGCAAGTGAAGCAGCCTGTCGGGGTGACTGCTGCAGTGCTCCTCGTCCCCAGTACTGCAAGATTTGGCTCAAGAAAAGCCCCAGCGAAGGGGCTGTCGCGGGCCCAGGCTGTGCCTGTGGGCAGGGCGGCCGGGGTAATATCCCTGCTAACCCCTCACGTGCCTGGCTCTGCTGAGAGCCTGTTAGTCTGTCACTTAAAGCTAGCACTAAATTCCCTTGCACTTTTTTTTTTTTTGTTAAATATACTGGCTGTCAGACTGCATTATATTTCTTCATGATCCACTGCATCTCTGTTTGTTTCCTTGAGGAGATCCTCCATACTCTGTCAAAGAAGCCCCTTTTCTCCTTCGCTCCCTTCTCCTAGCTGCACTTTGTGCTTTTTCTGGTTTTGTTATAACTCGCGATTGCAAACACCAGATTTGTTCCAACTACTACTAGCTTCCTCCAGTAAAAGAACCCATAAAATCCACTTATTAATCAATCCAAGAGGAATTCAATGTGTTTCCAAAATTCTGTTGAGTATAAAAAGGAAGAAAAAAAAATCATAATGGAATCTTCCACCCAGAGAAGACACAAATACTGTAAAGCAGTGGGTCTAACAGCTCTGTCAGGGGGTACATGTGTATGTACTGTAAAAACATGTGAGGAATCCATTTGCACATTACTATGGAAATTTTTTCTCGAACAAAAACTTCAAGTAAAGACGTCTAAGCGTTGCAGACCCTGCCATTTCATCTCCTGTGTGATGTTGCCTCTATTCCCAGCAGACCCCAAGAGTACACCTCTACTTCACTGCTTCTGCATACAAATATTTGTCTGAAATATATAGTACATTGTAAGGTCACTTGCAACTATGCCTGGAAAAATCACACAAAAAACCTGAGCAAGTTTTCACAATTGAAATTAAGTAGGTCAGGCTTCCATCGAGCTTGTCTGGTAATGTGCTCTACAAGCTAATGAGATCTTGAGAGAAGAACCACATGTAGGAGGTTGCCAAGGTGAGCATACATCCTCATTACAAACCAATGAACAGGACTAGCAGCCTCTGATTTTTGTTTTATCTTTACCCAACAATGTGTTCTAAAAATGCTTTACTCTGCCTACAAAACTTGCTGGAATGGGGAGAAATGTGTTATGAATGTAATTAACTGCTCTGGTGATTACAAAATGTACCCCTTCATCTTAATGGGTGGGATGACCATGCATATATACTTATGTGCTTTCATTTCATTTGTATCTTCAAATAGATAAGAAAGATGTGTTAAATGATTGTAACGTGCAGGATATGATGTTTATCCCATAGCTGATTATAGCAGAGGTGAGTTAAGACCTCATTAAGACTTTAGTGTTGGGTCTAGTGCTGACTTGCATGTTGGATAAAATCGCTTCCCATGGGATATAGGTTTTATGAATCATTAAGATATAAAAGATTGTTACAAACAAAGCTGTAGAAACAGCTGAAAAACAGTAATACATAGTCATAAGGATATATAATTATATGTATGTGTGGGTATATATATGATGTTTAGTCTAGACATCAGTATAATTATGAACAATAAGATGTGACATATAAGATTCATGTGTGTTATAAATCTTCCTGAGAGGGAAAATGGTTAAGACTGAGAAATTCTTATTTTTTTCCCAGCATTGTACTACCTTGGCTTCTTGTTATATTGGAGTTCTGAAAGGAAGACGAAGCAAACTCTTTATTCTTGAGCCAGTGTCCATCTTCTTATGTGGTCCAAAGGCCACAAGTTTGCTCTCAAATGTGCAGATGAAACAAACTCTTTTGTTGTCCCCAATCAAAAGGGAGAGAGCTCGAGGCTGCCGAGTTGAAAGACCTGGCTCCATGTTCCGAAGGCAGAGCTGGACACCATGGTCTGTTATTTAAAATATCACAACATCTTTTTTTTTTCTAATGAAACTTCTAGTCTTGCTTAGAGAGTCAGGGCATGACATGACAAGAACAGAGAAGATAAAGAAGTTATCTCCCAAATATTCCCATATGCAGCCACTTTGGCTGGAAAATGAAGGGCCACATTTCAAAACCTGGCCAACCTCTTCATGCCTGTATTTTGCAGGAGAATGTGAATGGAAATAATTGTGGGTGGAATTTAAGCTATTTATTTGTCTTAAGATTTTAATTTTGGGGAACAAAAGCAGCCTTCAGTATTCAATGTGTGTCCTGAATTCAGCTCCAGAACTGAACCTGCAGGGCTGCAAAAGCTGGGAAGGCCCAGATAAGGCCAGAATAGAAATGTTGCTCAAAATAAAACCATTCAAGGTTAACAAATTGTAYGACATCTTAAACAATTTAGCCAGCATATTGCTCACTCACAACCGTATTTTCTGCTTTGCTAGATTTAACTTGTTTTGACTAGTGCTGAAGGTTCAAACCAGTTGGGGACCACACAGCTTTATATAATTAAACATTAACCTGGTTAGTGGGGTTAAAACTGTTAAATACATCAAACTTTCACAGCATTCATTGAGCAGTGTGTTTATTACAGTTGGCACGTTATTTTCAGCGTACCTAGGAAAACAGCAAATGCAAAGTGCCAGAGGGAAGGGACAGATTGCAGGGAATAGCAGAGGAGCGGGGATGTTCGGGCATGGAAAGTTTGCATCTTTGGTGATTCACAGGCCATGTCAACTCTCAAATGCACTCAGCAAATTCTTTTGACACCAGTGCAGGAGCACGCGAGCGCTTTGTTGTGCATCTTACTAGAAATATTACATACTGCACAGAAAAGAAAACAGAGAGGGTCGGTCAATATTTTTCTTGAATTTACTCCTTGTTGTAGAAGCTCTGCCCAGAGTATTCCATTTATGTTTGGAGTTCTGCACTATATCATTGTGCTGCTCTGTAAAGTAAATTTATTCCTGGGGGAAAAAAAAAAAGAATAAAATAAAGGCTTTCCTTGTAGCATATAGTGGTCCCAGGAAGATCTGAGGGATTGAAGGTGGCCAAACCAAGAAAAAAAAGGATGAATGATATGAAATATTTTTATTACACTTTTTAAACACTTTTAATTTATCTTTTTGCAAAGTGATACATCTCTTCAAGAGGATGAGTTTAAAGGAATTTCACTTAAAAAATTAAAAAAAAAAATCTGAGTTGGTTTCACCTTTGAGTATTTTAAGATTTCTTCCCCTCAGAGATATTTGTAAATCTTATCCCTCATCTGTGAATAATTATGACCTGGAATGTCCTTTCTTGATGAGCAATCCCTGTGCCTGACAAGTTTCACCCAGCCTGGCTCCCACACCTGGGCATCGCTGATTAAAGCCCTCTGCATTTTTTTTTTAACCAACAGCCCAGGCCAGGGAGGGTGGATGCTTTTTCTTGGCACATTGTGCTTTGAGTGCGTCAGAAACCACATTTGTCTACCTAAAAAAAAAAAAAGGGAATATCTGCGTTCTTTGAGTGCCCTGTGCCTCAAGGAGCTACTGGGGTGGATATTTTGTGGCTGACCACCAGAGGTGGGGAAGCCAATGTAAGTAGAGAGAAACTACTGCCAAATTCCTGCCTCCRGCTCCGCTCTACGTCTATGACTAAGGATGAGCCAAAGAAGGGCCTGGCCAATGAAAATATTCTGACATTAGTTCCTGGTGGTCTAATGTCACTATGTATATCATTTCATTAAACATCTTTGTCATGTGTGTATACACGGCTCCAATCACTTGGGTTTGACTTCAAGAGTAGAGCCAGACCATAGACTCAGTTTAGACTTCATGCTTTTGGATTTCTGGCTTCTCCTGCATTCTAACAAAACACTCTCTGTTGACTTYTTTTAAAAAACTACACATGTCTCAGGTGAGGTTTTCTTGGTGTCTTAAAAGTGGCTAGCTACCACATTATCTGCTGCTGGATACCATTCATTTGTCTGGAAGGATGTTAGGAAACTGGAACTTTCAAGAAAATAAGTATTGCCCAGAGGTCATTTCCCCCTTTCCTCTCTCCAAACATGAATAGACAGGGCTGAATTTCACTGCTGTCTTTACATTCCTGCTTCTCGCCATCTGGATGGAGAAGGTGAAAATTCTGTTGCTACACACAGAGCAAAGTGTTCTTTTCAGCGCAGGGGACCTCTAGCAGATGTACAGAATCAGTAAGAATTTAAAATGACACAACAGCTAAAAATGTTTTGATTAAAAAATAATTGATCTTTTAAAATCTTCTGTATTCAACCCTCTGGATATGAAATACAGAGCGAGGGAAAAAAAGTAATCTTTTCTAATGATCATTTAGCACATGATCAGGAAGGAAGTTCTATGCTGTGAATATATGCAATTTTTTTCCAGGAAAAAATGATATATACTTAGAACACTGAATGTGGCTACTAATAATAAACAAATGCTTTAAACTTTTAAATCTATTCGACTTCATTCATCAGATCTGTGTGGTGGTTCAGCTCGTTAGCATTTGAGCAAATTTGTTACACTTTTAAGGACTGTTTTTAGAAAGGCCTAACCCAACAAACGTCGTGGATTCCAGATGCTAATGGCACCATTTATCAAGGCAGCCCTTTTAAACATAATGCATAAACCTTTCTTACGTGGTAGTTTTACTGTGCATTCAATTCTAGTGCAGTTCAGCGCTTCAGGCAGAGGAAATGAAGAACTTAGACAAAGTAAACATTCTAGTAAAAGGCTCTTAGATCCATGTGGCTCCTGGAGATGAAGCACTTATTTCCACAGAATTTGGCTTCTACTCTAACAGAGGAGGGCGAACCACTACGGGGAATCTGGAGTTAAAGTATCTGTCTAGGTATTTTTGTTTCTCATATCTGAAACATCTGAGCATCTTGTACCTTGTCAAAAGTTTTAAAAAATGAAAACAGCTTATTTTTTATGAGGAGTTACTTAGAGTTCACATTTCTTTAGGGCAAAGGACATCTTTTTATTTGCTGTTCATTGGGTTGTGTTACACAACAAAGTTCATGCTAAAAAATCTCCACTAATATTTTATTGCATTTAGCTTGTTTACTCTCTGTAGCTTCAGTGTACCTGATGCTAGGATATCAGAAATGCTTTCATGTTTATGATGGCAATTGTTGGGGAATTGTGTTAAAAGGAAGAAACCATGCAAAAAATGAAAAAGAACATGTTATTTTAAGACTGATTGTGCTGAAGACAGTAATCATGAGGAACAAAAATATGGAATCAAATAATTTAACACATTCGCCCAGCTTGCCCTGGCTATTTCTAGCATCCCAGAATTTTCCAATCTCCATGAGTTTTGAACATGAACCCCGTGAAAAAAGCGCAGTGACTCCCTCCCATCTGCAGCAAACAGCGATGCCCATGTTGCTTTCCCTTCCTTGGAACCGGCACTTCTTATTTGTCTAGACTCTTGCATATCATCCCACTAAGTTGGCACTTCCGAATGGAATGGTTGCACTCCAAACTTTTAACTTTTGTTGAATATTCCCTGAGGCCCCAGGTTTGGAAAACATTTAAGTATATTCTCCATTTTACATCCATTCCCCTTATCTATGGATTGCGGTGGAGCAGCTCCAGGTTACGCCAGCTCGCAGCCTGACCACGCGCTTGTAACTCGGGCCCCTCTTCTCTATGAGATCATGGGGCTCCCGTGGGCTTTTTCCGCCTGTTTGGTTCCAAATACAGTTGGCTTCAAGTTCCCGTCTCCTGTTATTTACAGTGTGAGCATTTGGGCCCTTGATGCTGCAAATGCTCGTGCGTGTTTAACTGTGAGCATATGAGCGCTCCAACGAAGGCCCTGGAACTCTTCACGCCAGCAACGCACCGTCCCCGACCCTGGCAATTCCTGMGTATGGTTTTCTTTACCCCTCTGAGCAGTCTCATTAATTTCAGCAAGACTTCCCACAGTAGTAAAGGTAAAACACATCCATAAGTATTTGCAGGTTTCAGGTCCGGAGTGACATTTCTCGTTCTCCAATGTTATTTTATCCCCGAGCCTGTTCATTGTCAAAAACTGAATCTTCAAGTAATCAAGCCTMCAAACTCCCCTCAAACCCCTTCTTGGAACTTATTTTATATTCAGTTCTCTGGCAAGGCCTATGGACAGCAGCAAGGCTGTCCTAAATCAAATAATCTTAAGAATGTGACAAGAATTGACAAGAGCCAAGTAGGGCTGAGTTAAAGCTTAAACCAAGTTAAAGTGAATCGTTCTCTCTGCTGTAGTTTAGTTTTAGTAGAGCTGCTTGCAGTCGCTCTGTGCTTCATCTGATTTTGTTTTTTTCAGTGATAAGCTGCACGGGAATTGGAGACATGGGATTTTTTGCTGAACAGCTAGAATTTGTGTTCTTAAATGACCTGGGCCGTAGGCCTCCGTGGCATTTCTTAGCTCCTGTTCTGTAGCATTTTACTCCAAACGAGCACTTGAGAGCTGAAGTAGGACAGTTAAGTAGTTTCACAGCTTGGGCACAAGCTCCGTGTGTGTTGCTGGAGGTCGCAATGAGGTGTGAGGAGCAGAGGGCTTCACGGTGCTGGGGAAACCCTCTGGAGCCCAGGCCAGGCCCAAGGGGACACCCCGTGCCCCCATCCCACCCCTTTCCTTGCGAAAGCGGCCCTGAAAATACGGCCGCTATGAGAGGGGCAGCGTGGCCTGGCGCCTGAAAGGCAGGAAATCCTGCCGCTATTCCTGGCATCCGCACGGCCTGCGAGGCCCGGGGCAGGAGGGCGGGATTCCCAGCGCCATGGCCTGAAAGGCCACGCTAGCCTGGGGCACTCGCCGCTGCTTGATGGCGTTTTAGGCTCTGCTCTGTTTGCAAAGTGCTGTGTGGGTCCCTGGAAGAGAAAACGCGTAAAGAAAGTAGTTGCACCTTCTACATAAGCACATGGATCCGATCTTTTTAGCAATTTATATCCGTCCGATGCATATGTAGTGCTGTTCCTGAGTTGTGCCCAGGACTACAGGTGCGAATAAAAATAATTGCTCTTGCAAAGACGTACAATTAGTCATCAGCACATGCAGCAGCTTTACATGAATGTGAAATTGTGGAGATTGTGCATTCAATGGCATGACAAACTGGCTTAAAAATCAGACTGAAACAATCCCATAACTCCGTAATCCCCAAATATAAACAACTGACATGGATTTYGTGTTCCAATGTATTAGAAGTGGGAAGCATTACTTCTTTTAAATGGAAACACAGCAAATTGCTGTATCTGAAACTCTGTCACTTGCTCCAAGCAAAGCTCAAACAAATTATGGCTTATCTGAATGATTTCAGATAAAATTTCACATAGGATTAACCAAGATGTTCTTTGTTCTCTAAACTTTAGAGCACTTACGAAGGGGAGCTGGCAACATGGACAGTGTTTTATGATAAAAATGTAATAACAGCTTTAGAGGAAGAAAAACAGCTGTGCATAAGCAAAGTTAGAATAAACTTGGAATTTCTGGAAATTTTATTAGTGAATATAGAGCTTTTTTGCCCATGGGAAGATTAGCACGTGTGTGCTTTGTAAGGAAGGAAGAGGGAAATATAGTTATCTCTATTATGCATAGAGAATAAGAAGAATCTAAAACTCTCCTTTTTGCATGAGAAAAGATGATTGCTCTTTTTTCAGAAATAGAATTTCAGAATTTTTAATGTTTTTTTTTTCCCCTAATCCGTGAAGATGATTAACAATTGACCAAAATATATTTACCCAAGAACTTCATTTTGGAAGTTGTTCATTATGATTTCTTCAGTGTTTTAAAACTTTCAGGCAAAGATTCCAGTTTTGGATTACACCATGTTTGAAATCTTCAGATTTCCCATATTTCAACTCCTAAAAGCAAAGGAAGAAGGAAAGGCAAACAAAACAAGTAAGTGTTTCTTAAAAAATGGACCAAAAATTGTTTTCAGCTATGAAAGAATGAAGATTCATTAAATTCAGGGGAATTAGACCCACTTACACTAGCAGAAAATATGGCCTTTTTTTTCCCTCTCCTTTACAATATTCTCAAGTGCTATTTTTAGTAATTCTAAGGGGAGGGGGAAAGTAGGGTGGAAAACAGTTACAGCCATTTTATCACATTTTACTCCTAACAATGCAGTACAAATGAAAAGAAACCATAATGCTCTGTAGAATAATACATTAATCATCATCAGTCGTCATTCAGTGCAGTACGTTCTTTCCACACCATACAAAATATGAACAGATACCCTCATGAGAAGGAGAAACGTCTTATCTAATCGTTCACCTAGCCTGGGTGAACATAATGGGTTGCAGTGGGGTTGTGTGTTATTCATCATCCCATGTATGGGGCAAGAAGCATATGACAGATTTCTTTTGAACCAGGAGAGGTTTAGAGAAGGTTTCACCCCTCAGGGGTGTGAAAGAAAAGGGTTAGAGGCCCATCTAGCCAGAGTATTTTTACTGAGTGACAGAVTGGGTATTTTTCCTTGAGAAAAAAAAAAAAAAGTTGATTTCATTGGGAAAAATACTTTTTAAAGTTATTTTTTCATGAGGAATTAACCAGCAAAACTCGGTAAAATATGCCTGAGCACTGGAAGGTTTCTTCTTCGGCTCAGCTGGGTGCATAGCAGGTTGCCCACGTCACCCGTCCCGCTTCTCAGCAAGGCTCAGGGGGCTGATTTTGCACAAGGATGCAGGCCTGGTGTCAGAGACCACTTGGCACCTTTGTGGCCTGTGACTGGGGAAGCCACCAAGCCATCAAGAGAGCAGAGAGGATCTGCTCAGGTTCAACAAACCAAAAAAGTAGAGGAGTCCCAGCTTACCCCAACTATACTGATTTAATCAAGTTTCAAGCTCAAAATGGAGGTTCGGTACCATATCACCTCCAGCCATTCCCCTTCCCTTCATTTTTTCATTTAWAGTCCCAATACTCCTGCCAACATAAAATTATTGCAAACAGGAGCCAATGGTAGAAGCACCAGAAGAAGAATGAGCAGGAGGTTTCCTGGAGAAGCAGTGAGCAGAGGAACAAAATAGGGCAAAAATAGGAGCAGTTTTCAAATTACATGGATATTTCTGAAAATTTCAACCTAAAACCCTTCATGAAAATTTCCCCCATAGTGATCCTGTTCTTCGTCCCTCCCACTCTCTCTTTTTCTTATATATTATATATGCATTTTATATACATATATTTCAATGCTAATCCTTGCATCTGTCTCGTAAATATATCCCATAAGTGCGTGCATGCTTGTGTATGAAAATATACTTGGTAGAGTGCTATAATGTTTTGTACCATTTCCAATCTTTTGTATCTCTGAAAAATAAGTAGGTGCTATACTTATGTCATTTATTGCTATTTGTTTCTTTATGTTGGTTCCTCTTAAAGTGTTCTTCTTATAGCATAGCTCCARGGCATCCTTGCACACAGTTATGATACATAAAAAACCTCAAAAGCACAATTTAAACTGCAGCACCTCATCTGCTCTCCCTCTTTGTTTGTATTTTTCCCTCTGCTGAACATCATCATATCCCTCTCATTTGGCAATATAATGTGATCCACTGTAAAGAAATCCTGCACAATGGAGGGTGAGTCATTCTGGCTAAAAGGTTAGGGCCAGATCCTGCATTTCTTCCTCCAGAAAGCTCCTAGGAGATTCAGTTAGTGTTTCCTGAGTTGGGGATCTCAAGGCTTTGTCTTAAACAATGTATGCTGGCCTGGCCTACCTTTAAAAGCTACAGCATATTCCAGTTTTTATAGTCGTTGCCCTTTCTCTTTGCACTGTGCCAGTTCTTCCTTGTTCTTTGTTCTTGAGGGATCAGAATAAGTCACTCTGGAAGAAAAACATGCTCTTTAAATAATACTTATCTGGGAAATGGTTGCATGGAAATTTCAGATGGATCTCAGTCTAGACCTTCCAAAGTCCAGACCAATGAAATGAAAAGCATTTTTGTAATATACATGATGGACTTGAAAATCTGTCATGTGCAGCTCAGCAAAATACCCCACGGCTCCAGTGAATGCTTTGTCTGAGTTAGAGTTTGTAGCCCAAAAGGCAGGAAAAATTTGTAAGTGCTTAATATTTGGATTCTCTATTGCTTTGTGGCATTTTTAGCTCTGTGCTAGACAGCCTGGGTGCAAAGGTTCTCAAGCAGGGAAGCTTTAGAGCTGGGAAAGCTGAGTGGCAGGGGAGCATTGCGCTGCTGATGGGGCTGCCCTGCTCTAGGGCCCGATGTTAGTGTTGCTGCACAGTCCTGCACGGCACTTGGTGGACTTGGCTTGGAGACCTCTAACACGCCATGGCAGCTTGTCCCCTGGCGTGCCCTGGCCTCCTTTGCAATAAATATCGAGCTTTAGAAACCTAAAAATAGGGTCAGCAAAGAAACTTTCCCTGAAGAGGAACCATCCACACTAGTCAGCAGAAAAGAGAGGCCCTAAGTTCCCTGGGCAGCTCCAGCTCTTCTGCCACGGGTTCACAGCTGAGTGGCCCTGCCTGGAGCTGAGCGGCATCCGGAGCTCCCTAATGCTGCCAGTGGTTCCAGCTCTTCTTGGAGGGGTGGAACCATCGTCAGCCTACCTGGATCTGCACCAGTTCTCCCAGGAGAGCTTAGCAACCACCACCACCCTCCTGCTTTGCATGGAAAGAKATTAAAAAAGGGAAGCAGGGCAGATAGAGAGACAGATTAAGGCTGTTGGCTGGGCTGTTCATGGAGAATGTGGGAGAGCCGTCTCCCCGTTTAAAGTCTAACGAATATTCAAATATGTAGATAAGGTGGAACGGTTTTGGCTGGGAAGACTGGAAGACACCCACCTCTCCATGGGTGTAGGACCCGGGGCCTCTGCTGTGTGAGGCAAGAGTCGAGCTGAAATTCCCACTTGGAATTGGGGCACAGAGGGGTTGGAGCTGGAGTCTCCCACACTAAGGGCAGATAGATTGACTGGGGAGCTGCTGCCTTGTGCCCTATCCTGGGTGTCATCCCAAAACACCCTGGCTAGGTCAGGCCAGATGGACTGATGTAGGCAGCAGACCCTTTACCTTGTAAACTAGGAGAGATTTAGAGACCACAGTAGCCATAGAAGAGCACAGAGATTCTGCAAAACGTCAAAAATGCAGGAGCCTGGCACATGTTATTAACGAACCATCGGCATCTGAGGAATCCAGCTCCTGCAGACGAGCTGAGCAAGGGTCTGAGCGTCTCTCTCTCAGAATTAGCAACAGCGACAGCGTCACTGAGGTGACCGCGTCCCTTCGTGACCACAAGCTTGCCAGATTTTGCCTTGTCTACGTATTTTAAACTCTCCGGAAAGCTGCTCTCCAGTGATTTTTTGCTGTTCCGTATGCTGCATCAGTCATATGTCAGCTCGTGGCTACTCCCCGGTGGCTTGCAGAGAACAATAACGCGGGGGAAAAAATATGCCCACTTGCAGCCTCAGATTGTTTGACTTCCTCCTATATCTCCCTGGCATATACCTGTGTGCTTATTTACATATTAATGTGCACGTATTTGAAGACCCACATATTTAGCAGGACACGGAAACCGGAGGAATAATCTGTAGAAAGGAGAAGTAAATCATTCTGATTTACCGCCTAACATTTAAATGTTTTGAGGTCAGACCTCCGAGAGAAAATAATTCACAACTGGATATATAGCTTCTACAGGCTGTACATTTATTGCCAACGAGTACAACACAGATTGTTTTTTACGCGCCTGCTTTTTATTGCCGTAGATGCTGTTGCAGGATAGTTCACATAAACATTTATATAGGGCTTAGAAAACAGTTGTTAGCGAGGAGGAAGCTCTTGGTGTTTACCCAGCTCTGAACAAAGCCACCGTGCGGAGCTTCCTCTAATTGACATGTGGGCGGGTTTTTTTCAAGTCACTGACTGGAAGAAGTGAGTGTCTGAGATTTATTCCTGACAGGACTTAAATTACTGGTAGCCTGACACATTTGTGAACAATTACTAGACGCCGAGGTGTTTAAAGTAATGGGTACTGTTTGCTCGAGGGATGGGGAAGTTTCGAAACCATTAAAACAAAACCCTTTTCCATTTGATTAGTAAAAAGCAAATGAATACGTTTATTTTGCTAAGAGGCGCACATATATTTGACTTCTTCCAGATCTTTTTCTCCTTAAAAATTGTATGGATTTCCTTACCAGTAAGTTGCTCTATGTGTGTACTAGTGTTAGTTAGCAGAGCTTGCATTCAGCTCTAAGTATGTGACACTTAGGAGCTTGCAGTCTCCCAAAAAGTGAATCCACTAGGGATATCTTGATTAGGAAAGAGTCTTACTGCTAAGTTGTCCAAATTAATAATAGTAGCAACATCTGTTTTTTGATGTCCTTTTATTTTCAGTGAAAAAAGTGAAATGACCCCAAAATTTACCAGTTCATATATTGATTACTAAATGCTGCTAAGATTTAAGGAAAATAATCTATTCCTCATTCTCTAAATAATCTACACTACCTATGCACATTTATTTGTAACTCTTTGAGGCAAATATTGTATTTATTTCTAGTACTTGCACTCACTGCCCGTGTGCACTGACTCCCTCCATTCCCTAATTGCAGAACCTGGGTTTAGGAAACGTCCTTCATGTAAACCCTGCTCTGTTGTGGCCACTCGAGATAGTAGTCTGCAAAGAGGAGTATTTTACTGCCCCGGGTTGCTAAAGGGTTTTAGGGAGCATCCTACGTGAACAGTGAACTGTTTGTATGCACTTTTATCCCTCTTCTCTCATTAATCCTGATTCACTACGCAGGCACCATTTCTGAAACTCACATTATTCTGATGTTATGTGATATAAGTGAAAAAAATAGACCTCTAATAGCACTCAAAAAATAAAAATTTTAGATGGCAAACATGAGTTTTTTTGGCTGGTCAGCATGCTGCACGGTTAAAGCAGTGGCTAGAAACTAGATCCTTCGTCCTTGCTGAGTCAATAGCAATGTTCATACGTGTCCTCAGTGCAGGGCAGCCACTGGGAGAGCTGCTTGCAGCATTTGCAGCGGTAACAGGTTCGGAAGCAAAACGAGGAGTTTTGTGTGCACTGCTGGTGACCCGGCATTCAGATTCTCCACGTCAGGTTGCCCAAAGTCGTGACACTGGTTTAAGCATGTTAAGCTTTCAGAGAAATCAATTCAATTTTGGTCCTGTCTTCTTTTTATTCCTGCAACCACAAGGATAAGACACTGCTGCAAGGAAACCCAAAGGTGAAGTACTCATGTAATCACATTGCCCCCGTTAGAAGTCCTCCCACGGTTATAGTAGGACTCCTACAGTATAAATGTGACAGTTTGCCATGTGGGGAGTTTAGTCCTTCACAAAGTAAGCCTTTTTCTTATAGTTATATAATGTACTACAGGAATATGCATCTCTGTATTCCGCTTAAATTTCTATGCAACCCTCTCGATTTAAAGAAGTCCAAGTAATATCAGAGCAGCTTTTTCTAACCCAAACACTCAGCTGGCCCTGAGCCTACTCCCACACGCAGTATCAGGGCTTCCCGAGCCAGATTTGCCAGCAAGGTGTCTTTCCCTTGGAAAAGCACATAGGTTTCCCCGCTGCTGGTGTAACCGGCCTCRCCGAAAGAGCTGTGCTGAGCCCCAGGCTGACTGCGTAGCTCAGCACGGACCTTCAGCAGGTGGGTCCGTGGAGGAGGAAAAGGGCAGCATCTTTGCAGTCCACTTTAGGCGTTAACACAGCTGAAAAGAAAAGAGGATTCATGGCAAGGGGATTCATTGTTTGATCGTGTCTTTGACCCTGGAGTCAGGGATTTCTGGTGTTGCAGCCCTCTCTTGGCAAGGAACAGGACTTAAATGTCAGTGGGCCAGTAATTTCTTCTGTTGCACAATATCGATGCACGTTGGTCTATAACAATTATGGAAAAAAGGACTCTCSATGTCTTACTGATGAAATTTCCAAGGTGATTTGCATCGTCTTAGTTGTGATGAGAGCTCCTAAAAGTTTGGCCCTTGCATAAGACACTCTCTGCTAGGTCACTAGTCCCTGAACCACTGCCTGCTCTTCATTCAGCCCCTCRTAGCAGATTCTGTAAACCCTGCGAACAGGCAGGCTTTCATCCCTATGYCTTGGGTTTTGGTTTTCTGCTTCTTTTTTGGGTTTTGTGCATGTGCCAGTTCCTGATGCATTGAGCAGTAAAACAATTTGTAGCATGCTGTTAGCTCAAAACAATGAAAAATAATATGAAAAATAAAGTATGAAACTACAGTGAATGCATCTATTTTTACGCACTATGYTCTATCTCAAGGAAACTTCAGAGGCCTCAGCAAAAGATCCCAAAACGCTTTTATAGAGTTATTAAGTCACCATACGGATTGTTTTTGTTTTTCTCAAATGTTGTTCTTCTGTATTCAGGAGAAGAAGCAAAAAGAACTCCAGAAGTTCCAAACTTTCTGCCATCTTTTATAATGATTCAGGGCGGTGCCACTTCTGTAGACAAACTGTGCACTGTTTTGCTCACATATTCATAAATTTTTCTCATTTGTGAGAATCACTGAATAGAGCATGTGAATTGTTTCACCCGGTAGGTGGTGGAGCAATAATGAAGCATTGTGATTAAGTAGTGTCGGAACATCTTATCTTCCGCACTGAGTGGGAGGCACCATTAGTAGTAAAAGTAATTACCTGTGTGGAACGTGCTGATTGCACTGAGTGTCTACTCCACGGCACCGAGAATGTCTTCTCAGCTTCAGGAGCTTTAAGAGATCTTCATTTGCTGATAATTTCACATTTTAAGCAAAAACACTTTTTTTTTTCTTTCTTTCTTTTTGGGTGTCAAAATTACAAATAAACTTTCCAAGAGTGTTTTTTTTTTTTTTTTTTTTTGGCTTATCAAAATTCTTGTCATTGCAGCTGCAAAAACAATATGATCCAAAGCTGGCAGAGGAGGAGCAGGGCAGTAAGGGCAGGGTGGGCTCCCCGGGGAGGGAAGGCTCTGCAGGACAAGGCTGGATGCCCTCGCTGCCTCCAACAATTCCTATAGGATCGATACAAACAGCAGAGAGAATGAGTCGGAAGGTGGACGTCGATGCTGAGCATCGAGAGAAGTTCTCAGCTTACAGTAAATTCCTTTAACGGGAGCTATGTAGGAGGCTGCTGCTACTGATGGCATCAGCCACTCGCAGGGTTAGTCTCACAGCAGCCAATCTGCAGGATAATTCGCTCTGTCCCCGGGTCTGCATTTCATCAGGATTCATCCATCTGCCTGACAGTTTTCAGTAACTTGGGGAATAAAATATGAAGATATCATGGAAATAAGGAAATTCTTTCTATCATAGAAAAATAGGTTTGCTTTTTATTTGATCTATAGGCTGTAGATTAGGTAGTTTCTGTATCTCATGTAGCCGTGAAATCAAACCTGACTGTTCATCTTGTGCTTCCTAACCCTTTTCACTACTTCAGAAAACTTCTAGGAAGAGTCAGTGTCCAACCAGATCTGTGTCTTTGGGCTGGGAAAGAAAACCGAGTACGAGCATTTGTGGTTAGATGTGGGACTGATTTGAAGCCTGCTGGGATCCCAACAAAGGGATTCATACTGATTTTTAAGATTAATATCCAGGATTTGAATATAATATCAAACATAAATGCAATACTGCTATGCTCCTGAAAGATATTTGAGTAAATCTGTAATAAGGCAGCAAAACTTGTAGATAGGTAGAGTCAAATATGACAATTAACAACAGAGAAAAATCCTTGAGCAGGGGCTGTATTTGCTGTGTCCTTTTCTCTGTCCTTAGTGCAAGCTTTTCCTTTGGCTATTTTAGTAGGATAATAGTGGACACTGACTGGAGATAGGGCAAAAATCAAGAGAAGGTGACAAGCTGTCAATAAACTTCACATTTATTTTTCTGTCATGTACAATCTCTTCCATTTCTTCCAAAATTTGTTATAAGAATCGTATGGTTTTAGTCAACAGTCTTAACATTCGATTTTCAGAGGCTTTTGCCAGTTGTTCTGCTACAAATACAGTTTCTAAATGTTACTATTTTTTAAGGCTCCTGGGAAAAATATATATTTTTAACATCTATATAAAAAGCTTTGCTTCTTTCATAAGTATTTTATTTTTATTGTATTTATTGGTGAATCTGCAATGGATTTTACTCATGTTATAAATCAATAGAGTTCTGAGTAAACTATCTGTGACCATGACTGAAACGTTGAGGAATAACTTTATGAGTGTTGGAATATTAAACTGGTAGAGCCAAAACTATGGAAATATATTTTAAATAATAGAGAAAAAAATAACCAGAGCATTTCTGACTAAATTAAACTCAGATAACAATTGGAACCATGTGAAATTTGACAGTTTTCCTTTCTAGAAGAGAGAATGCAACAATTTTTCTACTGTATTAGTTTCTGGGGGCTTGATATAGCTTGTTTAGCAATAAATGAGAAGTCAAAGTGAATTTTAGGCTAAATGAGTGAGACCCACCCAAACCGATTGTAGTGCCATGCAACTGCCCGTTTTGCATGGTTTTATTTGTAGCCCAAATTGGGCCTGAGAAGATTTTCTTCTTACTGATCTCAGAGTAAAGCAAAATATCTGAGAGACCTGGGAAATATTTCAGGGAAGGCGTTTTAGGAGCTGAAGATCAACTAAGGCCAAAATCAGACACCCTTTGCATCACACAGGTTAATTACTATAATTTCCAATTTAGTGATTAAAAAAAAAAAAAAAAAAGTGAATATCTCTTGTTCACTGCTGGTGTTTATAAGAATGAGCTGCCTTCAAGGACACCAACCAGGCAATTTCCACCCTGTAGTGTGGCCTGAAAGCAGTGAACATAGATTTTCCTCGTAACAGGGATATAAGCAAAATAAAAACAGTACAGTTGAATTAGTTTATGATTTTTTTTTTATTTAGTCCTACTAAAACTCAGGAATATTCCTCTTCTATAGGAAACTGTTCAGCATCACATGCAGCTACGTGTTTTTAAGYGAGGTATTGAAAGACCAATAAAGTGGTGCTCCTAAAAGCAGGAATGCAGACTAGTTGTGTCTCCAGTGCTCACKGCAAATGGGAACACCTTTATCTTGTAATCAGGGAGTTAGATAAATCATTATTAGTGGCAAACTTTTATTCTGTGCTGTGAGCCCCTTGTGCTAGAAATAGCAGCACYGTTGAAAAAGGCAATTGCTGATGCAGCTTTCTGATTAACCTACTAAATTACACATGTGCATTGCACCCAATAACATTTTAGCCCTGCAAATGCTATATATTTAGGTTTTCGGCACACAAGTAACTGGCCAGGTTTGTAAGAGGATTGTTTAGGTTAAGGTAATGTAAAATCGGAGAAGGACTTTGGAGAAATGCAGACGTGTGTGTGCCTGGTTAGCACCAACAAAAACACTGCAGTCTTGTTTTAGGAGGAGAATCCAAATTGTGAATCTTGATTCTTATCCATTGCTTTCCGAGACACAGAGAGATGTAACTCTAAGCAAAAACTCACACAGGAGGGAGGGAAAAGTGAAGTGTGACATTTTAGTCTGGTGAGTTTAGGGAAAAAAATCTGAAAAAAAAACATTTCTGGCATTTGAAGTGTTATATGGGTTTACAGTCCTTCTTGGAATATGCAAATATGTCACAATCAATATTGTTCCTGATAAAACTGAACCCCAGACAACCTTTTTAAAAAGAAGCAAATCCTGATCTCTGCACTAAGTAATGCAATTTGCAAGGGAAAATTCATAATATGTGATGGAAAAAAAGACACATGCACCTGATATTAGTTAGTGAGTAAAATATTGGACAGAAATTGTTAGCATGATGGGAAATTAAATTACTTTAAACAATATTTGAACATGAAGGGAACAGAAACTTGATTAGGGAAATCATTTCAGATGCTCTTTTAGTTCTTCCTAAGTTCACAAAGCCCAAGAAAGCCCTAGAACTAATTCAGCTTCTAAATGCTGCCTCTTCAAGGAGACTGTGATCAAGGGACCACCATGGAGAGGGTCCAGCCGTTGCCTTTGCCATGGTGGATGGAGGGCCTCCAGCAGCTCATCCAGGGTTTCTGTTGACCCCAAGAAGTATCTGCTGAGTAGTCCAGCTAAATCTGATTACATCTGAATGTACCTTTCCTCATGACCAAGGGCCTCCTGATGAGATGAAAATGCTTTCTGTGAAATCACGGAATATTTCTACTCTGATCTCCCTCAGTGTCTTTGTTTGGAGACTGTCTGGGATAAATGTTATTAAGCCATATTTGTCCAGCATTGGGAAATGGAGCTGGGAGAAGAAAGACAACAAATTGAGTTGTCTGTTGTTGTCCAAAGACCGGTCTCGGTTTCATGACCCATCYTGGGACCATCAGAGGCACAGGGGGACGATGCGCCCAGTTAAGATACGGGGGCAGTAGGGAGCAAGGGGACAGCTCTCCTCACAGACCCCTGGCCACTTAACCAAGTTCAGTGGCCCATCTCTAATGCGATGATAATATGGAGATCAGAGTCAATAAAACACATGGAGACAAATGTATGCTTCTAATTTACATTAAGGAACTTAAAAGTTGTGAAATATGTGAAGAACAAACTGTTGTGAGAAAATAAGTGCCAGCCTTCCTGCAAATTTTGTATCTGATTCTGCAAGCATGGGAAGTCTTCAGCACTGTTCCCGACTTGGCTGCCAGTTTATGTGGGAGGGGAAAGAGCCATTTTGCTCTAGGGAAAAAAATTTTAAAAGTTCCATGATGAGAAGGGGTTTTGTTTGTTTATTTTTGTTTTTCTGCATGAAATGAGTTTTGCAGTATAAAATAATAGCCCAAAGGCTGAATTCTGTCTCCATTGGCTTCAGCTGGGAGGTTACACATGTGCTTCTGTGTTAAGATTTCGGCAAATTAACTGAGTCTGGACATATACACGCATGCATGCACCTACAAAGTATATGTGTGTATACATGTACATACTTTCATCTGGACTGGATTTTTAAAGCAAGTGTCTGTTCCAGACAATGTATTGTTTCAGTTCTATGGATGAGGAAGATAGAGCACAAAAACAAAACTATAACGAAGAAACATAAATCTCCCCTGYCCTGCACTAGCCTCTGTCTCTCATGAAATGGCATGTTCATTTCTTAAATATAAAGGGGAAGATTAGAAAAAAAAGAAAAAAAAACTTGCTCATACAACAGTTGCTATTTAGGAATCCGAGTGGATCTTCAGCTGGGGTCAGCGGCATTTAGGGACCCAAATGAAGTGGGAAAATTTTCACATGTCGTCTATTGTGTTCCCATCTCCCAGGAACAGGGAAAAAATGGGGATTTCTTTTGAAAATCTGCCTGTTTCATGTAGGTGTTGGTTTGGAAGCTGACGCCTTTAGAAAATCTGGCCTTTGAGGTCTATTTTTAAAATACAGTTTCTAGTTTTTCAGACACAGTTTTGTGATCTCAGTTAATTAGGGGAACAGCCATGTGGTTAGACATCTGAGTGCTAGTCTTATTGCTTCTTACAATGACCAAGTTAGAAAATGTGGTCCAATGTGGTTTTGTTGTTATTTTGTTTTTTTGCTTTCAGAATAGCCTGGAATCTGGTTTTCAGGCTTTGTTGGACTCCATCTCTGATGCTGTAACAAATAAAGTTGMTCTTCAGTAAGACTGATGCTGGTGGACATAAAGAAAATTTCAATAGAAATGACATCTTTTATTTCCAAATGTCAGTTCCTGCAGCCCGCGCTCTGCGTGAGCCCTCAGAGCATCGATACGGGAGAGCCGCTGCCTGACTCCTCTCCCGCTTACAATTCAGACATCCAAAATCAGAAATATAATAAAGGATGGAGGATCAATTGACATTAAAATTTAGGTACAAAAAGTCTCATAGTCAACTGTCTGCATTGCAGGCTTGCTTGCAGCTGAGTTTATCACGCTAATACAATTCTATATTTCTATTAAAACTTCATTTCAAGAGTCCCAAGGTTAGGCAGAGAGGAAAATGGCAAATGTTCTGCACTGTTGTACCCTCAGCTGCCCTTTTTCGAACTGGACAAGAGTAATTGAGGGCAGAAATTATTCTCTTTTGTAGAATTTAGTTAGCCGTTTGAAGGAGAAATTATCCAGCTAATTGGCTGCTATTGTGTGCTCTAAAAGTACCATGGAGCTTGATCCCTGAGCCCTGCTACGTGAGCGCAGGCTTCGGGATGGCCATTGGGACAGTTCGAGCTGATTCCACGCTCAGGAAAGAGAACATTCAAAAGCCYGAGATCTCACACAACGTAGCCGCAAAACTTGCAGTCCAAAATTCATAAGAAAATCTGACCACTTTTCTAGGGTGCTGATTTCCCACAGAAAGACACTGATTATCAGCACAGAATAACTGTGTTTTTTTTACACTCAGCTTTCCTAATTGCTGACAATCTCTCGGGATGTGGGAGGCTGGAGCTGTTTATGTCACTAGCCTGATGCTCCCCCAGGTACAACCTTAAAAACATGACATGACCCAAGAGATTGGTAGCAGGATCACCAAAAAAGTGAATAATACTCCTTGTAGGAGGAGAATCTTGTATTTCAGCAGCTGCTCGTATATTAGCAAGTTGTTATTGCTGCGCTGCGTCCTTGCTAAAAATGTCCAGTGCTGTTGCCCTGTAACATCACAGTTCTGCAATTTCCACCCTGTTGTAGTTATTGCTGCTAATATAGCAGCCTGAAGTCAGGATTAAGACCTCATTGTGCTCGGCACAGTATAAATACATAACAAGATGCAATCTCTGTCACGAAGAGTTTACAGATTGTCACCAGCTCCAAGCAGGAGCAGATTCCTCGCTCAAGTCAACGGCGCTCTGTGTGGGCATAGCAGCCCACGGCATTTTGAGTAATGCAGGAAAGAAGCAAAAGGGGATTAACGAAGGACTGAAGGCAAGAAGCAGCAGAGGGCAGAGGTGTCATGGCCCTAGGAGCTGATCCAGGCTTTCTAGAACATAAAAGATGTGGAGATTGTGGTGATTTCAGCATGGAATTAAGAGCTGAGCTCTGCTGTAGGTGGTCGTCACTCTCTGGGTGTTTATGTGATGCAATGCAAGACCCGAGGTCTTTGCAGGGCCTGTGGTTGGTCTCTTTTGGAAGGCACATCCTCATGGAAATCACAAGCAGGCAGGTTGGGAGAGGTTTAGCAAGGATAATGTGAATGGATTTATGATGAGGATGGAAGAAGGAGAAGGAGAGGAGGAGGAGAGCAAAGCCTTGTGGTGGATGACAGAGGGATGGTGTGTGGAGCCAGTGTTACTGCTAGTTTCTCTTTCAGCTCATTTCTATTTAGTGGATTACTGTATGCTGCTTAGCAGGGATAGAGATGGTCTGCTAAAGGTCTAACATGTATAAAATATAATGCTGGGGAAAATGCATTTTCCTATAGTTGCATACTCTTGTTCTGACATACTTAGCACTCTTCCATCTCCCCTGAAATCTGTAAACATTTTTTGACTTCATTTTGTGTTAAGATGCCAAAGGTTTGATTCAGAGCACTTGAAAGTAAATGAGAAACCTGTTTTTAAAATTACTGATGAACATAAGAGTCTGCATGGGCAATGCAGAAGCCGTTCTCATCCGGCCTAGTGTGTGCTTCCTCCTACTGCTCTCAATTCTCCATCTGTGGGATGGGTTTATTCCCAAGGATTTCACTACAGTTGCCTTTTAGATAAGAAAGCACCAAAACACTGAAGCAAGTGGATATCTTCTGCATTTTCCAGCCYGTTTCTAGATTCACTCTCTGATTATTTTGACAATTTTCTGGTTGGAAATTTTCTGGTTTCATCTCCCTGCCCTTCTCAGTCTGGCCTTGCAATTGTCCGTGCTGAACATCTGCTGTGGGACTGTCAGGAAAACAGGTGTCTTTTTTATTTTTTTTCCCATAAAACGAAAACTCCAGTTCCCTGTGGCATCTCCAGCCTGCCAGCAGCAGAGCAGACTTTGTTTCTTTGCTTTCTGTAAGACAGGGATGGCTCCCTGCTGGAAATCATCACCGGAGAGCACGATGGGGGCAGGTCAGGCAATCCTCCCTCTGCTTTCGATGGAGGAGCCTTCAGGATGGGAGTGTGGCAGGAGGAATTTTCTTTACCATTATTTACCATTATGTTACAGTGACATTGCCTTGTATTAACCAGTATCAAAGATCTATTGAATTAAACGCTGAACATATACGTGATAAACCTGACATTCCCAGTTAAAAAAGAGCTAAAATGAAATGAAGTGTGACACCCATTTTATAGAAGAGGAAATAAAGCCAAGGCTGAGCAACTTATCGTTTCGGAGAGTATCAATATACAGTGCTGGGACAGAGACAAGAATTGAACTGCTTCTGCCCTATAGATTGGTTCTCCATAGGGTCTTTCTTCCTTGCATATTGCCCTACACCATAACTTCTCTCTTTTTCTATCTGCAGCACCCTGTCTGTGTGCCTGGCATTCCAACAGGGTTTTGCTCATGGTTCCAAATCATGTCTAAAATAATAAATAGAACCTTCAAGATTAAATCCAGCAGAGGACTTAAGTACTTAAAGTAGGATTTAAGTATCATTTTGATACTTAAATGCAAAGCTGAGACCAGTGAGATGCTGCCAAAATCCTGTGCTATCCCTGTGAGCCTTAGTAGTGTCTCTTAAAATGTCTTGAGAGTCTGAAATTTCAATTCCAGTACATTTAGTAAATGTTTGGCTTGCCAGGGTTGAACCCTGGCTACCACCAGGCTATGGCTACCACCTTTTTAATTATGGTGGGTACTCACAAACTGGCCTTGTGAGTCTGGGTCCAGCCAGCATTCCCAGGACACGCGCATGTGGCCTGGCACAGCCTGGGCTCATGACAAAATCCATCTCCAACRAGCGCTGCCTTTTACGGCATTGCCAGTGGGAATGATGGTTATCATCTTCCCTATACCAGCTCCCTCCTGGGAGTCAGGCCATCAGACTTCATATCTTCTACCCTAAGCAGTAGCTTTCCAGCCTCTTGGTGAAGAGGAAGAAGGTGTCTACCAACTGAAGCTATGCAGCTATGAAGAAGGAATTAAGATTAATTGATGCAGCAGAAGAGAGGGGAAGAGCTCTAAAATAGGAGGATTCCTTTGTCATCTGGTGGTGACAGTTTACTGATGGGAATGAATTATGGATGCCGACCTGGCTCTCAGGACTATTCCTAAATTTTATCTAATGACTCCAGAGAAGTCTGTAAAGTTCTGGGACAGAGACCAGGAGCAGGACTCTCCCCCTCTGTGTCCCTCCAGCTCAATTAGTTTTGAATTATTTTGTGTGTGGTGAAAGAGCTTTCACAGAAGAGCCCCCTCCAAGGCTGGGACCCTCATTGGGGCCAGTTGGCCACCCCATAGATGTAGGTTCAACCCGCTGAGRCCGAGGAGCGAAGGGATGTGGGTTTCCTGTGTCCTGGCCGACTGCGTTAGCCACGAGGCTCCTGCCAGCAAGTTAATACTTCTGCTCCGCGGGCTGCATTTTTACAAGGAATGACCCTTGCTAAATCCCTTGGGAAAAAGAAAAATGCAGAAGTTGCTCCTCTCAGGATTTCCCCCGTTAGGGAAAAGCCCCCACCCCGCAGCCTAGCGCGAGGTGTCTGGAAGAGAAGACTTGGGAGCCACCCCCGGCTCCGGGCCCTTCCAATACCGTGACTGCGGCCTTGGCCCATGCGGACGCTCCTCCGATGGACTTGCAGGCCTCCACAGCAAGCGCCATGGTGGGTGTGCGGCCCACAGC
The DNA here is from genome assembly GCF_003342845.1 of Nothoprocta perdicaria. Taxonomy (NCBI): domain Eukaryota; kingdom Metazoa; phylum Chordata; class Aves; order Tinamiformes; family Tinamidae; genus Nothoprocta; species Nothoprocta perdicaria. The sequence continues at coordinate 6,608,258 of NW_020455532.1, forward strand.
CGGCCAGGGGCCTCGCGTGGGCCGGCCGCCCACGCTCACGTGGGGCAGCGCGGGCGCCTCGGCCCACTCCCCGCGCACGACGGGGACGTCACGTGGAGCGCTTTGCCAGCTGTGGGCTTTTTAGGAGAGCGGATCGGTGAGCTCTGCCTTGTTGCATCAGCCCGACAGCTGACTTCCCACCCGGCGCGGTGTGCGCGGCGGGGCCCGCGCCGCCCTGACTCATCCTCGCCAGCAGGTCCAGCGCTGACAGGCTGCTGGTTGTTGGAATAATGCTGGGGATGGGTGGGAGGTGGTTTAACGCCCTTTGGACTTGCTTTAAAATATCTCTTTGTCCTCTCTGTTGCTGGGAAGTCAAAAGAATATGCTTTGTTTGAAATTTTACAGAGAGCAAAATATAAAAAGCTTCGGAATACCAAAGCCTCAAATAGGAGCTGATGGCTCCAGTCTGGGCACAGACAATTGAGTTAGAGGGAATTTATAGCAAGCTGATCCTTAATGTGTCCCAGGAATTACTTGATTTGCTTGTTCTATTCCCTAGCAGAAGAAACTGTGGGGATACAAATTTAATAGAGTCTAGGAGCTTGTGTTACAGTTTACTGTGTCCTTGGACAGCTGTAAATCCTCCTCTGATGTATTTGCTTAATATTTAGGCTTAACATGTTTTAACCACAAATCAGGCTACAATAATGAACTTGGAATCCGTCCAGCCCTTATCCCAGAGTCCCTACAAACAACTTGGGTCCCAGGGGTGAAATGATGGTGATCTACCTGTGAATATCCTCAGTCCTCTCTCGTTTTGGACAAGACACAATAAATTCTGAGCTTGATTCTCACTTAATGCAAAGATTTACATTACCCTGTGCTGATTTACACCAGTGGAGGAGCTGATTCCATCAGGAACAAATTCAGTGTTTTAGTTTACCCATCGATCCACAGCTCAGCTAATGAAACTTTGCAGCCCTTAAAATGTCCTGGCTCCAACTTGAATGTCTCGCTGCATCTGGGTTTTCTCTCATCAGCACTTTAGGGCTGGTACTGCATTAAAAACTGCACACACGACTACAGTTAAGCTTCTCAATAATGAAGTCACTTTATTTATTGAGAAATTTCATCACAGGATACATGATTCTTGGCAGGGCAACTCATGAGCAGGAAGCCTGCAGTTACAAAGGTATGCATAAACGGGTGTAAGGGCATATTGTTTGCCTTCTTTTTATTACAGGAAGGATATGGTTTGGTTGTGTTTTTGATGAGTTTTATTTAATCGTACATTAGGATTTTCCTAGACTTCAAGTTAAAACTTTGCTAATATTTCTACAATTCCTGTGTCATGGATGGGGAGAGSGGCCAGCCCCGAGGTTTGCAGGGGGACTGAGGAGACCCTGCACATGGGTCTTTGTACCCTGGATGTGCCTTGCTGCCCCTCACAGTTCTCATGGGCACCTGGCATTTGCAGAGGTCGATAGATATCATTGTGAGATGTTCATAAGAAGGAGTTCATAAGAAGTTCTGGTGAACTGATGCTATTCCTTTTTTGAAATTTCGGTCTAGTAATTTAGGATTATATTAAAAAAAATCCACTGACACAATGAGCTAGCTATAGACATTGCTGATTTCTGCTTCCTATGGCTATTTGATTGCCTAATTACTGTCATYTTGAACTGATTGCTTGCTCCTTTAATTTATTTCTCTGCATTTGACTGCAAGGCAGGACCTACTGCAGGGTATTTTTTACAGAGGAGAGCAGGTCTTTCTGAAACCAAATGGTCAGGCCRTTCTCAGGGAGGACCTGCCTGTTCAGCAAACAGGAATGACCCTGAACCAGGAGCCTGTTTTCTCTATCAGGTAGAGAGCTCTGAAGGTTGGGAGCCCTAATCCAAGCTAAGCAGCCCACCTCATCCCACCTCTGCTGCTTCCTCTGTTCTTCCCGTAGCTGTTTCTTGGGGTGCCCRTAGAAGCCTCCTCCTTCTGCATCATCATTCTCAAATATATCTACTGACTTTCTCACTGGACTTTTTAATTGCTTTCTATTGAAGCACTTCTGTTAGTGCACTGTAGTACAATACAAAAATGTAACCCAAACTTTTGTCAGCAATTTTCTTTTAGGGTACAAAATTTTGGCTAGTTTTACCATGATTTTTTTTTTTTGCATTAGAGGTCACATTTTTTGTGCCACAGTGTAAGACACTCTTATTGCAACAGAGAAACAGAACTGCTCTTCCTAAGCATTCTGAGAAATGCTGTTATCAATCCAAAATACAATTAAAATTATTTTACCAGGTTATGTCAGGTTGTGAAAACAGTATCAGTAGAGAAGAAAAATAAACAAGTCTTATGTGTTTTGCCAGCTTTCCAGTTCTGGGGACATAGCTTGGCTGACTTGATSGGGAAGGACACAGCTTATTATCAGTGGTTTCACATGCTTGTGAATGGTGCCTCTTATTGCTAAACTATCAGTCTAGCGCTTAACRTGACTCAAATGTGATCTCAAGGGGGTAAAATGTACACAAAATACCTRCCACAAACAACTCCACACGGCCAATACCAAGAGATGCAAACCCAAAAGCTGAATCCACTTGTATTTTCGAGGTGTTTACGTGCCTATTTTGTCTCCGTAGTTAGCACAAAGCTTGCGGACAAACTCTTGCAAAGTTTCTGAAATGCACGTGGAAAGCAGTGACTAGAAGTGCAGTCCTGGTTGCAGAATTTGTGGCCATAATGTTGTTTTCAAGACTTGTACAAGCATGAACAAAGCAAGGTCCCTTCCCGTACAGCCAAATAGGCTGTGGCTGTTGGAGCTCAGCAAATCCAATACTACAGTAATTTCACTTACAAAATCTCATAAACTCTTTGACTGTCAATATCATCCCAACTCTCACTTGCTCCTCTTCAGATGATTTTTGCCGGAAATGGTTTTGCTATAAAGAGCAAAAAACTCCCTTTTATCTAATAAATTAAGGATAATCGGGGCTGGTTGTGAAAAGACTTGCACAACGTGTGGCTTTGGTAGTAAGAAAGGCTTCATTAAAGAGACTACTTCTTCTTAAAGAAAGGTTTCCAGAATTGGACCCGATGATAGCTATAAAAATTGTTTTTTCAAAATGATTTTTAGAGCGGCTTAAGAATTTGAGAGCATTTATATTGTTTACAGTAACAAAGAGACTCTGAAGATACTGACCTTTGAGCTTTGATTTTAGAAGTTATGTGACTAATCCAGTTTTTACAGATGGCCTTTTTTTTTAATGCTCATTGCAAACTTCAAGGGAATGCTTTAACAGGACAGGATTTGAGCTTAAGCTTCCCAAAGTTTCAGCTTTGGCCCGGTACCAGTAATTATACAAAGAAAATTGATTTCATAAGCTCAAGCTGTTGTCTTAGTGAAAACTTTTGTGTGAGGAACTTTCATTTTGTTGCATCTCCCCAGCAGTGATGAAATTTACTAACACATCCTGCTCAAAAAAGCTGACAATTTTAATTAAAGAAAATAATGAAAAAAAAGACATTAACAAGAGCAACTGAAGATCCCTTGGCCTGACAGAAGTGCAGAAAGCCAAGTCCTGCTTTTCGAACCCATCTGGACCATGATGATGAGGAGAACTCCTCTGTAGTGCCACATTTACTAGCCTAAAGCATGTGTTGTTAATTCAGTATGTCTTAAGTCACAGCCTCACATCTATAAAGTTTAAGCTCAGCAGGAAAACATGAAAAAGCACTTGTATTAATCAGCAGCACCAGAAATAAACCTGGATATCAGGAATTTCAACCTCATACAGCTCAGATGAATGTTGCAGCCTACAGTATACAGCAGGGTTGTGTATTTCCTCTCTGTGAAGGGTGGATGTGAAAAACATGGGGGAAAAAAAGAAGTAAAAAATGCATTTGCTTAAAGCAGTTATCCTTATAGGCGTGCTACATAGAAATGTACATAAGGATGTATTTTTCTCCCACAGTTTAGACAAACAGAATTTTTAGTTCGATATTATCACCTGGTGAGAACCCAGTAATAAGTAATTTCGTCTGGAGAGGGGTTTTGTACATTTCTGATTAATATTTACAAAAGCCTTTGTGTATTTTTGCTCTACCACTAATGAGGCAGCAGATCAAGTTTAACAAAAAGGACACTGTAGATTGAAATATGGTATTGTGCCCATCAAAGTCTGCCTCCTCTCTGCTTGGCTTGTGATGAATACCGGGCTTTAATAGCGGGCTGGTGTTCGTGAAAAACTTATTACAGAGACTAAGAGAGAAGCCAAGAATGAAGGAATGCCTGACTGGCAGCAATCAATCACTCCCTTTTAAAGATGAACTGATCCTTCTTTTTTTAAAGTAACACTTCATAAAAAGGTCTCAAACATAAATATGCAAAGCATTAGAGCAATTACATCCTGCGTGATCCCCGCAGTATTTCTGGTACACGGCTTGGCTTTAGTGTGGTGTGTGTAATGAATGCAGTAAAATGGCAAATCTCTCTAAAAGAAGACTGATATTTAGAGGAAAGTTCTTGTCAAAGAGCGTTAATTATCTGGAGCCGTAAAGTGAGATTATTTAGATTACTTTTAACAGCACAGCTCTGTATAGGCTTTATTTTATGTAGTTTTAAATATTTTTTGCTAAATGAAGATGACATGCAAAAAGCAGAAAGACAAGCACATATGTTTAGGATGTTGAGAGTGGACAAGTGACCAGTATATTTATAAGCCATAGCGTGCAAACAGTTTCATATTTACRTGCCTAATTTGCACTTTTCTACATGAATTTTAGAATGCATTTTCCACAACTGTGCCTGTAATCACTACCATTTTGCACACARATCAGGCACACAAGTATATACAGTTTTAAAAGAAACTAAGCAGTGGATGTAGTGCAGAAATATCTTCCGTTAACAAATATTCTTTGCTCGTGGCACCTTGAGTGGTACGTTGAAGACCATTGTTTAATATTTAACAAACAAACTCCCAGAATACAGCGTATGTATAGGAGGGTTGGAAACAGAGGTGGAAGAAAATAGCTYGTCCCAATCAGCAGAAAAAACTTCTGCTCTACTCTTCTCAAAGCAAAGCACAGAGCTAATTTGAGAGGGGCAGTCCAGATGTCGCACCTAGGCAGGAGCAATTCTTAATGACTTGGTTTCTTTACCCTGTTTAGAGAACACATCTTCGCTTCCTAATGGTCTTTTACCCTTTTTAAAAATAATGCTAACAATGGCTGGACAGTAGCTGTCAAATATAATGAATGGTAAACTGTAAAATGTTAATGAACTAGTTACTCCAGGCTGTAATATTAGATGCAGGGTTGGTTAAGATGGCGYGGTTGAAAAGCACGAGGACTGAAACAGCCAAATGTCAGCAGTGAAATACCTGGTGGGTCCCCGAGCCCTCCGCTGGGGTTAGACACTGTGTAAACACTGTCAGGAGAGGAGAATCAGCTTGGGCTTGTGGAGTTCACTGAAAGTCAGAAATATTTTCTTCCTTTCAGAATAAGAAAATGACATTTGGTGAAAACGGAGGTTCTTTCCCTTAGCAGAGACAGTGTGGGTTACTCATAAAAGCATAATGGCTTTCATTCAGAGGTGCCATATGGCTGCTTATAAGATTTCTGCACAGCACTTGCTGTAGCAGTAACTAAACAAATGGCACTATAGTACAATATAATACCTGTCAAGAGCAGTGATAAAGAATGTTTTATTTCCCTGCTCTCTGTCCTCTTCCCTCCACTCCCCGGAGCGGCTCTGCGCACCAGGCAGCACCCGCTGGATGGGGGTGCCCGGGCCAAGCAGCGGCCACCGCCTTGGCAAAGCCACCTTGCCAACGGGCAACCAAATTTCTATATACGTATATATGATATATATATGTAATTGTGGGCATGCCTGCTGTCTTTGCAGTGTTGGCAAGCTCCCCTTGGGAGCACCGCTGTGGCACTGAGGATGGGCATCCTTGGAGCCCTTTGGAATGGGGAAGCCCCTCGGGCTCCTCGCCAGGCTCACTGGGAGCAGAGGCCATTCAGCACCGCCAAAAAACAGGCGCAAACATCCTGCGGCTCCCAGGGAAGTGTTTATTGTCTTTCCTTTTGGGATGCTATGTTATTAGGGGTTTGTGTTAGGTGCTCAGTGTCTCCTGGAAGGAGAAGCTGTAAAATACCAGCAAACAAAGGCATTCAGCTTGYGGTGACTGCAGTCCTCTTGCACATTGGACCAGGGCATTGCTTGTCTGTCTGCTGGGTTGGGTGCAAGATGCCTCCACCTGCCTCCGAGGAGCAGGAGGGTGGGAAATGCTGCAATCCCTGCGCCCCGGGTAGCCTCCATGCGCTGCTTACGGAATAACACATCTTCCCTTCGCCTCTGTTGCTCCCAGGAGCTTCCTTGCAGGCCTGCCCTGGCTCCGAAATAGATTGGCTCCCCAGTCGGCACCCTCACACATCCGCTCTATCATGTCCTTAGGAATCACACTCTGGGGAAATTTGGGTTAAGCCTTCCCTGATTAAAAGTAGCGATGACCACATAGAGAGTGAATGCAGGGCTTTTTGTGTGTGTGTTTGTCTCATTCCTTAGAATACTTGGTGCAGTCCAAATTCAAGAGTTTGCATGATGTATTCCTCCGTCCTTCCGTCCATCTGTCCAGACAGGCAGCTTGTCTGATGAGTTAACCGTTCTGAACGTTTTAATATTTATGTGACTCTTGTGCAGCTCAGCAGTTGCTTTATGTGGGATTGCATATTTGATAAGATCACAGATTCACTCTGTGCCAAAGCTGAAGTCCTACTGAGGTCTGACTGTACTTCAGATGTCAAAAAAATATGAATAGGTGGTCTTAATGTTCTCCTCTGGTGTTATATCTGTCTATAGAGAATATAGCTTACAACAGATTAGAAGCAATAGAGGACTTGACATATACTGAGAGAGCAGTAAGAATGATGCTTGTTGACATTATCAGCTAAACCTGTAGGGGAATTTTCTTATTTTCTTTCATTCTTTCTTTCACTCTTTCTTTCTGTGAATTTTGCTTATTTGTTTCCATATGCCTCACAGTTCGTGCACCAGGTTCCAGTTTCTCTATCTAAAACAGTTTTGTCAGTCTAGGCATTTTCAACATGCTTACCTAGTCCTTCGATGGTGCTCATTAGTCTTCTACCTAAATAGCTCACAGGTCTGCCTATCTCTGAGCTGTTTAATGGATATTTATTTGCAAACAGCCTAGGTAACTCTAATTCATGTGTGGTTGCTTATTCCACCCGTTTAGGAATTCACTGAACCAGACTGCCTGTATTTCTATGCACCAATGTAGTGAAGTCCCTTTGCACTTTAGACTTGTGTGTGAAAAAGGGTTTGCAGCAAATGCAGTTATGTACTAAATAGATTTGTGCCTCTGTTCACACTGCTTTGGGGATGTACCCAAAAATCTAAGTAGCTCATGATCCTATACAAATATTTTAGGCATGAAGATAAATTCACCRTTTAATCACAAGAAGAAGCCCTGACTTTCAGGCTTTTATAGTAAGTGTTGCAAATAAAGCAATGAAAGATGGGTTGCTGCTGAATGAGTCATGGAAATTCCTACCCAAGTTTTGTGAAATCCGAATGTGCAGTGGAGTGGGGAGAAGGAGAGGAACTTTCTGCTGACATGTAATGTCTTGATCCTATCTCATTCTTGTTCTTAGGAAGAATTTCTGTGGTTAGATGGCCAAAACAGAACTTGCAGACATGTGGATTTTGTAACTTCCTTTGGGAAATTACATCCCAGCACAAGGATGCRGCTCCATAGCACATCCAGAATGTCACCTGAGTCCTGTTAACACCACTTCAGAAATATTGCTTTCAGAGCCTGGCTCCAAAGATGGTATTATAAATGTGCAGCGAATGGAATATTACTTCCTTGTCAGTTTTAGATTTAAAAAATAGAATGTGAGACGCGCTAAAACCTGGGTATGAAGCCTGCTTATTGGTACTGGTGCATTCAGCACAATTTACATCAGTAGGTGTCAACAGCCTGTATTGGAAAATACTTCTGTGCAGTCCCTAATTCGTGACGTGTTAAATACAAAGTAGATGCATTGCTCGGGCTCTCAGGCAGGGACAAGCCCTGTGGTTCTGTTGGGTACAGCCTGATTCTTAGCTCTGCCCCTCAGGGTCCTGCTTCAAGCTGCTCTTAAGCTTGTTGTGCAAGAGGCTGCTGACTACAGCGCCTTGTCACTAGGCTCGCGCTGAGCTGCACCTAGTGCTGTGTGTCTTGGCGCGGGTTCAGCACCGTATGGTATTGGAATTCATGGGCAACACACCAAGATGATGTGAGGACCCAGAAGGCTAATTTGCTAATATGCAATCACAGGACATAGACCTTGCTTTGTATCAGGACAGTACGACTCCATACTTGTTAACCCCTTGTTCCAACCATTAATGAAGAAGAGCAACCAAAAGGCTGAATTTCCAAAGGAGAGGCTTGAACCAGAGMTGAACTGGAAGGAACATAATATAGAGTTGCAGAGTTACTGCATGTTGGAACTTGATGTAGAGATAGGTCACTGGAGAAGAAAATTTGGGACAATTTCAAAGACGGCACTCTTAAGTAGATGGCAGATTTGGAATATTGTGCCATTTAAGCTCGCTCACAATATGGCACAGACTGGAAAGCAGGAGATACTGAACTTTATGAGGGCATATCTGACGTGCTGTCGCCTCAACGGGGACCGCAGCTCCGTGGAAGCTCCGGAGGAAACCAGAATAGCTGGGGAGCTATTGGCATCCTAGTGCGCGGCGAAGCGGGAGCACGCCTGACGTGCCGTAACAAGAAGAGGTAATGCAGAACCGTAATTAACACGATGTTATTTTTAATTCACAAAAATACTGTTTATAGAGCTGGAGTGAAAGAATCTGACTCTTAATGAAGATTGATTGCGAGTCAGACTGCGCCTCTCGTGCTGCAGGTTTTTGTTCGCTACAAGAAAGTGAGCGGGGAGGGAGCTCATCCGTAGCACAGGGTCCCCAGGGTGTCCTCTCCTCTCTCCTCCAAGCTGGGGGGACTCCTGCTCTGCCTGGCCCTGGCACCGTGGCACGAAGGGCCCTGCCAAGACACAGACTTTGGTACCAGCTGCCTGGAGATCTGGTGGAGCTGAGAGCCGGCGGCAGCACCGAGATGCCCTTCCCAGACGAGCCGCCGAAGCAGGACACAGTCCTGCTCAGTTAAGAAGTTAAGTCAGGAGGAAAACCACGTTTGCCAATAGAAGGTTTGCAGCACAAGAGCTGCACTACCCGCTGTGTGCCAGAGAAGACAGTGAAAGGTTTTCCTGACAATTTTGTTTGAGGTATTTCCAACAAGTTCCCCGTGCCCCTATGTTTGTATAGACACCTGTAGATCCAGCACCCATGACCCAAGTGTCCTGCGAGTCGCTGCCCAGGTGCTGTTGGGGCCACATTCTGATCCACTGGCAGCAGCAGAGCTAGTATCTCGCTTTACTGCTAATTAAAACTACAATATTGTGCAGCTACGCATTTTACTGATGATCAAAACTGCTTGTATATCTTGTCACATCACCTATGCGTTCCTAGGGAAAGCAGGAGCTTGATTCTGCCTTCAGACAAGACTAAATTTGAAGGAAACTTGAATAACAACTGACACAAGAAATGTGAGATGCGGGATTCAGAAGGAGTGAGGTTTTTAGATCCACAGTTGAAAGTAGATTGGGATGAAACTACTGTATCAAAGATTCCTTTAAAGCGAGGCAAAGTCTCGGCTGAAGCTCATTATATGGAAGGTGATTTGGAGCAGGATTACGATGTCCTGGAGAGAGGGAATCTGGGTTGACATGAGGCTGGAGACGCAGAGGCTGCGGGCGCAGCGTGGCCGGGGGCGCGAGCGGAGCAGACCGGGCTCTCCGCGGTGCCTTTCCGGCTCATCCCGGCCAAGCGCAGCCAGGTGGGAAGCGCGGAAGGCCGCGAACACCCCTCCCCGTGCGGGTTGCCTTCCCGCGGCGCCTCATAAACCACAAATGTGGAGATCAGAGCAAGAGTAATTAAAAGGCTGTGCTCCCCGCGCCACCACGACTCCCTGTGTTGTCCACTCGCTGCTCGTATCTCGTGTGATCAGTCCCTAAACCCTGCGTGCTGCTCACTTCGGGGGCCAGGCGTTTGGAATTCCTATCCCGGAGTGGTGCCCCTGTTCTGGGGAGTTCACAACCTGCGTCACCACCTTGCCCGGTCATCGCTGCTGCCTTATCTTCCTCCAGGCTTGATGTACTTTGCTCCTATCTGAAAGGTGAATTCATCCCACTTCCAAGAACTCTTGCAGTTTTGATCTCCAGAAGTGGTATGCTCTCCATGCTGATTTTTTTTCATGGTGTATATATATATTTTTTTTAAATGTACAATTTTTGGCACGGATCTAAGCTACCCTCTTAAAAGCAAGGAAGATATTTTGAATTAAGAGTAGCTCAGTATGGTGTGACACTGTCCTCAGCTCACCCCATTATTCCTGTGTGCTGTGGCACATATGGCATTAGTACAGTGTGTGAGATTCCCTGCAAAGCTAAGGAGAGGTAGGTTGATTTAAGGACATGGTTTCCAGCCAGATTTTCAGCTTCAACTTGAAATTCCCTTTGTGTTTGAGGAAGACAATTTTAATTGATATTTCAAGCAGATTTTCTTTGCAAAAGCCTTCAAGTGACACTGGCTAGAACACTGGACTTTTTAGTGTCAATTAATATAGAAAAGATGTGTATAATGTATGAGAAAGTGTTAGATGTCRTGCTCTTTAGGACATTTGTCTGTCTTGATGGCAGTGGCAGCCGCCTTCTAAATGCTGCCCCTTCCCGAAACGCACAGAAGGGCCTGAGCAGAGCGCTGCGAGTAAGGCAAAATCCCTGCTTTGAACCTCCCAGTAATACCCTTATTTTGAACACAGCTTCGGTCAGGAAACACAATTGATTCCTTATTCAGATCTTCAGGAGCTTTCTGTTGGCTTCCCAATAATGTGCACTTTTTAAGATGATATTGCAGCATTTTGTAAAACACATTTTAAATTCAGTATAAGAGGTAGTGGGAATGTAATTTGAAACGTTGCCCTTTACTGAGAGCAAGAAAAAATCCAATCATGACTACCTGCATTTTAAATATTGAAGATATGCAACAAACTGCTCAAAAGTAAACTAAAGTATCCATAGTAATCATTTAGTGAATACTTTCAACAGATTATTTATTTATAAAGATGAGAATATCTGTGAAAATGGACAATTTTGAGATGGAGGAAACAAAGCCATTTTTCAATGAATATATTTATTCCAAAAGATCCTCCCAGCTCTAACCCAATGGGACTATATATTCACATAAGAGTCTTCCATTTCAAATCAATCTTTAAGCAGGTAAGAGTTTTATGCCATGAAATATCGCCTAATGATGTGTTTCAGATACAAAAGTTAATGTAGGAGTAGCGATAGTGGCTTTAATTTGTCAACAGCTTCCCCCAAGAGAGTTTCATTGGGATTGCAAATACCCTAGTTGTTTAACTGTCTTATTTACAGCTGCGTTAGGCACTTGCATGTGTGTTCTCATAAAAATATTGCTGCCTATTCCCATTCACAGTTGTACATTGKGCTTGTGATTTTTAGGAATTTTGATTCCTAGGTCTATAGAGCTTTTGCTAATTCTTGTAATTAGCTTTTTTAGGTTCTTTAAATACTCCTCAGTTTTCYGAGATCCTATGGCACATGTTTACAGTTACGTGAGAAAGAAATGGAGAATTAAAAGAGACTGAATAGCTTCCTGCCTTGTTTGGAACAGGACTAGACCCACAAAGGTCCCAGGAAGCCGTAATTTGAAGCCAGAGAGATAAGAATAGCAGATACGAAAAAAACAGAAGCTCATCTGGACTCCCGACAAAGTTAAGCAAAGCAATGAAAGATGCAGGTGACAGATTTTTAGGACCTGACAATAACATTGTCCGTTCCTGCTGAACAGTCCAGTGTGGGGTGAAAAAGGCAACTGTTGCACAGCACAGAGGCAGTTGATGCACAAGGTGTAGAAGGGTGTGTGGAGCAGAGCGTTTCAGGGCACGCAGGCGGCGCGGGACATCACCCAAGGGCTGGGAGCCGGGCGGCTGACACCTCTCCTCGTGCACCGGGTGAATCGCGGCTTTGACCAGCTGCAGATGGCAGAACCTGGGTTTCATTTGGCATCTCCTACACGTTGCCGTTTTTTTCTCCTGTGGGTTTTTTCTCGCAGGAGGTCCGTAGAGCTCAGAGTGGCCGTGTTTGCACTGTGGAGAACCTGGGTTAACAGACACAGACACMAGTGTCCCGCTTGCACGGCCACGCACCAGGTTACATGATCCACACAGCCCCATCCCTGCTCCTGCTCTTCTCTGGAGCACGACAYGACCTTCCTCCTGCTCCTCCTCCTCCTTGCTCACACCTCTCCAAAAGGTCTTGATAGGAATGAGTTGACATGTGGTGACTTTGGGTCAATGAGACTGTTTTGGTCTCATTGGTGGTGAGGATAGATGGTGCTGTGAATTGCCAGCGAGGATGAGGCCGGCCCACGGGAGAGCTGCACGAGAGCATCGTGGCCGAACAGCTCGTTCCCGGAGCGCTTAAGTAAACCAACTTGGCTTCAAAATTCAGGCTAACTGCAGGAGAAATGCCTGTTAAAGGAATAAATGAATACATAAAACAACCAGCATCAGGGGAAAATAATTCAAAATGATCAAAATTAGATACCGCGGGTAATTTTTTTTAATTATCTTGCGACATAAACTTCCTGATTTTGAATAAGGAAAAATTTTAAATCTGGAAAGTTCTCACCAGAGAGGAAATTCATTTCCCATCCCKCCCTGAGACACAGCTATACAGCACTCTCTTATGTTTATCTTCCTATCCTTCTAAATAGGATAAGCAGGAATATAAATCTATATGGGAAGAGACAGGATAATACAAATGGTTTGAGTGAATCTCTTCCCTGATCATTTTTCCCTTCCCTCGCTTGATGTCACTGTATGAAAAATCTTACAGCAACAACAAAATGTATGGTAATAGTTCAAAACAAAACTGAAAAATTTCGGAAAGTTGAGCTGGAAGCATTTTTTTGTCAGAGTTTATTAGAAGTATTTTGTATTTTTAAAAGTTTAGAAAACTTTTATGACAAGTAGATAAATTATGGAAGTCTATGAACATGGAATTAAATGGAATCTGAAAAGTGACAAACAGGGAAAAGAAAGAGCATATAATTTTAGAACACAAAAAGGTAACTAAATTTGAAAAATTGCATTAGTATATCATTTTCAGTATGTAAGCCATTAGAGAAAAAGTGTAAATTACACCCTGTAACAAAGTAAAAATGTTTTCAATGTTTAAAGGTAATTTTGTATTACTGCTACTATTACTTAAACTCTTAGCTCTTATAAATATCTAAAGACAGGACCCCTGGTGATATTACCTGTGTCTTAGGCAAAGAGCAACAATTTCAATTCCATTCAACTACATTTGTATTTTGCCAAGTGCTATCAAGCACTGAGTTGCATAATTTGCTATCTAAGTGAAATAGATATTTTTCGTGCTGCACATTTATCACTCTCCTGTGGGCCTCGTTACTGACAATCAAATCATAAAAGATGTTCAAAATTGTCATGATGCACTTATTTTCTCATGATATTTGATACAAATAGTTTCTTCTACAAAAATGGCCTTTTTTGCCATAACATTTTAGAGCAGCTCTTAAAGAAACAGGATGCAGTTGTTTTTTTAGCCGATTCTACTTAGGCTTTTGAAGAAAAATAGATTTTGATAGCTGATCCTATTTCTAAATATATCACTTGAGTCTCATTTCTAGGAATGAAGGAATTTATACCAAATGTAAGCAGATAACATAGCAAAATAAAAATATAGAGGAAATTCTATTTCTACCTGTAAGATTTACATTTCTCTTCTGTATTTCAATGTGAACTCAGACATTGTGAAGAGATAAAGAATTATTTTTTAATTTTCGGAACAGTAGCCATGGACAAAGTGATAATACCCCTTTAATCCACACTGCTTCCCAATATATAGGCTTCKGTGTAGGCTCCTCTAAGCAACTATAGGCTTCATTTTGATAACCATTGTTAGGTCATTTATTTGAGACTTTCTCCTGATTGGGAATGGGAAGGAGACTGAGAGCATTGAACTCATTTCACACGAAGSCACCATGCAGCCAGAAACAGTCTAAATTTTAGGCTACTGCTGTTGTGAGGTGGATTTGGGGCAGCCAAGGAGGGGAAAAGTGGGTCTGCACCCTGCAAGCTCCGAGCTGAGCAGTCCCAAAGGCGGCTTTAGAGGAGCAGGAGCTTCTCTAACTGCAGGGAGAGCAGCTCGCGGAGCCTCCATCCGTCCGTGCTCCGGCCGTGCCGYGCGCCCTCCGATCCCTCCCGGAGCGGGGCTTCCTGCCTGCGCTCTGAGTGTGCCCTGCATTTTAAGCACGAGACATCTTGAGGCTTGTGCTTACCCAAATACCCACGCTTGCAAAAGCAAAGCCTATAAACATTTGTTTAAGGCTGCCCTGGCATACAGAGTATTTAAACTTTCACTGTGGCTGCTTGTGAGACRTATCAAAATGTACATATTTTTCCTGAGATTTTATTCCCTGCACCCTTCTCTATGATTTGATGAGCCAGTTAAAAACTGATAGTCTCTGAGGCTGTGATGGAGATGGGTGATTCGTGCTGGAAATACGGCACYGCTGACCTCATCCAAAGGAACAGCTGATGTTACAGTAAGAAGATGCTGGATATTTATTTGTAGGTATAGGGGAAAAATATATTTGTTAGTGAAATGGAGCTTGCTGCAGAGTGCATAAAGGTGAATTATTTGTCAGAAGACTGAAGGAGGTTTATGCAATATAGTATTATTGAGCTGGGCTATTAGCAGAGTGAATTGCTATTGTGACATGCCATTAAATTGTTTTTAGTGTCCACAAAGGTATCATTCTGGAGCAGGCTTGGATAGTAACAAAGTTATATATTTACTGGACAGCAGCAGATCTCAGAATAAAAATAGTGTAGCTGACCATAAAGTAAAATAAGAGACAGGSGGGTCCGGGGCTGGAATATTTGACCTTTTGGGCCCCCTGCAAGTGCCGCTGAAGTGTCGCGAGACTCCCCCAAATGCTGGGCAGGAGCCGGCACTGGGGCTTTGCCCTCGGGCCTTGGGGCTGCCCGTGGTGCCCGAGGGATCCTGTACCTGCAAAGGYGGCCGAACCTTCCCCTGCCTCCGCACACTGCAGCTCGTGGGCAGCCGAGGCAGCCGGAGGGGCMTCGGGCTAAACCCCGCGAGCAGCAGGTTGGCACCAGCTGCGGCGGCYCCTCCTCGCTTTGGAAAACACACAGCGCTACTGCATTCCACCAAAYGCCCTTAATTTAATCATATTTATGTTCTGATTGGGAAAAGAAGGGRAAAAAAAAGATTGCCAAAATTAACATTTTAATTTAAATGGCGCAAAAGCGCAGAAGGAGCTCTAAGTTGAGATTTGTTTTGGGCAAAAAAGAGAGAATTAAATATATGTATATATGTATATACAGTTATACATATTAGATTAAATGTTTTAGAACATAAATCAGTGAAAGAAAAGTAATAAATAATGCATGGTGAAAATGTGATAATGTTTATTAAGAAGCAACAGCCTTGTCATCTTCATTTTCTTCTTCAGTGATTCTCCCCTCAAAGGGTTCACTCATTTGGGACTCCCTGCAATTTAGCCCGAGGCCACTCTCTCTAATTCTTGGTTGGAAAAATACCTGCTTTGCAAAAATAAGTTAAAAGCAGAACAACTGTGCACAGTGAAGGTCTCCCCATTAAGCTCCTTAAAGGCCAGATAGTGAAATCTGTGCTTTTGTGGGAAATTTGATGACAGACAATAGCAAGAGAGGGAGAGGAGGGGAGGAGGAGGAGGGAAGGGCRCTGGAGGAGAGGACCAGAGCCCCGATGGCCGCATGCCCCGTGTCCTATGCTGCCCACCTGCCCTTACTGGGGCAGATCCCTCTCTGAACAGTAAAAACACCCGTCTGGAGGCAGAGCAAGGAGCCCAGCCTGCACATCTGCGCCCATGGACCCAAGCAAAGGGCTCTTCTCCCCGTGCAGGGCTCCATTTGTCCCCGCTGCGGAGCCCCGGGCATCGCCGGTGCTCTGCGGGCTCCCTGGGATTTGCATCACCTGCCACGGGAAGATCTGGGAAACAGCCCCGAGATGCACGACATTATTATTCATTAAAGCATTGTTTGTAATCAGGCGCCTTTAGCCTTCTTCCTTCTTTGTCTAATCTTTTGTCCTTAGTCAGAATAATGAGGAAATTTTAGTCTACCAGTTACAGAACTTTAGTACTGATAATTTGCAGTAGCTAAAACAATATGTTGACGTTTGTATGCTGTGACATATAAGCTGCTTAATTAGAGTTGCCATTTAATCTGTTTCTGTTCATTCATTTGCACTTGACTAATACAGGAAAGGAAGTATCCCCACCTAGGCTTAACAAACCCGAGTAAATCTCCATAGTGAGGAAACCAGCCYGTAATGATGATGTGTGCACAGAGCAGGCTCCAAATTTGCACCTTCCGCCACATGTGTGAATGCAAAGAGAGATCCATGGCTGAACATGTGTTATTGTGCACAGATGTAGGGTCTCATTTCTAAATGTCTCCCGCGGTGGATAACATTAGCTTGCCAGTGTATTTATGCTTTTATTATTTACTGAGGCTTTCCATGGGACATAATTCTAAATTATCCTTCTGTGGTTTATTAGAGTCTATGGAATTTTATTCATCAGCCCAGCAAGGCACTGGCAAAAATAAAAACATATTCATGGTGTTCATCGCTGCATAATTAGATCATGAAGATACTCTTGGACTTCAAGATTTAGATAGAGGGTCGATGCATGTTTGGGAGGTAAAAACAAAGATTAAAGACATTTAAAATATGCAGCAGTGGGAGGAGGCCAAAGGGTGGAAATTACATGTGATCACTCCAAGGCCCTTTCGTGTTGCCGGTAATGTGGAGAGGAGCCCACATGCTAGCGAAAACTTGCATCTCTTTTTCTGAATAAGGTGGCATTCACGGTAAAACTTCCTTTACTTCCATGATGGATATGATGAGGGAAATGTTCAAAGCCCAGAGGGAGGGAAGGAGCGAGCGGAACAGGCGCTCCTGCTGACGCCCCGCTCCCCTCGGAGGCATGGAAAATAGTGAGGAGAGGCTCTGTCCTGGGGTCACAGAGAAGGAGGCAGGAATAGGWGTGAAAATGGAGGCAAGCCAGCAGAGAAGTCATTGCCAAGGGACGGTGGGACGGGAGCTGGTGTTGGTGGCTGTCACCGCAYGGGCTCTGGCTGCTCCCAAGAAGCRGCCCCATCAATATGGGCCTGGCTCTGCTGGTCCAACTCAGGAAAGATAATGGGTAAATTATACTTGGGATTTGCAGTTAACAACACAAGCAGAAGGGCCTAAAGTTCTACTGAAGATCCTTCTCTCGGCTTAATCAGCAGTGGGAGAGCTTGAAATMCCCAGCTACTCATGTTAGTCCTACTGGCAACATCAGGAAGATGGTTAGATGCGTGTGTGTGAGCTCCTGCTCTGCAACTTCTGAGGCTTCGCCATCGCAGACAGCAAAAGGCGGCTCAGAAACTCAGAGGAAGTAAAATTGGATGGTCTAATATTTATCACCCCACTGCTAAAACCAAGGCCGAAATATGGGGAAAAACATAAGAGGAGGACTCAGTGAGGAACACAAGATAAAGTGTAGCACAGGGTTCTTCCAGTGATAGATTAATTTTTCAGCATAGCTAAAATTGCTATAAGCTCAGTTTCATGAGTCAGCAAGTCTGAAAGCATTAATTTATAGTAATAAAAGAAAGGCAACACCTGTTTTTTATCCACCTAAGCTAAATTTGGATATAAAACCAGACCTCTTTTTTATAATCAGAAGTTTGGTCCTAGCTACAATAAACCAGCTGTGTGTTTAAATGAAAAAAAATGTGATCCTCTTAGATATTAAAAGCACTGCACCACTGTACTAGTTAAAGGGGGCTTTAAATGGCAAAAAGTTTTATTTACTCTCACGCTAAAATCCCTTAATAACGACAATGCAGAACAAAGTGTAACTACAAATCAAGATCAAAATCTCTTTCCTCTCTATACATGAGATAATGTTGTTGTTAAAGCTTAGTCTTCTTCCATATTTATGCAAATTGCCTTACCTAAAAACATAGTGACAATATTATCCCATTAAAAAGGTCAAGAAGAAAGAAGAAATCTTCTTTTATTCTCCATTCTGAACTGATTGTCTGATACCTATTTGAGCTTTCTTTCTGGTGCAATAAATGAATTTGTTTTGTTTAATTATTGATATTAAAATGGTTGGATCAGTATCTAAAACAAAGGATTAAGATCTGCAGTTTACAGAAGGATCTGTAACAGGAAATTTCTCTTCCATTATGTATATTAGCATCCACAGCTGGGTCAGCAGATGGATGTGTGCTTAGAAGCTTGTAGGCGTTTTTCCCCATAAAACATTTGTTGAACAAAAAATGTTTAAAACAGGCTGGGCCTTACTGGAACAGATCAAAATAGACACTCTTCCTTATTGCTTTTTAAAATACAGCTCTACCTATGCGTCCTGCACTCAGGCAACAGCTACTGCATGCAAGTCCAGCTCCACTACCTCATTTCTAAGACTAGTAGCTTTTAAAGATGTTCTCAAAATCCTTAGTTTGTAGTCTAATTCTGCAGCACTGACACAAAGAAATCTCCCTTTGTGATAGGTATTTTCCTTGCACCAGGATTTAAAATTGGCACTTAGGCTGCAAGCTTTCCTACTGCAACAGGGTATTTATTTGATGCTCATCTCAGCCATGTAAATTAGGCAGTTGGTTCAAAGCCATTTAGGACACTCTATCCAAAGTATACTGGGGTAGTCTGTAGAAAACAGGAGAAGATCAGGCTTTATGCAACACTTGACTGCAGGCATGGCAAAAAGTATCTCCAGTGCATCCAGTCAGCATGTGCAATTACACAGAAATGCAATCCTAACCAAACGGGGTGTCCCCAGACTAATAAGGCTAAGTCCTTGAAAACTACTGCAGTCTCACAGGTGCTGTCTAACAGTCTTATACACCATATAAGACCAAAATGATTGTTTTCAGGGGAAACCATCAGTCAGTAATTGGGGAGTTCTCATYCATCCTCATACAGGTCAAGCAGCTTGTATGACTAAATAGCTGGGTGCTCCTTAGAGGTCCTTGGCTTTGGAGAAGTTGACAACATAATTATCAGGGACGAGCAAACAGGTTTTGCCTAATTTTGAACTCACTCAGATGTTCTAATTTTGAAATTTAGCCTTGAATTTACAACTTGACGAATTTACAGCCCCTGTGTAATTACACAGTAATTACACATTTCCACACTTGCCATAACATCACAAGGAATAATTAGATTGGGTGAAATTTCTACCCTGACTTGCACTGACTAGTAGTTAAACACATTGATCCTATTGGTTGGTTCAACGTTAATGAAAGTATTGAAATGTGGCCCATCTGAATACAACCTCAGTTATAGAGAACACTATATATGAAAGACTGAGTCACCAGATACAACATATACCASCTGGCCTTTTATTTATTTCAGGTATTTGTTGATGTTGTTTTAATGAAAGGGATGGACTAAACACTGAGTCCACAAGTTATTTTCTTCCTTGGATTGTGTTTGATTTCTAGTATTGAGAGAAAATCAGGATGGGGTGTGAATTGTAATATAACTGCTTAATGCACTGAAATATATTTGTCCTTTATATCTTTTACTGCTAAAGTTTCTCTTTTTATGAGTTAATTTTGTTGTAGAAGAGCTGTCTATTAAATAGAAGTTAATATCAATAACCATTTATGGACCAACTCATTTGAAAAGCTGCATGTTTAAAGGCTTTAACCATGATATTCCTTCAAAATTAGATTTTTAACCAAGTAGTAACTTGTTGATATGTGCTACCACACATTAATATAATGTCTTTCTTCTAATGTGCACTTTGGTTATGTTTATTTGATTTCTTCTGCAGACAAAAGTCTCAGAAAGAGACATAAATCCATGGTACCAATAGCATGAAAAAACATCTATTATAGAAAAAATGTAATTACAGTATCATTTAAGGACCTATGTGCTGTAGACCCAAAGAAATAATACTTATTGACAGAAATAGTTTTTTCATGTCCTAGCAATCATTTTGGTCCTTGTGCTGTGGAGGGTCAGAGCAAGGGGAAGATTCCCATCTTGGTAGAAAACAGAGCAATCTAAAAGACTCTTTTTCTTCTCCATGAGCAAACAGATTTGTTGACAGTAAGGCTCCAAAATGTGTCATTTCTGACCAGGATGTCAGCAGCAAAATTGTGCCAGCTTCTGGTCATGAGCACAGAAAGGAGGGAGGAATAGTCAGAAATACGATGGAGTCCCAGTGATCTGGAATGCGTTGGGATTGACATCAACTCCATGCTCCTAATCAGGAAGAACAGGAACTTGTGCTTGGTCCCAGGTCTCTAACTGTTGGGCTATCGAGACATTTGCTGTCTCAGGCTGTGGAACTGCTCTGATTTGTGTGAATGATTGGATGATTATTGGCTGCGAGGGAACATTGAGAGCGAGGCAGTGAATTCATGTCCTTTGACGTCACAGGTTGGCCCTATTCGAAGCATAGTTTTGCACACACATGTTTCTGTGCAGAAATAAATACAGCTCATACTGAAGGTCATGTACATGGCTGGGTTCTCAACAAGCTCAAGCCTTCTGGATTGGAGGTTTCCAAGTATCACTGGAGAGGTATAAACTACACCAGCATTACCCAGGAGAGAAAGGTATCACACTGAGCTCCTGCCCCTTGGCTTCATATGACTGTTCGATGGCGTATTAAGAGAAATCTAATCTTTCACCCTGGCTTTTCAAAATAGAAGCTCATAAGCATTGCACGTTGTTTTTGACATGGAAATTATTTTATGAATTGTCCCACCTRTAGGACAGCACTAGAGCCAGCCCACGCGGCCTTCCCAGTCCCATGGYAGAGATCCAGTGAACTTGGCCATTCTCTGCGTTACCTCGAGCCTGGAGAGGTGCAGAGGAAAGAGCTCATGAGGGTGCATGTTGGAGCTCCCTGGAGAGCTCCCCAGAGCTGGTGGCTGTGCAGGGATGGTGGTTCCCCCGGGATGCTCCTCGGGAGYGCGGCACCGCAGCGCGMCGGGGTCGTCAGCATCGCCCGCTCCTCCTTCGCTGCTGAATGAAAGGAGCCGGAGGGATCATTAGTATCCTTCCATCACTTCCTCATTAGTTCTTAGATAGTGTTTTAATGACAGCTTGAGAGGCTCAGCATCCTGCCCTCTTACTATTTATGATCCCCACAGTGCTAATGTGCACTTAATGAGAAATTCTTGTCTTGCTTGTAAATCCTGTAGTCGGCATTCAATTTATTGACAGATGTTTGCTTGGGCCTCTTTAAAATTACTTCATAAATCTTCCAGGATAAAAGGCCTCAAGTTTGGTTATTAAGACAGGCCCTTGTTGACAGTTTCATATTTAACTGTTTAGAACTCAACTGTCAGGGCTGTAATGGAGTGCGCGGCTGCGGGTTCGCATTCTTCGGGCTCATTTACCATGTTTTCTGCACCTATCAGGGTTTTTCTTTTTGAAGTGTGTTGACTGTCCCTTATAATCCCTTTAGTTAACTTCACGGTGACCTCCTTGTGCACCGCACTTACTCATTTAGCATATCAGCGTGTCAGCTGTGATGAAGTGTTTATGCTGATAGGAGCTGAGGGCTGAGCAAGCGCCGCATGCCAGGATCTGCTGCGCGCGCCGCTGATACGAGCTGAGGGCTGAGCTAGCACTTCGTGCCGGAGCCCACCGGACACCTCACAGGCAGCCAGGACTTTGCCACCTCCTCCTTCCCCATGGATGTTTCGGCGTTTCCTCCTGCTGGGTCCACGAAATCTCTGGAGGGCTGGCACRAGTGGGCTGGGGGCTGAGATTTGGGAGGAAATTCCCGTGGCCCAAAGTGCCCRGGCTTCCCACTGAAACCTTCATCCTGCTGCACACCCGGGTTTCTGAGTCTTGAAATGATTTCTCTCTGTGGGCAGCGTGCAGCTGCATCTCCGACCCCGCAGCCTGCGTTCGGCTCAGTTACTGCATCCGAGCTACTCCCTTTTCCATGGGCCATCTCAGGCTGCGCTTTCCAGCCGTTTGAAATCTCATACGGCTTTTAAAAATGTATCATAGAATGAAATATATTAGAGGACTCTGCTCCAAGTGCTGAAGCATTGAGGGTGTCTAATGACGGCGTCTTAGACCATCATTTTAGAAGACTGACTTTTTTTGTCTTTACAGAGAACAGAAAAGATTAAAAATTTAGTGGGCTGCTAGAAGATTGGGATAATTCAAATAGCTATTAAACCCRTGACATCAGCCAAATTCTAACAATATTCACTCTGCTTAAGTCCGTCACAAAACATTCAGATCAGACATAGGAGGGTAATGAGCATCTCAGCTAAAAATAAAATGTTTGGCCTTTTTTCTGCTTACTTGGTGGTGTCATGTTCTATTACATTGCTTGAGTTGTGTCACATCACATCGTGTTACTTCCGTTGGATCCTCTGCTGACGTGACACAATGCTTTCTATACTTGCAAAATAGTTTTGATTGGCTACTTGCTACCCAACTGTTTTTGTTTAGCCATTAAATTAAATTTCATAAATATGTGTATTAATTTRACCGAACAAACAGCTGATGTAGTTAAATATCTACAAGTGGAGACAGTTAATTCTCTGAATATTTGTAAACATGGCAAGAAAACAATTTACCAAACAAACCTAAGAGTCTTCCGAGGTCTTACATAGAAAAAAAATAGGAATTAGAGGATATCTGACTGTGCATGGGAGCATATCATTGCCTTTTACACCTGCTAATGGCYAGGATTCACATCTTGAAGCATGGGTGATCTCTTCAGGATCCTGGAGGTCCTGCAYGTGCAGCAGCCAGGAAAGGCTCTCAAATGGACATCAATTCCCACAGTAGGTGGGGATTGCCTTTTCCTCTGTGATTAAATGACTTCAATCCATATGAAGCAGGAAGGCCTCCAGAAGAGGATACAGTGAGCAGAAGGCCCTGAGATAAGGCTTTAAAGAGAAAAAAAAACTGCTGCTATTTTTTAGCAGTGATTTTTTAGCAGTTCTCCAAACATCAGTGAGTGCTAAGAGATATGGCATGCTTTGATCAGGTTGTGAATATAGCCAGTGTAAGAAAGCAGATACTGCTTCCAGTTTAAAGATGCGCTCTGCGCGTTGCATGTTCTCCTGCAAGACCCAGGACGGGCAGCAAAGCAAGATCCCAGCCTCAGCAGTGGACATAGATATGTCCGTAACTAAATAAGCAGAAGGTGACACCAACTGGCATAGGCAGGAGCTTGAAAGCTCTTAGAGCAGCCACCATCATCTCTAGCCTGGTGAAACCTGGAGYGATGGCCATCATCTTGCACAGCAGTTGGAAGTACTGGGCATGGGCAGGAAGAGTAGAGGAGCACAAGGAGTTGGGATAGAGAGGTCTAGAGCACTGGAGGGAGCAGCCAGACACCCTATGTTCAAGCTGTTTGTCATCTCTCTTGATGGCTAATGTCACCTCCTGGCAGGTGTAATGGATGGCAGCAAGTACATTTCACTAAATGTCTTTGTCCCAACACGCTGCAAGGGACATGTGAAGAAATGAGTATTTTGCAAAATTTTGATATAAATATATATATATATATATGAAGTCTCCTTATTAATAGCCTGCTACTGCTCCCAGCTGGATTCAGCAGTGTAATCCCTGTTGGGCTGGAGAGGAACAGGATGGCACCCTGAAGGATTTGTGCTTAGCTGCGACTTCGGGAACAGATTTGCCAAAGGAGAGAACAGAGTGTTCCCGCACGCACAGGTAGAAGCTGGTATTTCAAACTGAGCACACTGGGCAATCTTTGCTCATGATTCATCAGTCAAAACACRTCAATTTTATCCCAGAACAGCTAAAAAAAAAAATCTGCAACTACTTGACAACTACATTTTTGGTGCAGGTCCCAGTTCTTTCCCAGTTGGCCCATTGGCTTGTCTGTCAGCATCTCTAGCACACTGCGGAAAATTAACCCTGCAGCTTGCTCGCTTTGCTCTTGTCCTGCTTTTCTCAAGCGACTCCATTGCTCGAGATCCTCAAAGGTAAAAACAGCAGTCGGGTGCCAACCTCTCCCTAAAAGTCAATGGCAAGTGGGCATTTAAATTCCCTAACTGCTTTGAAAAGTCTCTTCACAGCCAGGATTGACTTTCTGGATTTGCTTTATATTCCATTTTTAAAGCTCCACCTGATAATCTCTCACTTGCACAGTTTTAGTTCATGAGTTTCATTCACTGGCTCAGAATCTCTGTTCAGTTTTTGGTCTCTCCTGAGTCTTATTTTTTAATTGTCATTACAAATTTCAAATTTTTTCTACATGGGGTTATAATTCTGCCTCTACAGATTCACAGTTTTGATCAAAGCTTAAAATATACTTGGCTAGATCTATCTTGATGCAACAATATTGACATTACAGAATGTTTTTTTTTTCTTGGCATTATTCTGGTTATTCATTTTTTTTTTTGTTCTTAATGCAGTGTTCTGTTTCTCTGTAGCATGTTTTCAGATACTCTTTAGGTTCACAAAAGCCTCTTGTTAAATTTACAGAACTGTTATGTATTCCCCCCGAAGGATATTTTAATTTTCTCTCCTAATGGAGAAGGATAGCAACGGAAATTCTCCTTGCAAGTTATCTTTCTTTGTGAAAAAACGCATCTGTTTCAACCCGAGAAGTGACTGTGGAAGCCAGAAAGTCGCACTCAGCTGTATCCTCAGGAAATAGAGTAAGAAAAGAAACTTTGCCCCAGGTGCTCCGATCCTGCCTGAAGTCCAAGTTTCCCTCTGAAGCCATGTTTCTTCTGCGACGGAATGTGCGACTGCAGAGCACAGCRGCATCTGAGTCTAAACTATAGATGATCGGCCTGGGCAGAGCGTTGGCTCAGACATTTTAATTTTTTTTGACTTTTTTTGTTATTCAGATGTGCTGTTCTGGTTCATTTATCATCACAGTACAAAGTGGATATGCAGTTAASCAGTGGTAGGCTGAGGTGGAAGGACACACAGGCCAGTCCTGACCTCTGGCCAGGCTACGTGGTTGTCTCTAGGAGTATTTGGACTCTCCTGGTACAGGTATAGCCCATGAATTTTGCTCCATCTCACCTTTTATATGGCAGCTGCTGTTGCTGTTCTGTTTGCCATGGCAGAGAGGTGCAAACACATCATTTCAAACCAAGGTAGACCTTGATTTTTACTTAAATTTCACAGTGGTCCATTGCTCCTCAGCCATCCTTGAGATACACCCTTGAGATACTCTTTCTCTCATTTCCCCTGGCTGCAATAGCACGTGTCTACTGACCAAGCAGGTTCATAGTGTAACAGCTTCAATCACTACTCCTTGTTGTGCCCATTGCTTGTCGTGGCCCTTAGAAGAGTTGATATTTGCATCCCAGACCCTGACTATCTTGCCTTTGAAGGGCTGAGGTGTCTGATGATGACTACCTTCCTGCTTTCCATAGGGATCCTATTCTTAATTTATAGAAAGACAAAAAACTGTCTGTGCAATGATAATTTTCTGTGATCTATGTGGGCTACAAGTGATGGATGATGAAAGGCTTCGTATTAATGCCCCGAGTATGTATAATCCGGAGCCCTCCGTGTTCTAGGGTTAGCAATCACTCAGTTCATTTTATACATTTCATCACATTGGCATAACTCAGAGCATGAAACCATATTGGAGCACTTAGAGAAGCCTAGACAGTGTTGGGAAATCTGAGGAATTTGCTCCAAAGTTTTCCCTAGGCTATTTCTGCTGATAATCAGCATCTAAAATGTGATGAAAATGCTTTTGTTAACCTTGCCTGCATACTTAGCTGTATTTCACGTCACTTTGGACTCCTGATTAGTTTTTTTGTACGCACAACTGTAAGCATCAAATTCAATAAATGTGCAGGAACGGCAGCATTATCACCCAGCGCCTTTGGAAAATGCAGCCTCAAGGGATGTATTTTCATCGCAGCATGCTCAGATTTTCTCACACGACATTCGTTAATCTTTTCCGAAACTCCCCAGCCGAATCCCAAGCAGGGCTCTGTACCRCGCTCCTGCAGCTCCAGCACGGGCAGCCACACGAGCCAAATTGTTAGGCTGGGTTTAATTTTGATCCCTTTACTGCACGCAGCCGTGTTTGCCCAGGAGGGATCATTCAGTAAATAAGAGCAGCTCTCTTGCTGCTCTTGTGACCAAGGGCGGAAGAGCCGTTCCTTGGCTTTATCTCTGCCTGGAGCCTGTGGCATTGTGCTTGTCCTGTAACAAAATCCGGAAAGGGCTTTAAAAAGTAGCCCCGCAGGTGGGGAGGGTCCGAGGTTGGCTCCAGGGAGCGAGAATGGATTTTACATTCCCGGGAGTGGTAGTTCTCTGTTAAAACGCCCCCACTCAGGGCTTAGGAAGGTCCTGCCTGCCTCCCTTCTCGCCCAGCCACCTGCAGAGTGGCTTCCTTGATGGCTGCTGAATATTCTTTAATTCCCTAGAGAACAACTGGGTGCCCCTTTTCCTTCCCAGCCTCTCTGGCGTGTTGAGGGAACCTTAAGTGGCAGCACTTAATTCTCTTATCAGGAAGGGCATCGCTGGGCGAAAAGTTGGGCACAGTTTTTGTCAGGGCTCCCCGCTTGTTGTCTGCCTTCTTGGCAGCGCAAAAGCAGCTGCACGTCCCTGCCAGCTTGAAAAAAAAGATATATCCTTGTGAAAACATGAGTGATTGGAAAAGAAGCTTAAGGAAGACCTGCCTGACAGCAAATGGGTTCAGAGTTAAATTCCCCCTGTTTCACAGCATTCTTAAAGCCAGGATTTTGGTTCCGTTCCATCACTGGGAGAAATTAAATCAAATGTGACTGTGGATGCGTCTAATCCGGACTTGGAGCACCGCTCGCGTAAAGTTACCGGGCTCGCCGGGAGAGGCAGCGTGTGCCGCAGCACTGGGGGCCCCGGCGTCCGGGCGGCTCCGAGCCCCAGGCCACTGCGGGAGGCAGCGGCAGGGATGTCTGGCAGCGCTGCTCCCGCCTGTGCGCTGCCCTTCCCACACGCTCCGAGTCTTACATTGCACAGCCCTTCCGACAGACACGCATTCCTTGGTCTGCAAACTGCAGCTTTCGACTTAAAACCTCCCAGCTCCCCTGCGCCCGTCTYGGCCGCCCCTCCTCTAGGCAAGGCCCTTGGAACAGCCTCCTAACAATGTCCTGGTCAGCTCTTTTCTGTTTAAAAAAAGAAGGGAAAAAAAAAAAAGAAAAGAAAAACCCAAACCCCAAACCCAACAGAGTTGATTTCCTGTTCTGGGGAGCCATCTATCACCGGCGCTCCCATCTGTGCCGCTCCTCGGTGACAGAATGACAGGTGTCATTTATCACTGGAGCTTGCGGAAGCTGTGGGAAGAGGGATTGAAATTTTTTCTGGAAGCAGTCAGTGTCTACAGACTGCCAGATCATTAAAAAGGGGGCTTTCCAAAGAAAGCTGTGTGTAATGTGATTGCACTTACTGTCAATGACAGGCTGAGAGAAAGAAGAAACATCAAAAAAGAGAGAGAGAGAGAAGGAGCGAACGGGAGAGAAATGAAGTTTCTGCCAGGGGCATTTAAAGCTACAGCACAACAAATGCAGGGATCTTTTTTTGGTTTGGTTTCAATATCTGCATACTAAGTAAGCCCTTTAGAGATTTTAGCTCAGCTTGGAGTGCCAATAAGGAAACCAAAACAGGAAACTCCTTTAACAGCACTTATTCGCATCACATATTATTTAGGGCACTGTAACAGAGTTTGTACTTTAAGGAGCGTGTCTTAAAGCACAATGACTTAAGAGTGGAATAGGAGCTAGCAGAGACAGGAAAACCTATTTGGTCTGCAGCTGAAGCTCCTAATAAATCAAAGGGTAGAACTAAGACCAGATACAAGGCCTTTTTTCAAAAAAAGAGACATTTACAACGTCCTGTTTGCATAAGAACATTCAGAAAAAGCACCATAATATCTTTATTTCAGCACCACCTAGTCAGGCTCCATTGCAGGATCAGAACTGAATCCTTTTTTCTTTTTATGGTAAAGAGCTTCTCGCGCTGCCTATTACAGCAAATTGTCCTCCTACCTGAGGTGCATAAAACCAAAAATAAGACTGTGTGTTTATTGAAAAAAAAACCACAAAGAAGATCAATCAAATGTTTTAACAACAAAAAGAAGGCAGGAGCGAGAAAACAGTGTTTCTTTATCTCTGTTGCTTTTCGTGATCTGCTTGGGTTAAGTATCTATGCCATACAATAGTTAATGTGCTTCTCTCTGCCATATATGTTATGGCACAGTTTTAATTTGTGTAACACAGCGAAGCCCAGAGACTGAGAGGATCCTGCACCCAACTTGGTCACACTTGGTACAGAAAAATGCAGGTTGACCCAGAAAAAGTGCCCAGCAGCCCTCCAAGGAGCTGCTGGTGTTTGTGTTAGGAATGAAGGCATCCAGTTCATCACCACGCTGTCCTCCTAGGAACGGTGCTCGGTTCTCACCAAGACTATGGATGGCCTTGGGCAAGTCACCCAACCTCTCCCTGTTTCAGGTTCTGCTCTGCTCAGATCTTGAGTTCTCCAAAGCAGGAGCCATCCCCTAACACCTTGGATGAACCAGGTCTAGCACAGTATGTGCTTTTGCTTATGCAAAAGCACAGGGCTGCGTTATGCCAAACAATTAATTAATTTATAGCATTTGCATATATTTATGTAGGTATGTATTGACTTACTCCAACACTTGTCTCTGCAGAGAACTTCCCCTGAAACGTGCGAGATGGGAACAACAAAGCAGAAACGTAATGGCTTAACATATGTAAAATGTCACTGATAATGCTGCTTGACTGGATGATAAGGCTCTTACATGTGGTCCCGTGGAAGTTTGTTTGTACACTCGTACCAATGTGTTAAATGCCGTCATATCATTCCTCCCATCACCAAACTCAGCATCATTCTTTCCTGGCATTGGAACCGCATAGCATGTGTGCAAATAGATGTACATATTATATGTGTATATACACTCATATACAGGCATATTTATACAGCAGATTCCAAAACATTTTACTAGGTTAAGACAAAWTATTTTTGCCTGACATTTTCCGTTTGAAGTGCTGGACCATAGTTCGATGGGTTTCCCTATGTGAAGCGGATTGGGTCAAAATGCTGTAAGTGTCATATCCCTGGTGCAAAACAGATATCCCTGTTTCCAGCAGCTACATGAAGGATGCAGAATATAAAATCAGGCCTCAAAGTCATGTATATGGTTCTGTTGACATTTCTTTCTGTGGGGTGACAGAGGCTGTCCCTGTCATTCTCAGCAGACTACACCTGTACTAGTGCTGCAACACACGAGTTTGTCTTCGTTTGAAAGCCTACCTGGAAAACATGTCCTGCGGGTCCACTGGAAGATAAGGAAAACTGATGACATGTCATAGACATGGTAATCTCAGGGGAGACTACAGGTGGCAACAGAGATCAGCTTCATGTTTTAGATATTTGCAGTAAAGTTTGTGGCCAAGACTTTCACTTCAAAAAAAGAAAAGAAAAAACGTAAATTATTGCTGGTGTGGTTTTGCTTTGAAAAAAAAAATAAGTGTCTTGCAGAGGTAACATTTTAGCTTCTGAACCGGTGGTTATAATAGTGAGATGTGGTTAAATAGCTCACCTGGTCACTGCTCTTTTGGGACCAGCAAAGCAAACCTGAGCCTAATGCTTAAACAACCTTAAAACCAGTTGGAGGACAATCCCATGGGTAGATATCCCATGTCTGGTTGCCAGTCGCGTGTTTTTCTGTTCAGCAAGTGCCATGCAGGGTTGGACACCTTGCCCTTGCATTGCTGAGGCTCTGCGCTACCTGCTATAACCAAGAGGCCTCATTTGCAGAATTTGGGATCTGTAGTGTAATAAGTCACATTCAAGTGTGCTACTGAATCTGCCGTGTGTGCTCTGTTTTGATCAGGTGCTGATTCTTTAAAATTAGAAAGAATTATGCTGTACTATAACAGTAGAGTAGCATGATAGTGTGTCATATTCTTCTGGCTTTTGGTCTTTATTTAATTTCTGTCAACTGGAGAAAATAATTTAAACTGGAATGGAAAGAAGGGCATCCATCAATATGTAAGTTTTTTTCCTCTAGAGATTAAATARAAGTTTGTGCATGTATTTACATTTTTTCTTCCGTAGTATATACTGCACAGTTATATTTGGAGTGGATCTTCAGAAAAGCTGCAGAGCAGTTAATGAGAATAGGATGTTTGTACAATTCTGTAAATATTTTTTATATTTCTGGGAGCAGCAATCATATATCTTGATTCCCGTTTTTTCTAAGCTAGCCGGCTCACTTGGACTCTCATTGAGCTTAAACCTCTGGCCGGAGCTCAAGGAGCGGGAAAACCAGCTGAGGGTCTGGTGGCGCGGGCGAGATCCAAGGCAGCTCTTGGATGCTGAACATGCAGCCCACAGGAGAGGCCCTTCCTCGTCCTCCTCATCCTCACCAGGGCTCCGGCAGGGCCCCGCGGGCCCTGGCGCCTCCCGCGCTCCAGGACACGGATCCTGGATCCTCTCCCACGCTGGCTTGTTCTCTCTTTTCACTTCAACTGCAGGGCAGATGTAAAGGTCAAGGCTATCGATTTGTGTGGGCAGGAGGGGGCTCTCAGTGGAGATGCAATTCTCGGCTTCATCAAGTCCGGTGGTGCGGGTGGGACTCAAGGTTTTTGAGGAGAATCTGCTGTTAGGGAGACTTCTGTGTGTGCTTAAAGCCTCCCTGTTGTTAGACTTTAAATGACTGTATTTCAAGTTGCTTGTTAAAATATCTTACAAATCCCAATAGCTGCATTGGGGGGAAAAAAGACACTAAATATGTAATTCATGTTCCCTCTCCGTGTAACTAAGAAATGCATCGTGTTCACGTTTATCTTTGTCACAGAATGATTGACATATAATATCTCAGTTTATCACCTTGATATGGATGATCAGAGCAATTTACTTCATCCTGGATGCTAAACCCTCAAGGTTAAGTGTTCCTAAAATACAGGCATCGAAGATGGATTACTGCTCCCCTCTCCTGCTTTATATTCTGTTCCTACTAGTGAAATCCTGGTGTTCCAGCATGAACTAGCAATTTCTTTCTATAAAAAAAAAAAAAAAAAAAAAAAAAACCAGTTCATTTTAACTATCCATTTCTCTTCCATTTTGATGCAGAGTTGTTCCAGCACTGGTGGTTAGTCACAGAAGTAACCCAGCTCTATCCATACCTGCTTAATGCCATACGCCATAGGACAGGGAGCTACGGGAACAGCGTTCAGGCTCCTTTTCCGTTGTGTTCCAGCACTCTGTTTCTTTATTCTTCATCTTCCCACATGGCAAAAGATATCTAAATGTAAATGAATCATTGCGAATTTTGATAGTTGGAAAATAAATTCCTCATCAACTGGGCTCTATAATTGATTTAGTGACAACTTTGATCTCCTTCCAGCAGTCTCTCCAAACTTTGGAAGGTCTCAGTGGGCCTGAGGGCCCCTGTTGCTGATGCCCCCTTGCACGTGGCCACCTGAGGGCTCTGGATCAGACCTTGCCGCTGCCGTGGCCAGGACATCTCACCGCAGCCTCAGCTCTCTTGGGGAACATCTCAGTTTGCCATCTGAGGATGACAAACCTTCTTGATTCTCAAGTAATCAAGTAATACTATTGAAGTTATGTTCCTTTTTGGTGCTTTTTTTTTGGATTTAAAATGCTTTGCATGCCCCTCATGCATGCCCCACACTCTCAGGAAGAAAGGAGGGGTTTTCTACTTGTGTCCTCAGCCACAATTTCTTCTCTCTTTTGGTCTCACCATTGCCTCACAGTAGAGGAATAAATTGTGTTTTTTCCTAATGGAGCTTTTATATGAACAAGGACAGAATCCAGATTGCTGAGTTAGTAACAACATTCCTAAGCCCCAGCAACTGGAATCTGTTCAGGGGACGGTATGGGGCTCATATTCACATATACCTCCCCACCTGTTCAGGGGACGGTATGGGGCTCATATTCACATATACCTCCCCACCAAATTTGGGGCCAGGTTTGGTTGCAGTGGAGTTACATTTGGACTGATGCTGCCCTTGGCTATCGCTTTATACATCAATTATACGTAAGTTGCAGGCTCTTTTTATCTATATGTATCCTCTCTTGGCCTCAAACCACCACTTTTACTCATTCTAACTAATAAAAATGTGGTGCACATATAGGTCAGAAACTTCTGTCAACCTATTGTCCCCACAGTCATTTTACTTTTATTATGATGTATAAGCAAAATAGTCCTGAAATTGTTATTTGGACCAGCTACCCATCAGAACATTTCACCTATGGTTAGTGAAATGCTCCAAGATCCTCCAGAATGGAAGCTGCTATTTAAATGTAAATTATTATTTACAATCTCTTATGCTTGATATAAGTTTGGGGGAAGTTTCATCTCCACACTTGTTTGTAGCAGCAAATCCTTTCATAGCTATAATTTATATGCAAAGATTTTCCCTGTCCTATCACACATTTCCCAATATGTTTTGATGAAGCCTGAACAGTTCAAATTGAGCTCTGGCATTGTGCATTTTATTTATTTCATATCTTATTTGTATTAAGTTTTGTCAGAGGTTAGGGCTTGCTTTTATATGCTGGTAAGGGAGGATATAGAGTATGTGATTATGCAAGGTCTTTGTTATTTATATACACTGCATCCTGCGTGTGTGCTCCTCTGGCGCTYGAGTGAAATGCAGGCTTCTATTTTAATTCTCATGAGCACATATGATCATTAACAGCTACTGCACACAGTAGAAAATAAAAAGTGCAATTCAAAGAAGGGCACATATAAAGAAATATAAGGAGCACGTAAAAGAATGAATGGGATAAATTGGTTCGTTTCAAATATCTAACTTATCTTCAGTTTAAGAGAGGCATCCTCTGTGCTGCCTCTGCTCCAAATGCCACTTTTTAAAACAAAATTTAAACATAACAATAAAAAATAATTCATTGCTTTTAATAACATTTTTAGCCATAAAGGAAGAGTGGCTTTTTTTTTCCTTTTTCCCAAGATTGCAATTTTGAACATAGCAGGAAAGGCCATAATGCACCGAATGCTGTTTTCTCAAGCGCTCCTGCGTTCCGTGGGGTCAGGCTGCTGTCCTGGCCAGCGCTTGGAAACCTTGGGAATGGGCCCCTCCGTGTGGCTCCCACCTGCAGCTCCCTCAGGATGCAGCTCCAACCTGGACTCTATCCGGGAGCCCAGCACCACAGGCAGGTGGGAGCTGAGCTGCTTCCCTAGGAAGAGTGGGAAGTTCATGTTCCTCCTCATTTTAAACTGATTTCTCCAGGTATGTAGATCAGCCTTGGTAGTTTTACTGGGAGAAAAATTATGGAACTGTCAYTCCTTTCTGCTGTATTGATTTACAACCAAAGCAATAATAACACCAGGATGCTCTGATGAAAAGCAGATGTCTGTCAAGCGCACAGACCTCTCGAGCGCGACAGGCTCCGACCCTGGCAGCTGCTCTAGGTTTTCCCTCCTGGTTTGCTCCTCTTCCTGGGGCTCAACGAGAGGTCAGCTCATCCTCGTCCTTGTCCTCATCCTCATCCTCATCCTCATCCTCGTCCTTGTCCCGCCACTGCTCCCTGCACGGAGGTGCTTCCCTTCATGTGCTGTGGTTAAAATAACCTACTGAAGTCTTCTCCTCCCCAAGGACGACCCCACTGCAGAGCCCGGCTTGCACTGGGTACTGGCACACGTCTCCTGGCTCTCTTACATGTAGGCAAAGGGCTGCACTCCCATCCAGCAGCAGCTAATTCCCAGTTAGGCTTGAAATAGCAGTGAGCCAGTATAGCTGATGAGGAGAAATCCTCAAATGGAGTTTTTAATGCTTTTTTCTCCCCCATACATTTGTATCCATTGTAGCTTTCTTTCCGTATATGTAGACACATGAATATATATGCACATAGGTCTATAATACAAAATTTGTATTTACTTTTAATGCAGATAGAGAAAAATGAAGTTAGTGAACAAAAAATGRACAAATCCTCTGAGATGAAACCCCTCTGACTCTGCATATGTGCACTATATAAATATGCACTAAAAGTGGGAGTCCAAAAGCAAAAACAAAACAGCCAACAAGTTTCTATAGACTGCTCAGCTCAGAGCTTTGCAGGAGCCCCTGTGAAGTGCAGGGAGCCCCAAGGACTGCAAAGTGGCAGGACCAGGTGCATTAATCCCCATTTCGATCATTCAAAACTGGTTTCTTACTTTTCAGATTCCAGTTCAACTGTGATTTTTGCCCCTCCAGAAGCTCAGTGTTTGCGCATCCACCCCGTGCTGCAACAGCCTCCCTGGCTGCACTATTCCTCTCTCTGACCTATGCTTTCAGATTAAAGTATTTTGCTTAGGAACTAAGTAATAAATCACCTGTAGGAAAGAGACACTCTCTCTCTCTCTCTTTTTTTTTTTTTTTTTTTTTTTTTTTTTTTTTTTTTTTTTTTTTTTTTTTGGGGGACTAAATGTGAAAAATGGCTTAAAAGGAGCTGAGTGTAAATGATGGGGTTCTGTTACCGGTTGGGGCTTTGCTGAAGCAAAGTGAAGGCAGCGCACGGGAGGCACCTCTCAGGGTCACTGCAGTCATATGTCATGTGCTGCAACAGTGCTTCATTTGGCAAGAAGATCAAAGAAAATCTTCTTCTGTATGTGGAGAAATGGAATAGGTTTTCCCCCTTTTTATGCTCAATACAACTACGCTGTTGTTTCCCTGATCCTAGAGATGAGATCAGCCACTCCAGAATATTATTAGATTTCAGGAGTTAAAAAAAAATTGCATAAGTGCTAAGCATGATTTGACCTACCTGCCTGTGTCAGACTGCTGAAATTATTTTACATTTATATAAATCCTTGCTGCTTTGCACTTTTTTTGTAGCTAAAAATAAATGCTGTCTTGGGAGCCAAGGGTCTCGTGGTGGGCAACTTATTGCATGTTAAATGTGTCACAGTAAATCTGCAAGAGGTTTTGAGCTGTAAAGAGACAAAACTTCCTTAAATTTGAAAGGTAGGGCTAAGTAAGTAAATTCGTGTTCAGAGTAGAGCAGCCAGAAAATCCTTTTCAAATTCTTTTCCCTCTTCCTGCTAAAATAGAGGGAAAAGTTTCAAGTGAAATAACCGACTATTGAAATCCTTGTAGAGAAAAATACAGAAATTATAGTGGCTGCAGTGATTATATTTTATAAGCCATGCTTTAGAAGAAGGTGTCATGATATATTATAGCTGCCTTTAATGGTGCAGTTATCATAAATAAATGCTAGCGTCGTCTTCCTCTTCATATCCGAGTTAGAGACTCATTTTCCTGGTGGGGCTGAGGTTCAGTTCCCTTCAGGAGCCCAACAGGAACAGATTAATTTCCTGGGAAGGATTCCGATTAAAGAGAAATGTGTGTTTTGCAGTGGAGAAATGAGGGTCTGAAGTTCTTCAATCTCCAGTAAATCCTTTGGGAAAGAAAACCTTATGTCTCCCACAAGTCAAAGCCTTGAATCCTTTCTGATGAGTACATTAGTTTCTGATTTTATTTACCATTATTTAGACAATGAAACAGCAAACTCAATAAGAATTATTTGCAATGCAACATATAGTTCCTATCTTATATCTTTAAAAAGTATGAAATTAATGAGAAATGGCAAATGAAAAGGGAATGAACTAATGATGCGGCTGAGGTCAAACTTGAGGCACGAGCACAGAGGGTTAAAACACCAACACAGTAATGTAGGTGTGAGCAAATGAACCGTCTAATAAATAATTAACAATTAATCTTCTTCTGTCTTTTATCTTTGCCTCTTTTTTTTTTTCCTCCTCGACTTTCCTACCCGGTGTTTCTGTTTTGCATTTTCCGTGTTCCTGCAATTAATTAGAAAACCAAATCAAAGCGCGAGGTTGCAAAGTTCCCGTGGTGCGGCCCGGCCGGGACGCGGGGCCCTGCTCCCGGCTCCRGGAGCTCCGGGAGGCTGCCCGGGTGCCCTCTCGTGCGCGGGGGCCYGAGTGCCGGGGAGCCTGTTGAGCAGCCCGCGTGCAGCGTCCGCTCGTGACGTGTCCTATGGCCACAGGAGCAGGCACGAGGCCACGCCAGCCACGGCAGGCGGCCGCCCGCGTCACCTTGTCGGGGCTTTGGCTTCCGAGAGGAGCTTTGGTCTTCCCCAAGGCAGCAAGTGATGCTGGAAAAAAACCAGCATTCTCTGGGAAGTGACAGGCGCCCCTATTTTCTGCCTATCCAGAGTAAGTTTAACCTGTAAGTTTAAGCTTCCCTTTGCATCCTTTACCCGCCTTAACGCACCGCGCTGCTCGCCCCGCTCACAGCGTTGCCCAGGAGGATGAGCGAGGCGCCGGGGGCTGCAGCCTCCGCTCTGCACACCCTGGTGCTCTGCAGCCAGGGCCGCGGCGATGAGCGAGCCTCATCGGAGCCGCTTTAGCGCGGGTGTGATTATAGCACAGTCCTTAACTGCACRCTGGCTCGGGAAGCTCCCCGCGGCACAGCCGGCTGATGGGGCGCTGCAGGTTATGGCTTTGTGGGCAGGTAGCTGTGGGGGTGAATGCTGTGTGTGTCCAGGAACACACAGATTTCCCTTCTCTGATGCAATTCCAAAGGGCTGCATCGTGCTGGCCTTTCCGTCCGCTGTCCAGTGCCTGAGGCCAGGTTAAGCCGCGACAATATTTTATTGCGCTGCATGCACAATGATGAGGACACTGTATGCATCCTGCTCCAGAATCCCTCCACATGGCGTTGCCACTCCTGCTCCGTGTGTGTCGGGGGGGACACTGTAAAACTAATGATACTTGTTTGCTTGAGCAATAGCAGAGTGAAAYATTACCCGCCCATTCAAAAGTTACCTCTGATTGTGCTGTTCAGCTCCCAGCGCTATTTCACATCCAGGGTAACTTTTCCTAACCCTTGAGAAATATTGTACCACTATTGCCTTCAAAACTAATCACTATCTTTTATACTCTATATATAGTGCTGTCCAAGTACTGTAGGAAGATCTAGTGGGAAAGATTACATGGAAGAACTTCAAGGTTTCCCAATCATTTTTAAAAGGAAAATACTTGGAGGACTTTGGGAGCCTGCACATGCATTTGCTTCAGCTTCTCACTGTGCTTTAACAGGCAGCAATAGAGCTGCAGGGATATTTCCATTCCAGGTAACTTCTCTTGTAGGAGAATTTTGCCCCTGTGCAGCAGGGGTTACGTGTTACATGGTGCCACTCAAACTCTTTTCCTTCCCAGGTCAAGGTCTTAAATGGGGTGAAAGTAGAGCAGATAAACCCTGTGTTTTACACTGGATATTATCAGCAGTTATATCATTATTTGCACAGACCCTGTTTTGTCTAACTGGAATTAAAGCAAAACCACTTAAGGAACTGAAAAATTCAGAACTTCTTTTCAGTTGGTGCCATGTAAATGAATGGTTTTTCCACATCAAAGTTAGATCCAAATCTAATCTACCCAAGCACTGTATTTATCAAAATTTGCCCGAAGAGTTTAGAGCCATATTTTGTATCTGGGTGAGGCGAAAGAAGAAATTACCCTTTATGTCTGAACGCTAATGGCAGAAAGGAGCATCCCTGTACAAAACTTCTCCCTGGTCTGGAACTTTATCYGCTGGCTTCTCAATTCCTCCCTGCTCCCTGCTCTGCTTTAGTGCCTGGGCCGCTCCCCGTGAGGCATCTGGCCATGCGATTAATTAACAGGGATTGGTGGAAGTCTCGTTGCTGACGCAGGGYGCCGAGCGCCGAACCGCGTGAGGGCCGCTGGGCTCATGGAAACGGGGCCTTTCGCCCCGGCCGAGGGCCGCCCGCGCAGCCGGCGCTCGCGGACGCGCGGGGTGAAGGAGCCACGTCCGGACTCGGCCCGTGGCGGCCTCAACGTGCAGCTCCGTCTGTCCGTCTCCCCCCAACACGGGCAGCTCCTTCCTGCCCCTTGTTTCTTCGCTCTGCTGAGATAAAGTGGAAGTTTGTGAAAAAAAGGAGAATTAGCGGCGCTAAAGGCTGAAGCCCCCAGTGTTTATCAAGAGGCCGGCGTGCAGCACCGAGGGAAAGCAGAAGGTCGATGCCCCACGAGGGCCCCGGCCGGGCGGCGCGGGCCRCGGCGCAGAGCCGTGTCCGCCGGCGAAGCGCCAGCTCTCCAGCCCCTTCTTGCTGCGCATTCCCTAGGCTGGGAGCGCGGAGCCGCCTCTCAAACTCTCCCTTGGCAAGTGCAATTTTAAAACAATGCGGAACAAAGAAAAATGTGTTCCTGATATAATTATGCCTTCTGCAACTTAAATTTTAGGCACTCTGTTTCATCTCTTACTTAAATGTATCTGTGTATTTTAATAGGAACATTCAGCTATGCTTTTATTAATGCAAAAACATTAAAGCGCTATCCCTGAATGCTAAAGCCTTAAAGGGCCATTTCAAACAGAACCTGTCATAAAATGTGCTCTCAAGCATGTCCCCTTTAAGAGATTCAAGAATTAAATGTTCCCGTATGTGAATTTTATTTTGTACAGCACATTTGCTTTATGGCTACAATTAAGTTAGATGTGCCGATAACAATGTCTGCTTTCCATTTTAAATCGCACATTTCAGACAGTGTGCATTGTTTTATTATCTAATCCACATGCTTTTAATTGCAATTATGGTCCCTTATGAGTCCCCTGGGAGGGCATGATTGCAATTAAAAATGTAATTTAAATGTTAATTAATTACATTCATTTTCTAAACTGGGAAAATTTCATTTATTATTTTCATGTGTTGTGCACTTATCCTAAATGCATTACCTTCTAAATGTTTTTTTTCCAAATTAAGTGTTATGTTTATAAAACAGGGTGTTTAATACCCTTTAAAATTTTGTTAGAATGTTTATACAAATTATTACTTTAAATTAATTGATTCCAAGCTCTATGCAGAATTTACATGTCGTGCAAACCAGAATAGAGTTATTTTTCATATTCTGCTGGAATTACATTAACATGAGAACCGAAAAGTTGATCAGAAATGTTCCCTGTTACTGCATGCGCTCTTGGGCACTGCTTGCAGAAAAAAAAGTAAAATTGAAGTTATTGGAGGCGGCCTCTTGATGCCTCTGAGGTTTTGTCACTGCTGGTTCTCTCAGGCTCTGACCGGAGCGCTCTCCTTGGCAAGAGCAGATTAACATCTACCAAGATGCTGCAACAAGTGCAACAAACTGCAGGAGCAGAAAGAGGCAGAGGCTGTTGAAAGTAGGAGGCAAAGAATGATGAACCTCCCTCTGCAAAAGTGGTAACATTAAAAATATGCCAATTGGAAAAAAAGAACAAGRGGGAGATATTTCCATTGCTGTTTGGTTTTTAATATTTACCTAATAATCATGTTGGCTAGAAAAATATCTATAAAACATGCAAGCTGAGATTGTCCATGACCCTGTGACTCTGAGAACTGAGGACTGTCGAAAAATAACAAATATCTTTGCAGCGAGGCACGGTGCTGGCACCGCTCTGCTAACCAGGGTGCAGAGCATGGAAACGTATCCAGAGTCACTGATATCACGGGCTGACTTTTGCTGGCTTTTGTGTGCAATATCCAAAGTTTAGTATTCCGAGGAAGAAAATTCCTTGAATTCCGGCCCCTCGCAGCCGGCACCCAGGAGGAGGGAGCTGCAGCGCCCAGCAAGAGCATCAGGTACRAACGGTTTTGAGTCACTGGGCTCCATAATTAAAAACTGATTAAAGATATCCGGATGCATCCCATTATCTTTACAAAAGATATTCTCATTACCAATTTGTGGTCAGTTCATTATATAAAAAAATGAGACTGTAATTTATTTTCTCAGAGAAGATCACAAAACAAACCAATTAAGGCAGGAAAATTCAGAATTGCAGAGTTCTGATAGATAACAGCTCCTCATAAGAACAAGCTGAATCTAGAGGATACAGCTGAAAGATTTTTATTTTAAGCCAGTGCTGCCGGTTGCACGGACACTCTTTTGGAAGGCTTGAAGCATGAAAAAAAATCAAGTCAGCTAAACTCGAGTATATCTATTTTTAAGCGAGATGAGAGTACCCACACTGCCTGTTTGAGTAACTTAACCAGTTGCTTAAGAAGTAAAAATAAGAATGGTTTAGGTGAAACCTGTGCTGAGGGTTGCGGAGTTTCGTTGCGGAGCCAGACCTGGGATGTGGGGATGTGCATGGGCTGTGGGCAGCGAGTTGTAGTGTTGGAGAGCAGAAGAATGAAAAAAAATGAAAAAAGAGCCCAGCAGGTACAGATGTAAGTCAGCTACTAGGGATAAGAAGTGCTTTTTTATTTGTACCATTATAAATTAGGAGAAGATTCACTAGTTCTTAACTGCTTAGGCAAGCCTAGGTCAGTTTGGGGTGAATTAGCCTCTCTGTTTAGTCTTTTTCCCCATTTCATTCCTACCCCAAATCACACGTCGTTCTGAAGCAGTAAAATCTTCTAACAATTTCCTTTGCATTGATCCTGGAAGGCCCTGGAGCCGCCTCCAGGACTCCCAGCTATCCCCAGCGCCATAAAATGCAGCAGGAAATGGCACCTCCTGCACGGGGGGATTGCAGGCTGAGACCATGTCCAGGCAAACCTCCACCGGGGTCCAGGGGAGGCCCCATTACAAGATAACGACCCTGGAAGTTCCTCCGTCCACTCGGGGCATGGCACTTCATTGCGTCATGCAGAGATCAAAAACAATTACACGRCTCCTGATAACCCTCATTGACTATCTATTGAGAAAATCAGATTCTAAATGCATTACTATTGTACTTTTAAAGCTGTGCATGGCATGTCCTACTTACTGGGTGACCTAGATAATTTCCATAAATTAACCTCCTCTACCTCCCGTTTCCTCTGCCATCCTGCTGCTTCCTTCCTCCCTCCTCGGTAGCCCATGTCCTGGATGGAGAAGACAGCGATGCTGTGCTGAGSCTTAACGTGACATTAGGAACTTACCTAAGTGTTCATTTGCATCCTGCTCACTAGACTTGTCATATAGCTGGGGAGAAAATATATTATGAGATGTGTACTGAATTAGCTGTCAATTGTAGTGAAGCTCTCCCTTAACTGTGTGAGGAGAAAGCTGTTGAATGAGCCTCAATCTTGCTTTTTCAGCTGAGATGTTTCATTTTAGTCATCCAACCCCAACCAATTTTATTAAGTCTGCTGTCAGCCGTGACCCCCGCTGAGGCCTGGCAGGGCTGAAATAGTTGTGCTGCCTGGTGTCACTCGTGCCAGCTAACGGTGACGCTCCGGCTCAGGCGCTGGGGCCCTTGGAGCAGCGGCCACAATCGGGGAACGGGGCAGGGCTCGGGGTGAGGAGCCCCTTGTGCTGCCCGTGCCGGCCCAGCGGCTGTCCAGGACCCTCCRTTTTGGTGCTTTGAGTAGCAAAACTACTTTGAGTAGCTTTGAGTCGTCCATCCCTCACCATTTGTTAGCGAACTCTTTCCTTAGTAAAAGGAAAGCAACACTTCTAAAATTTAGCCTACCTTAATGACTGCAAGCTCTTAAAAGTGCTATGTAAGTGCTGTTATTCTAACCAATGAAGATATAATCAAAGCTCAGTGAGGGGACAGCTGCACCATCCTCTCCATGATTTAATGCACATACAGCTGGGAGCGCACAGGGATGCACTGCGACTCCGGGCAGCCCTGGGYGCAGGGACACCTGCACAGCAAGAGCAGCACTGGCAGAGAGAAGATGGGCCCAAGACTTGCGCGATCCAACTGCAGCTGCCCGAGATCGCAGAATATTATATTCTTTGCACGCCAAAGTAAGTTTGAATCCTGGAAAAGTGATACTTTATCGTCAAGGTAACCAGAATAGGTTCACCAACAATTTACGTGGCTCTTAAGTCTATTTACATGCTTGTTTACTTGGCTTTTCTCTAAAAGCAAAGAGGAGTTACCTTAGCAACTGCCTCCCCCYGTGCGCCGAGGCTGCCGCGCTCGCGGCGTCTCCTGCGCGGAGCCCACGGGCCCCTCTCGCCGCATCTGCGCTCCGGGCACACTCCGTGCATCCGCTTGGGATGTGGCTGTTGGAACAGAGTGAGGGCTGGTCTGTGCCTGCACGGCTGCGGAGGAGCCGCGCGAGGACCAGGCCAGGGACAGGGGGAACATGGGCGGGATGTGCTCCATGCACATCCATGGATGTGTCCTGGAGAGGTGGAGGAGGCGGCCAGGCCCTGCCTGAGAGCTGCTCTTGGGCCATTCTGTTTACTAGACCGAGCCATCGTGAAGCTTCTCTGATACAGGAAATCTGCATCTCCCTTGAGASCCTGCCCTCCTTCACAGAGAAAATTAAAAAGAAAAGAGACTCCGAAGGTGGCAGGAGGTAGATCCATGCTGGAGTAGGACCCACTTGGCTGTGCATGCAAATTATGAGTGTAAGAGTTTTCTCCTTGTGTCCCTTACTCTATTTTTGGCACTTTGTACTTAATCAGCTTCTGTTCTGAGCAGCAGCACATGCAGAGCAGCCGGGGTAGGAGGATGCTGCCCATCCTCTGCCCTTGCTGGGCTTTCTGCCCACTGCAATTTTTGACCTGGGGCAGCATG
Organism: Nothoprocta perdicaria; assembly: GCF_003342845.1. Classification (NCBI taxonomy): domain Eukaryota; kingdom Metazoa; phylum Chordata; class Aves; order Tinamiformes; family Tinamidae; genus Nothoprocta; species Nothoprocta perdicaria. Next base: position 6,650,968 of record NW_020455532.1, read on the forward strand.
TGGACAAACTCCCCCAAGTCCAGTGAGCCGATCGCTGACTGCGGCTGCATTCGTGTCTTCGTTTTCATGCTGTTTGTGAGAGATCTGCTTTATCAAATGCCCTCAATTTATTTGCTTTCCTTTCTCATTTTGTTTTAATGCGAGAACTGCATAGAGACTCCACGCTGACTGCTGGGTAGCTYGATCCTGGGACACCATTCACTTTCCAGGAATGATCAGGGGCAGATTTTTAGAGGTACTAACACATCTTCTGACAAAATCCTGGTGGGATTTTCAAAAGAACCTCAGCAGATTAAAGCCTTGATTCCTTTTAACCTGCTTAAACAATTGTAAAAAATGCTGTTAAGCCCCTACCTGCACCTCAACCCACCTAAATACCTTTGAACACTTAGCACTTCTTTGTATCTMCATTCCCCAAGTGACCTTTGTTTTCCTTTTCTCAATTCCATTTCCATCCYATTTTTCAAAAATCCTGATATGATATTCGCCTCCACTCTTGCTTTGCTCTTTTGAGCTTTTTTATAATGTGATTTGCATAATTTTCATCTSTTTAGCCTTATATTCATTGCATGACTGCTCTATATTAATCTGATTGAGTTTGTATTTTTGGGGGGGTCACAAACCGAGCTCACTGTTACCTGCTAAGCTGCTAGAAGCAGGTCTGCCCCAGCAGGCACATTTCAGTGCTGCAGTTAATAGCAATGGTAGCAAGCCTTTATGCAGCTTTTGCACAAAGATGTTTAGGATCTTCAGTCCGTGGCTCCTGGATTGCCTGGTTTTTATAGCAAAAGACTCTCAGAGCGGGAATTTCCTCGTGGACCATCCCTTCCTTGGCTGCCCTTTATCCCGGGCAGCTTCTTCTTGGAAGTCAAGTCCAGCCTGGGCCTGGAGCTGGTGAAAATCCCTCTGCAACAACCCTGCAGAGCAGAGCAGAGCAGAGCAGAGCAGAGCAGAGCAGCAACCAGTGCGACACGGAAGGGTAAAATGCTGGAGCCAGCAGCGTTTTTTTTCCCTGAGAAACACGTAGCAGGTTCTTTCCTGCTTTGTGCTGCCTCCAGAAGGGGAGTGGGTGTATTTACTTATTTACACACTAATGACAACTAATAATAAATACCATTTCCCACCCAAGAACTTCAAAGGCCTAAACAAAGAGGGTCGGCAATTTTCAAACTTGCTCCCGTGCTTTATTGCACCGCAGAGAGGAGCAGGGTCTGGCTCCGGGCTGAGCCCACGGTCGTGCTCCGCAGCTCTAATTCCCACACTGTGCAGCCGCAGGGCCCCACTCTCTTCCTCTTACTCTCCTTTTAACATCTTGTTATACAAAAAGTTTGGCCTAAAGTCGTGTCCCGCTCGCTCAGCGATGCACAGCACGTTTTGGGGTATCCTTCAAGAACATGCATTTAAGGCAGGCTGATCAGCTGCTCCGTTGTCTCTGCTGCTTTATTCACATTCTCGTTTCTTTGAGTGCTTTTTCTTTGAAGTTTCTCAAGCATTGATGGGCGCAAGAGAGACGCTTTGCCACGTTTTTCCCCTTTTAAATTATGGGTTTCAGTTTGGCAAAAAAAAAAGAGTTGACAAGAAGCAGTTGTCAAGAAACAAGAGCGAGATTCAGCCAGCAGAGTCTCTTGCTAATTCTGTCGGTCTCCCAGTTCCTTGTGCCTTGGGGTGGATCTCATGTCCCACAGCCRCCCTGCACTGGAGGGGATGATGATGCTGGGAGCGCTGGATTTGATCGGGGCTCTTTCAGGGTTAGTTTGCTGCACATTTYCTTTGTGTCCATGGGCAGCTCACTCCTGTGCCTCAGTTTCTCCAGCACTAATGGGCTCTCTCAGCCTGTTCCTTCTTTATTATCATTCTCCATGGAAGTGACTTTTTTATCCTGTTTTTCAAATGAATGTTGTGGGCCTATTATGCAGTGTTTAATCCACTTGCCTGCAGTTAGGAATGCTTGAAACTGCTTCCCCCAGGCTTGTGCCTTGGTTCGATGCCACGTGTCCAGCAGTGCAGCTGCACCCGCTGCCCTCCCGAATTTGGGAGCGAGCCCCTTGGTGCCGCCAGCCCCGGCACTTCTGCCCTTGGTTTGCACRAGCTCCCACCAGCCACGAGTTTCTCCCACTATTGTGGGAGATAGACTAGCAATATAGTTGGCAAAAAACATGGCCCGGCATTTAGTGCGCAGTATGTTCCTCTTCCCTGCTGTCTTCAAGCAGCCATAACATTTTCCTGTTTCCCCAGCCCCTTATCACTGCAGCAGTATTTGCATGGTTCAGACCCAACAAATGGGTCATACCCACACAAGCTGCTTCTCTTACATCAAAGAGGGTGACACCATTTAACATTTATGATGATTTCAAGCCAGTTAGTGAACATAAAACCTCTCTCTTAGTGAATATAAAACCTCTCTCTTTCAACCATATTTCCTTATGTGCTTTCTTTTCRTTTAGGCTATAAAGAAATGTCTCTYTCCAGAAAAAGCTGAAAGGTCCTTAGCTTCTCTACTGCTTTTGGGGACTCTGCAGGGCAGTTCTGGGCTTCCTTGGTACCAAGACCATGGTCCCTGCTTTCATACTGTCCACACTGTTCACTGCTGCTCTGGAGAGTTTTCTTGTGTGACTGATTCCCTTCACAAGTCACCTTCATCTCATCACTTTTTTCCAGCCTAATGGAGTAAGCAGAGAAAAGTGAATTTGTGCTTCAAGCTGTGACTCTGGAGACTTGGTTTCTATTGCCAGCTGTTTCAACACCCTGCGTGACCTTCACCAAGCCATTCCACTTGGCTCTGTCTCAGTTTCCCCATCTGCAAGGGGATATGAACATTTGCAGAGCACTTTGAATTGTTATTAATTCTTCATAGAATATCTGAAATGTGGCGAACACTTTAAGATGCTATAAAAGTACAAAGTATTATTATTAAACTCAGGAGGAGGAARTAGCTGGCCTGTAAGGTGCTTCCTTCATCAGTCCTTCAGAGGAAGGCCCTTATCTTTGACCTGAACACAGACTTTTTATTCTGCTATTGTAGAGTATTAATGGCTATATTTTAAATAATTAAAAAAAATAGAAGAAGAGCTTTTAAATAAAGAGAAGAGCTTTTAAATAAAGCTCTTCTGCCCCAAGCTGGATGAACACAGTCAAAATGAACATAGCTGATGGTGTCTTAAGTTTTGCTCATGCGTCTTGGTTTGAAGCAGAACGCAGAACTGCTCTGCAGGTGGGACAACCATTTGCAGTCGGCCAAGGAGGGCTCTGCTGGCCCCCTGGCAACTGGTGCTTTCCTCTTACCCACCAATACGCAGTAGACCTAAAGCAACTATAATGGCTCGACAACAATTGCACATCCTGGTGTTTTGCTGCTCTYGTGGAAAAATAAATAAATAAATAAATAGAATGTCATGGACAAATGAATGTTGACAGTGGCCATACCAAACAATTCAAGAAAAAATCACAGTTTTATACGTATTCTGGCTCGCTTTGTCAATACTTTGAAGATGGTTCTTATTTCAGAGCAGGTATTGATTGTGTATAGGTTAGGCCCCTGGTTCCATTTGTCATTTCTGATATTATAGCATGTTATCGTTTAAAGCTGTAATGGGAGAGGTGGCTGAGCTTAAAGCAAGCTGGTTGTCTGAGGCTTTGATAAATAGCTAGATGGTCTTTGTTTCTGCAGCAGTGAGCAGTTGGCTGCTATTTGCTTTACCTTTTATCCAAGAATAACTGTGTGATGGGTTCTGGAAGTGAACAGTATCATTTTGTCAGATGTGGTTCAGAACTAGCCGGGTGGTCCTAGCAAAGCAGCTGAGGGATTTTTAACACCCGACAGGATGTGAGCAAAGGCCCTGTATAAAACTGAAACAATTCTGGCTCCACATGGCTGCTTTGGTCGAAAAGTTCTCAGAGTTGTTTTTTAAGGTGAGAGGACGGGAAACGCTGGGGGGGCTGGGTGGGGAGGAACGATGCTTTTAAAAGCAATTCTATTCATATGGAAGGATCTTAGGAGAAAGATCAGAGGACAATAGGTGGATTAGATTTCTTTGATGAAATAACAAACTTGCAATTTTTTTGCAGATCTAAACAAAAGGTCTGCTGTTCAGATGCAGTGGGCAGCCCCACCCCAGCCTCTGAAAACCAGGCCAGGGCAATGTTTGTGCCTCCGAGTCCACAGGATTGCAGAGAGGGAGGCAGCACACACTTCACATTCCTTTCTTCTGCATCACTTATAATTCTCAGAGTTTCGGTATGGCTTTCGTGAAATCACATCTGTTTGTCAAACTCAAAACTTTAGGGTTGTTTTGTACCTTGTTTCCACTTCATTTGAACTGCCAGGAGCCTGGAAATGTTAAGTGCTCCTTTTCCTTCTAACAGACAAATGTGACCTCTCGTTCTTCACAGAACCTCTTCTCTCAACTTTTGGTTTCAGAAACCTACAGTCACATCTGTGGATGGTTCAAATCCAGCTTCCATTGGGTCAGGCAAGAGAGATTTAAAATTTGAGTATAGCCACTGATAACAATGTGATACCAGGATCTGTCTCAAACTCATTTCAAGCCTGTCTCAAGCCAGTGTTTGCCAGCAAAGGTGGATGGGGAATCTGTAAGACACTCAAGGTCTCTCACGCTGGTCTGATGTTTCAGCCTTAATGTTGCTGCCTCAGCTCTAAGGACAGGCTCATTCATGTCTAGTTTGTACAGGGCAGCTCTGGGGCACTTCTTTGCGAAGCTTGTAATCTAGCAAGAAGATGTCCTAACCGTTTGGCCCTTGAGGGTTAGTTAGGATGCCTAACGTGATAACCCATGACTGAGGGGGCAGGCTGCCCTTGGCTGCCTCCAGCCCATTGAAACGGTAGCTCTTAATCCTTCATGGAGGCGGAATTGCCCGGACAAGCAGCAGCACATTGCGCCCACCCCTTCTTTTACAGAAATCACAAAAGCCTGGGCAGCCAAAATAGCTCACACTCCAGGGCACTCTGTGGAGTGAGGGCAGCGGAGATCTTCTTTTGTGTCTGTGGGAGTAAAGAAGGAGCTACCTTTCCTACATATCCTGGCATGGATATGGAAACCAATAGAAAGGTTAGAAGTCAATTCGGTGATTCTCAGTCCTACAAGTAACACTAAATTAGAGCAAAGTAAGAATCACACTGAAACACCCCATCCCTCACCCTCATGGCGATCCATTCCAAATCCAGGCTTCTGTGGCTGTTTGAGAAGGTTTAATCAACTCCTTGTATGTCTCTTTGAGACGCACGCCTCCCTGCTGTTCCTGGCTCTTCGCAGAACTATATATGCAAAAATAGAGAGGGATGCTTTTGCTGGTAGGCAGCCCAGCACAAATAGGCCATACCTATATGTGATCTCAGGAGACTTTGCCACCCATTTTCTAGCCCAGATTGAGATTCATGTAATAGACGGTGGTGGCGTTTTGGATGACTACAGCCCCAGTTGGTTTGCATGTGCGTTAAAAGGTCACTTTGCACTCTTCAAAGACCCAGACATTTCCTACTGTGTCCACAGCCACAATGTCCCTGTTCACCAAAGTTGTTCCTCTCAGTCCTGAGATGACTGAATTTCAATGAGGCTTTATTCTTCAAAGTGAAAGGTGCTGTCTTGCAGTAAAATATTGTTCTATTAAACTCAGCCCATGGCAGATCCACTACTGAGGGCTATTGAGGCAAATAAGAGTAAGGTGATGGCAGTGTGTGGTCATAAAGTTGCAGTATTCAAAAATGTAGAAAAAGCAGGTTGTCAGATTTCAATAAAGCAGTGGAAATGAATAGATACATCTCAGAGCTGGTTGCTTCCTAGTGGGATGGAATTTGAATAATAATATCACACTTGAACCAACATCGGGCTGGATTAATGGCTAGCACAGGCGGAGTACTCGCGTGGTGAACTTGCAGCAGCACCAGCAGCACTGTTGTAGGTGTTACTAATGATACAGCCTGATGCTTCTGCTTGTTTGCACACAGAATGGAAAAAAAAAAAAAAAGGGGGGGAGGAGGAATCTGGGAATTATTGCTTTAAGCTRCAATTTTCAACAAAGAAATCTCACCATTCCAAACTGTCTAGACCTTTAAAAATAAAAGATGTGCCGTATTTACAATGCTCTTCAGTATTCATGAGGCTTTGCTGCCTGTTGTAAGGCGAGATGAAAACAATACTCAGTAGATTTTCATAAGTGACACACAACTGTAAGATTGATAGATGATGTGGATTTAATGTATGTGGAGTTCAGCGCCAACATAAAAGCTGTGATGTACCCAAACACAGGGTTTATTAAATCCCTGTTTCCTTAAATGATCATCCAAAGCCTTTCACCACTTTCTTCTACCAGAAAATAAAGAAAAGAATATAGGGAAAAAAAAAAAAAAAAGAGAGGAGGGAGAGAAAAAGAAAAAATGCATGGGATTCCCCTTAGTTTTGGTAGAGAATTATAATATCAGAGCTGACAAATATTTAGACACTCTTGCTGCATAGAGATTAATATGAGAGTCAGAAATACATGGAATACACTTAAATTGATGTGATTTAGTTATGAATGGTTAAACATAAGTATTCTCTGTCAATGCCCAAACCTAGTGTATTAACTCTTTCCTCACCCCATATAACCTCCCAAATTATCTGAATTCTTCTTGGAGACCTGGGGTCCTTTCCCACTCTGCGGCCACCCACATGGGGACGGCATGTTCCAGCTCTGCTCCAGGTAGGGACGTGACTCAAAGGTCTTTGGGACACCTCCTGCCTCCGACCACCACGGCTAGACCTGCTGAAAGCCACAGGAGCTGAGGCAGAGGAGTTGCTTCCTCAGTGGCATCTCCAGGGCTGCGCCACACGCACGCGCCGCGCCGGCAGTCGCRTTTTCTGCTGCGAACTCACAGCACTTCCTTGCAAATGTCTATGTGCTTCTTAGTGGAAGGTTTCACTTAGTTTCAGGGTCATTTCCTGTGACAGCTGAATGTCTGTCTTCTTTATCACCTCAAGATTTAGCGAAATGATATAATTAGTACAGTTGTGCTCCTGAACCCAGCCCGCGGCGCCGGCAGTCAGGCCTCAGCTGAAGGAAGACAAACAGCAGGCGAAGGGAGAGCGCTCCTGCTGCTCCCCGCCAGCCCGACTTCCCTAAAAACACTGGAATATTTCTCCCTTGGTGTTGGGATATTTCTCCCTTGGTGTGAGCCGCTGCCTGCGGGCTGGTGACCCTCTGCCTACGCTGTCAGTCGGACATTTAGCTCCAGCGCAGAAGGATCACAATACATCGTGCAAGATGTGACCGGGGGGCTGAAGCTAGAAGCGACAGAATTCAGTTCCTATCAGCTATTCTGAATCAGGAAACTTTTCTATTTCTAAACAAATAAAAAGATTTCACCTTTTTTCTTCCCTGCTTTTGATTTCCAAACAAAATGTTTTTTGTTTTTTTTTTTTTTTTTACTACAGCAAAATTTTCTACTAAAAATGCTTTTTTATAAGCTGCACTAGGAATCTTTTTGATAATACAGAGGAAGAGTTTAAACTTATAATTGAGGGACATGAGACAGAAATGTGAGGAAAGGAGGTTTCTGTGTATCTGCACAAATTTGTAAACAAGATACAATAAGTGACTGTGTTCACTCCCTGTTGGTTGCTGATAAATATTTTAGGGAATTGTTTACTATAGGACTGCTTATTGGAAAAACAAACTTCAGCAAATACTCGTAGAAAACAAATACCAAGTCCAACATATTTGCACTAGAAATTCAAAGCTAAGATATGTATCTGTGCAGTCAGGGAAAGGGAAACTCCTGTGTACCTAGTCTGACTTTCTAGAATTGAGAATTTGCCACAAAATGCTTATGACAAAGTGATATAGTATGAATTATTTTCAGAAAACATTCTGAGTAATGAATAATACAACCAARGAAACTTGTAAATCGCAGGTAAGGAGCTAAAAATCATCACATAATTTTTACAATGTACCTCTTTGGTTTTGCTACCTATGCAAAAGCGAGTGCACCTACTTTGTAGAATCCTTAGATTATCTACACAGATTTGACAGCATTTGCTTATGTACATAATCACCTGAAGAAAGTGAAAAAAAGAAAAAAGAATAAAGGAAATGGATAGCTAAAGCCCAGCAAAGAGAAATGAAGAAGAATGGTAAGAAAAAGTATATGTAAATAAATGCATGTAATCTATTACAAGAGTTGTGCCTTCTGAAACATGCCCAGTTTTGCTTTCTCTGGTCTTTTCTGGAGTTCTTCCCTCACTCTATGCAGGCTTCCCCTTACCTAGAAAAGCCTGCTTAGTGTTGCTTCTTCTATTTTGTTTTGCTGTGTTTTGTTTTCATATTGACATTTTCCATGTGGGAAATCCTAGTACTTTGTTTAAATATGCAAGAGACTCAAAAGAACTTTGACAAATCAAAAAGATTTGGTAAAAGAACAATTCTTGGAAAAGCTGGGAGTTCATCCACCCTTGCTTTCAGCTAGCAGGAGCACATGAATGGCCCAAATCTGTGGCTTTTTTTTTTTTTTTTTTTTTTTTTTTAAGAATTATTTTTTTTCCTTTTTCCCTTTTCTCTCCTCACCTGCTATTTACGGGTTTACCTTTGTCTTTGTTGTTGTATAGGTGTGGCTTTGTCCAAATACTCATGTTGCACCAGGCTGATGGTGCTTTTTCTCCACTCAGGCTTATTTGCGCACTTTCAGATTGGCATCTGAAGGGCTTTTGTGCCTCCACACCGGCTTGTTCACAAAGTCACCCCTTTGCTCTACTCGTTTGTTGCAGCTACCTGCACAAAATGGATGCTCTTCAAAACTACCCCAGATTGAGTTCTTTGGGATTCTACCATTCTTCCCTGCRTATAAAGTTGGGATTTACAGAGCACCAACATAGCTGGTACCATCTGTTCTCCCAAACAGGTCTTAACCTGGCCTTTAACTTCTACAGTATCCTGCTGGCCCTCCATTTAGTCTGCTGGAAGCTGTGATATTTGGCTTTTCCGCACATTTCTCATGCAATATTAAGTGCGTCACACTCTATCTGTTTTGAAAGGTTACAGTGAAATCTTAACTTTGAGGATGCAAATATGAAAAGTATGAGAGTGTTTCAAGATGCTGGGCCATGCATCAACTTGGCTACAGCCTGCATGTGAGCCTGCAAAGTGGCACCTGGGGTTAAGTAATGGTTTCCTCTTTCCTCTTCCTGGCCTGCGACTTGGGCAACTGGAGTTCACTTCCCACCTCTACCATAAATTTAGCAACAGTGAATAGAGGGAACTTCCTTATCAGTTCCAGCACGTTTCTGTCCCAGGATATCGTGAACATACAAACATATCCCCCCTTTCACGAGCTCATCAAGCCCCTTAGCCCCATAACAAGCCCCTGTGGGGCTGCTCCTGCAAGGCGCAGGCGAGAGAGCTTTCTTTGTTCTGCCCATGGAGACTGGCACCTCGGCACAATATACCCAGTGCTAAAATAACAGGGCTCTCCTCTTGCCTGGGCCTCCAGCTCCAACGATAATAAGGTGAAATTAAGAACAGGCACAATAACAGAGAGCCGGATTCTAAATAACGAGGAGGTTAAAGCCTGGCTTTATCTGCTCCCTTCCCCAGTGCAAGTGCACATCGGAGTGAGGTTCCCAGGGCCGTAACCTATCATGGCTGTGGCTTGAACTTTTATTTGTAATTTTCGTGAGCCTTCCAGAGCGGTGCGATCCCTACACTGAGGTGACTACTTTGAGTTCGCTTTTTTTAATTAAGGTTCTGTATTGTAACTAGTCAATGTACATTATTGGGAGAATGAATGTCAATGCCAGTGCTTTTTCTTTCTCTCCTTTATCTTTGTCAATGATTCAAAGACATGATTTATGGTTAGTCTCCGTCTTTCAGGATCATCCATCAAGCTCTGGTTTCACTACAGGGCTCGAAGTTGTAAATCATGCAGAAAGGCTGTCACTCATCTAATTTAACCCCTTAAACGCGGGGATGGAATAGGAGGGCTGTGCTTAGCAGCCCTGTGCAAAACAGCATTAAAATAGGCCGTAAAATTGATGAAGTTAGACTAATCTATACAATTAATTGTTCTTTGTAATCCAATTATTATATGAGAGACCACTTAAAAAAAAAAAAAAGGACTGCTGTACCCTCCAGGTTCTTTTTGGAAGCGGAAGGACTGCAGGGCTCCATAAAACACCTCACTTTTTTGTTTGTTTATTTTCTTGTCCCAACACTTCTAGACTTTTTTTCATGTCCCTTATGGGCATAAAGATCTGAGTTCCACTTTAGAATCAATCACGGACTAGTTCTGATCGTGACCTTGCACTGACTAAAGGAGGAGCGCGAAAGCCCATTAACAGCTGCTATTTTAGGCTTTGTAAATTAACAGTTCTTTTTCTTCTCCCTCTTTTTCTCTCCTTCTCCCCTCCCTTCTTGATTTTTTTTTCCCTTCCTTCCTTTTCCTGGACAGGAAGACAGGGAAAAATGAAATGTGTAAGTGGCATGGGAGCTTGCACGCCTAGCCGTGTCTCGCGGGCGCGCGGGCTGGTGACAGCTTTGGCCAACTGGCTCGTTGCCTCCCGGCGCTCCCTGCCAGCCCGGCCCGCGTTCCCAGCGCACATTAAGCGCTGACTTCGAAGCCGATGCCTCTACCTGCTCCAAACACAAAGCCAGGGAGACTGGCATTAAATAATGAGGTGTCTTTCTCCTGTCTCTTGTTGCTTTATTTATTTATTTTTTGGTTCAAAGTGTCGGCAATCGGTAATGGAGGGCTATTAATGAAAAATATATGTTTGGGGCCTATTTGTTTAGATTCTGCAGTGACTTGATGGCAATTTTATCCCTGAATTATGTATGGCTCTGTTTTGCCTAGGCAAGCTGATACAAACAACAAATATACTTAGAAAAAGATATATCAGTAAATAAACTGAAAGGTTGTAAAATATGAATGTTTATCATCCAGACGATGCTGCTACTCTTCTTTTTTACATGAACTCTACTTGAGATGGTATTTAGGAGCTTGGGACTCCTTCTGTTGCAGCAATCTCCGCAGCTTGTCACAAAAACAAACGACACCAGAGAGAGCCTGGCTTTCCCCTGTATTCCTGTGCATGAACCTCCGCCTTAAGATGCTCACAATATAAATTTAGAACTTGATTTATTGGAAGGTAAGATCCTAGACCTCTTCTCATGCAGACCCATGCTCTGTCCCGTCTCCATCTCAGTATTTGGCACCTGGTCCCCTAACTGCAGGAGAGTGGGGAACCGGAGCAGCGGGTTAACGKGCGCCCCTGGGTGCTGCATTCGGCATTACGGCTTCCCTGCTCTCTGCTGCAGCCCTCTGCGCACACAGCTAATTCCGGCTGGAAAGAGTAACACCTGCCACTTCTTTGGGAGCCTTGTCAATAATCAGGATTTGTACACAGCGGGTCTCTCTCTGTATCATACAGACCGCCTGCCTGCCAGCAAGCAGCAATTCGGGGGCAACAAAGGATAAAAAGTTTAATCATCTGGCAGGATTAAGAGAAACTTTTAATCATCCATCTAGAAGATAATTTTTTTTCTTAAATATTGTCCGTTGCAAATATCATGATAAATTAGCACTTTTATGCTGGCCTAAAGTCTTGTCCCACTGGGATCTCCAAGAATCTCTGCTGCTAAGATATACCGTAGATGAAATTACAGTTTGAGCATCTCTCCATAGTCTTAATTAAGACTGTTCTGATATAAAGTTGTGGCATCTAATTACCAGAAAGCCGTCAGAAAGTAACTTTCTAAAAACCTGTGTCAAGTAAGAGTTGCAAAGACAAGAACTACTTATTTAATTATAAATTTATGGTACTAGTATATATATTTTTTTAAGTCTAGCAGCCAGCACTACTACTAATTTGTCTCTCAATATCCCATCACACAAGATAAATCCTACTTGCAGCTCCCCTTCACCAMGCAGATTGGGGAAATAATGATGAGTTTTCTACCATTTTTTATCTAGCACAGCTTGAGAAATATTTCAAGTCTTAGACTTCGAAGTGTTCTAAATCTCCAAGTGAAATCCTGGCACAATTGTCCTCCTGCTTTATCTTCAAAAGGATGCAGAAAAAATACAGTGTAAACTCACTGGTTGCCCTGAGTTGGGAAGAGCAGAGTTGGGAACCCATTTTGGGATACAGTCTAATAGTTCCTGTTTGTTCCTACTGAGCGGGCCCCTTTGCCTCCAAAATACTCATCTTTAATTGAAAATCTGGTATTTTCTTTTCCAAGAAGTCAGCACACCCTGTGTTTACAGCTCTTACAGATCAGTACAGGTCTTACTTCAAAAGTTCATGAACTTTTGCAAGGTTTTGATGAGCATCTTCCTAGTATTGAGAGCATGTCCGAGCCCAGCATTTCCATTTGGTTACAAGCATATTTCATAACTCTGCTTGCTGAAAGACCCTTTTCTCAGATTTGCATAAAGTAAAAGCTGAATGTAAAAAAAAAAAAAAAAAAAGAAAGAAAGAAAAATAATATGATGAATGCTGACAGGTACATTTGCTACAATTGATTAAACACTTTTCCTATCCTTCCCATTTTCTTTCACCCGCCTCATGTCTTGCCAGAAAGAGAGGTGTGAGTGACTTTGTCACTGACATTAAACAGTTGTATATACTTCTAGCTGCAAAATGTTATCCCCAGAGTTTGTTTACTCGATCTGTATTTCCAATCAGTGCAGAAGGTTTACTAAAGCAGTTCATTACTGATTTATTTATGATGTATTTAGATAGCAAATATGGTTCTGTCAGCAGTTGCTGGCTAAACAGTGTTGACAGACATTAATAGCATATGGTATAGGAATGGAATTATGATCTTTAAGAGTCTTTGTTTCTCAACATACATTTACAGTTTGCATTTTTCCTAGGTAGAGAGACAGAACTTCCAAACAAGAAAATTGTGTTTCTTTTTCTTTTTGTAACCTTTGGGGTTTGTTGGTGGTGACATTAAAATCTTCTGTGCCTGTTTAGCTGTTCAATTTAATGGAAGACAAATTCTCCCAAAGGCTTAATTTACTCTCACAAACTGAAATCACTGCATTCTCACCATGGGAAATGGCCTTAATTTTCCCAGCCTTCGGTATACATCAAGCATATAATTCATTTCTCCCCCCTCAATACTTCCCTCATTAGAAAACAAAGTTTTTGATATTTAAATGTTACATAGTTTAAGTTGAGAAACAGATCTTCTAARCCCCGTAAAGTGCATTTGCAGACATGATTGCTTCTCTTTGACAGCGATAGATTTATACAGGCTGGAACAGAAAAACACTTGAATTTTTGACCTTTAATTCTGCTTCCTCTAACACAAGCATTTTTAGCAGTGTCAAAGAACCAAAGCAAAAAGTGTGGTTGCTTACAGAGGAAGAGAGAACAAGTAGCAGTGAAACCCTTTTCGGGAGAAATACTGGTTGGGGAGCCTACATTTCGGTGGAAAGGACGAGGCAGCGGGATACATTTTGCCTCTCAATCACACAGGGACAAGCAGATTGGGAACTAATAAGGGAAATTATGTGATCCTTCTGTTTAAATTAATGGTAACAAAGGAAGAAAAGTGGGAATACATTTTAATTTCCAGCGTAATGGGTGACAGTTTGCTTTCTGTGAAATGAAGTAAGTCCCAAAACAATCTTTGCTGGATCGAAATTGCTTTTCCATAGTGTGCAACTGGCCCCAGAAGTTTGGTTCTGAGACTGCACTAACAAGTACCTGAATTTATCAGATAAAACAAAAGAAATCAGGTGTCTTCTGAGGAAATGTTGGGGACATACAGAGTATGATGTAATAGCTACTTTTATTTTTTTTTAAATTGTTATCATTTTTTACATATTGCTAAAGAGTTTACGATGTAGGCACTTCCTACTTCACTGATGCTGGAAGTAAAAACTGAATATATATATATATAATATATATATATATACATACATACATATATATATATTTATATGTAAAAAACACAAGCACACATACACACACACACAGATATATGTCCACCGGACAAAAAGAAACAGCTCTAGTGACTAGTAGACTATCATTACAGAAAGACAAAAAAAAAAAAACCCGACTACTGAGCTGATTTTTCTTCTGCCTAATTCTTTTTACTTCAAAAAATATCAGCAGTAAGAAATTAAACACATATTTCTAAATTTGGCGTATTATTTTTCCTCTTGCACATGGAAAAGTTCTTATGGCTGGTAGAGGTGGCTGGTTTGGCTGTTTCTTCTCCCGGAGAATATTTAAAGACTCTTATTTCTAAGGGGCCGCATATTAAAAGGCAGTGGGTCATAAAATAATAAATTAATAGCAGTTTCAGTGTTTCTGAATTTTCCTGTTTTAAAACTCTTCCCCTCTCTTTGTTTGCATGAAGATTCTCACCAGCGAAAGGGAACTGTCTGCACAGAAGGAGCAATGAACTTGCAGCCCGGCGCATGCCAAAAAATTCCCCCCTCACCTTTCAATACAGACTAGTCAAATCCCAGCTATGCTTGGTAGATTTATACAGTAATTAGCCCATGTAGACAGGCAAATTGGTAGTTGCTCAAGACAAACATTGTGCAGGTCTAGGATGTGCTTTGCCTTCATTTGAATTTCAGCGCAGAGTGATAAATATATTCAAAATACATTTTTTTTTCAGATATTACATCTGGTAGAAAGAGAAAGCAAAACCACCAGAAACACTTTAAAAGGGAGTTATTGTTTGTATTTGAACGTAGTGGATAAACTGAAAGTGTTTAGACAGTCTGTAATGAAGTGCTGTTGGCCTCTGGTCTGTAGTAAGTGTTTCAATTTTATAGCTCTAAATCAACTTTACCCCCCAAATCTCCAAGGACTTTCTCTGCTTTGCAAATCAACTAGGACATAGTGTCCATACCAGTATCTCATTGTGTATTATCAAAAAGCCAGGCAGATTTATATTCATCTAACTCCCACTGATATCAGAAACATTTTTAGAAGTTTTAATTTCACCTTATCAGTACTTAGTCCCAAATCTGTGTTAGATAAGGTACACGGSATATTTTTTCATGAATCATTTGATTATTGATAGCAAATGGATTTTACTGGTGTGAAGTTCAGTCTTGGATAAAAATTATTTTGTGCATTCGTCTATACAAGAGGTGACAACTTAATGGGTGAGATGAGTTGCTCATTTTATGTAAAAGTTACAGCTCTGTAGTTCAACGTTTCTCCATTTCCACCATCTTTAGATTTGTGCACGCACCATTCTTTACGTCTGTGCCATTTCCATCACTGCTTCAGGGGGTCTCACGCTAAACATAAACACAGACCCTGCAACATACTGTCACAACGTAAACACAGTTTGAAAGTGCATGTAAATGCAATGTGCAAAAGCTGTCGTAATGCTTCATTTTCTAAATGCTCTCACATCCCTCTCCCCCAGGATTTTAAGAAGCTAGACTGTTTCTTCGTACAGATTCTTTCCAAATCTCCACATAATAACCCTGTTTCCTTGAGGAGGATTCAGAGCAAAATGTTGTACTTGTTGATGGAAGGTTGAAACCCTCTTCACATTTACGGAAACCCTCTTGGTCCAATTTCTGCTCTGCACTTGTTTCATTTGATTTATCTTCTCCTGTTCATATTTTCACTGATCACTTTCTTACTACTTTTACACTACCATCCATTTCAGTTTCGTACTCCTTTTCAAGTGATTCCTTACACCGCCCTTGCCACCTGCTCCCACCTGATGAATTGGCTGCTCAAACTGTTGATCTTGACTTGGCATGGTCTCTCCCACAGAAAACAAATGATGCCACACAGACATATAATGATGCCTTAATAAACATCCCAGGTACTTTGCTCCTCTCCAGAAGCCTAAAGCTTGAAATGTGGCAATGCCATTGGTGCCTGGAAGGCAAAGAAATAGAAGAGGTAGGAGACAAAAGCTGGAGAAGTTTTGCTCTTTGTGTGTATTTAACCATGACTGAAAATTCTTTACACCTTTTTTTGTCCAAGCTCCTGTCTGCACTTGTGCTTGTGATCACTAGAAACAGCAACATATTTCAGTACTCTAAAAATTGCATCTTTATATAGATTTTTTTCTCTTGCCTGCTGCAACATTGGCTAGATTTATTTTTCAGAAACTCAGTGTTTTGAGTAATTTGGTAGATGTCAAATGCCCTCTGTTGCTTCTCTTTCCAAGTCTCAGTGAGGCTCCAGAAAAAAAAAGAAAAGAATGTAGAGAAGTATATAAAGTTTTTTGTATTATTATTATTCTGTTATAGGGTTATAGGGTATAGTAGAGACAGTTAATCCACTCTTTTAGCTCTTTGGGGATTTTAGAGTCTGGATTTTTGATCTAGCAGACTCCTTTGTGGGTTCCTGCAGGCCTTAAATCCAGTTATGATGGTTATAATATATAGCTTTTTTGTACCCAGTGAGGTCGCCATCTCAGCAGTCATTACACTGTGATACCTTTGCTGAAGAAGTTGTTTCCGTCATTAAACAACCTTTCTGATTATTGGATTTTTTTTTTTACCATTACTCATACTTGTTTCTTGCTGAGATTCAGGAAAAGCTGATCCTGTGCAGCTGCAACCTCTTAGTGTTGCTGGGATTTTTTGTTTGTTTTTGTTTTTGCTTCTTTCACATGTTGTCCCATATGATAAATCTCACTTATCACTCAGTAAGGGGCAGGAATGCAACTCTGAGATTGTGATTATGATCTGTAAATGATCTATGTACTGGCTCTGGATCGGAGTCCTCCCTTGGAGCATTTGAGACATCATCTAAAAGGACACAGTTTAATATTTGTATATCAATAATTTTTCATTTTTGACTTTTAAAATCTTATTAATTTCATACACTTTGTACTTGGAAAATATTTTAATTTTCCATACCAGTTGGAAACTTTTCCTTTCAGCATGGATTGATTTGTTTTACCCAAGTTTTCTTGCAGGGTGGGACCAACAGTAAAGCTTAGTCCTGCTGATTATTAGTATTCTCACTTTTAACAGGTCTTCATGTCTGCAAGGATACTGTAGGACAGCATCCCTAAGTGAATTGAATGAGAAAGGACAGCACTGACGGGTATCAAAAATGGAAGTTTGGGGGGAAATTTTCACTCTGTGTTTGTAAAAGACTTTAGTATTAGTGTTGTGGCTAGTACAGTAATAGACATTAGTAATAATAACTATTACTATAATGTGGTATATTTGGCCAATCTATTAAGGGGGTAATGGGCCAGATTGGCCCAGCACTATCGACATTATGTACATAGATAATATTCTGACTTGTAAATGTTCTCTTGAGAGGCTTGTTTGTATATCCCTCCTTCCGACACAAGAGGAAGGGATAAAAAAGCAACATAGACTGAGTAGATGTTCCCTGTTTAATCTGGTTGAGTCGGTGCGGAAGGAGGAAAGCCATCCCTCTGATGAACTTTGTTGCCTGCAGACTCGGCTCTTTTCCCCAGCGCGGGGTGAATTCTGGCTGCTGCGACTGGAAATGGCACCGTGCCTGGGTAGACGGCATGTCTGAAGGAGATGTTCTGACCTTTCTCATCTCTGACTGGTGTTGCAAAGATGGAGTGATGTAGAACAGAGATTTTGTGACAGAGTAATAATAAGAAAGAATCTGACTGCCAGTTGCTCATTATTGGATCTCTTTTAAATGCCAGAACCATCTATGGTTGCCTTCAAACAACACTGAGTACCTAAATCACCGTGGTAAACAGATATAGAAAGAGACAGAAAGGTTAAAAGTGTACTCATAATCTCTTGCTTTTCCTCCTAAACATGTTTGATAGCAATATTGTTTCTTAAAAACAATATGACCTCATTTGTAAAGCAATATTCATGCTAAACTAGTCAGCTGTTAAATATACCCAGCACTGTGCATTATGATGAAGCTAAACCAGAATTTCAATTATTTTCTGGACACATTTAAAATTATAATACTTTACTGGGTTAGTGTTATAGTTCATCCAAATTACTCACAAAGTATCATATCAATCTCTTGCAACTGCTTATTGCTTACATATCTGAGAAGTTAGTCAAAGTAAGATGCTGGCTGGGGTAATGACCTTCATGCTGGCTTAGTGCTTTGATGGTTATGCGGCTATAAGTGCAGGGATGCCTAATGGTCAAAAGTCAGCGTTTGCTGGCCATAATATTTGTCACGAAAGAAACAGACTATTCATTTGGACCCGCATTTGTAACAGTGTGTTCCTAAAAGGAAAATAAAGGGGGAAATAAAACACTTGATGATCTGTGTATCCACCACCAGTGTCCCTTTTACACTGAAATCCCAGCAAGTAAAAATCCACACTGGAAAATCATTTGCAGCTTTTTATTGCCTAGAATGCAACACTGAAACAACACACAAAGACATGGAAGTTGTATTTTGTTATAGCCCCCATTTCAAGTTATGTGCCTTATCTAGAGGGAAGTTAACAGACAAATGATGTTTCAAGCATGGTTTAAGCAGCTCTGAGTAACCAGCACAGACTTAGGAACATCACTGGCAAGTGTGGCTTAAAGCAGATCTCACTGGAGCTGCAGTATGGCTGTGTATCCAAGGGGAAAATCAAAGGGCCCACTGCTTTTTAGACAAATGTCATAATAATAGTGCTTTTACTGCTGTATTAATATTTTTAAATAGGCTGTAATATTAGGTTATAGTTAACAAGTTATTGTAAAGAACTTACATTTTATTCAGCATTCTTGTCTGTGCATGAATTCTGTGCTTTAATGAATATATGTAAGAAACACTGTTAACTTCACCTGTATCTACCAGTGAGTCATAACGCTTAGTATTCGGTAGCTCTTTAGATTTTCAGCTCACTGTACAAGGGTTGTGGACTTCCCCGTGTGCTCTTGCAAAACACGTACAGTATGGAGCATTTTTCAGTTCAACAGGTAGGAAGTTTTGAAGCTTTTGAAATCAAAAGGGGTGCTCATTATCAGTAAAATCATCTGAGCTTTGAGCTGACCCTCAGTGACTCAACAGYGGCCATGTCAGAAATCAGCTCATTTGCTCATTTAATCTCTAGTTACAATACTGAAAGCAGACTACAATTGTTTACATATTAATAACAATTATTAATTAATTGCGGTAACAAAACAAGAGTATTCCATAATGTTTCTCTTTGGCAGGAAACCTATCAACTCCTACCCTGTTGGGATAAATTTAACAAGTTTAAGATCTTTCTTAACTATATCAAGGGCTGGTATGTTAAAGATTTTTACACGTTGAATATAGTAATGAAAAGGAATGGAACTATATGGAGCTATTTTTAGAATAAATATCGTGCTTTCGTATGCAGAATTCTTCATTCTTATCAAGAGTCTTTCAAGAGAACTGCTGATCTTACTTAAGTTTATTGCATCTAATTTTTCCATTCTTGAGTTTACCTCTGTAAAGTCATGGAAATGCAATGCTGGGGCCTAACTCATTTCAACAGCAGTACATTACAAAAAAATGCTGTCTGCGAGATATGYCATGGAGGCGATAGAAATGATTCAATGTTCTCTCCTTTTTTTTAGGTTAAAATAGCTAGTGTCCCTAAACATAATCCTGAGCGTCTTTCTATTTATAATTGTGTTTAATATAAATGTATTTCATTACTGAAGAGCAGTCTTCATGGCCATACAATAGCAAACAAATTCTTCAGAAGCATCTTTAATTATTCATTTGGCTGTGCTATATTTTATGCTACTTTTCATAAATGTTAATCTTTATTATTGCCCTACCAGGAAAAAAAAAGAAAGACAGAAAGAAATACCTGTTATTAAATGACCTATCAGGCTGACATGGATAAATGTTGGTAGCTATTTAATTGTTTCCCATCTGCAGTTTTATACAGTTTCTATCAAACTGAAGGGTAATTTTTTTAGTAGCTGCTTATTTTAAATGTACAAAACCCTTGTGTGTAATTCCATTAGCTGCCCTACAGCATTGCAATCTACAGTTTCCCTGAGGCTGTTGTGAAATATTGATGAAATCCTTGCTTTTGTGGCTTCCTCTGATACACTAAACATTTGTCTGATGTTAGTTGAACTTGAATGGATCTGTTCAGAGTTATATCAGTAGTGACTTCAAAGGCTGTAAAGGCTGTTACAGTTTTTTTTTACAAACTGAAGTTTCAAAGCCTTACCATGTGGTACTTTAAAAAAACAAAGTTCATATCAAATGAACCAAAGTGCTAGTGATACACTGGTAAGCCTCATTACAATTTCAATTTTATATAGATATATATTTTTTGTGTGCGTCTGATTTTGATTGGTGGCTCGTGTCATTTAAGGAAATTTAGATGGGTATTTAGGGCAACCTCAGATAATGAAAGACAGAAAAGATCATTTGAAACCTGGATTTCAAAGGTGGCAACATGCTCATGTGTACCTAGCCGCCACGCTCTTCTCCATCACCACAGAGGGCTGGGGAACACTGTTAACAGCAAAAGGAGACAAAAATATGGGTTTATTTCTTTTTAGGAGAGCAGTTCACATGCTGGCTATTACAAGTGTAATGGTGGCCTGGCCTGGTGGTGCCTTAGGTAATGGTGGCACTTCAGGTAGTGATGGCACCTCAGGTAATGGCGGCATCTCAGGTAATGGTGGCACCTGAGGAAATGGCGGCGCCTCAGGAAATGGCGGCACCTGAGGAAATGGCGGCACCTCAGATGATGGTGGCACCTCAGGTAATGGTGGCACCTCAGGAAATGGCGGCGCCTCAGGTAATGGCGGCGCCTCAGATAATGGTGGCAGCTCAGGAAATGGTGGCGCCAGGAGACAAACTGGGGCAGGGGGCGGGGCCAGTGTGCACCCACAGAATGACGGAGAGCATGTGCACTGGTTATGGCACCAGACGTAATGTTCCTATTAAGCATAATGGGCAAAAAAAAATACTGCATGGAGAATATCAAGATGATTGAAATAATAAAAGGGTGAGTTCCAGGGCTTTGTAGAAAGCAGCAGCCATCAGTGTTTCCACCCATGGGCAGATTATGCACTCAGGCAGTGTGTCTACCTGTGAGGAACCTGAAGCGCTGGCCCTCATCGTCCTTAAATCCACGTCTGCAACAGACAGCACCTGACTAGAGTTGCTTTTTTATTCTATTAGTGTAATAAATGACTATGTAAACAAGCCTGTCTTTAAGAAAAATTATTCAGGAAAAGCTCTGTGTTGACTCCCATCGATGGCTTGGCCTCCAAGCTCACCGGCATGCATCGACTTGCCTCTCTTTTCTCAGTCCTCCTTTTGTTTCATTCTCTTTTTCTTTCTGTTTTATTATGGAGTTTGCTTAGAGCTTATGGGCTGCTCGCAAGCCAGTTCATTGCACATATCATCTTCATTTGACTCGGTGGAGGATGCAATGTACAGGAGACATAAYGCTTTCCCTTTTACTGCTAAAAGTCCCACTGAAGCTAGTGGGTGTTTTGCCTTCCTAACCAGTAGGAAATTGAACATTTAATAGAAAGCTTTATAATACAACTCTAATTAGACTACAGCAAAATGAAAGCTCCAAATTGCTGCTTTTCAGCTTCAGATATAAATAAATGGTTATAGCTCCATGGAATTGCCTTTGTGTGCTAAATTCAGATGTGGCAGGGACCAGTCCAGGAGCCGGAGCCCGGAGCTGCCTCTCCTTGCTCCTGGTYGGTAGTGAGATGGGAGCTCCTTGCCACCGAGGTTGTGTCTGACCTCAAGCAGCAGAAAGTAGTGGGTCCCTCCTTTCCTAGTCTGCAAGAAACAGAAATTTGTGCTATAGGAATTGAAGAAGCAAAAAATGAAATAACTTTTTTTAAAAAAGGAGGATTAGGAAAAAAAATGTTTGAGATTATAGATTCTCTTGGATGCAAAATTGCATCGCTAGGATGGTGAGTGAAACCTCCCTGCTGAACTGCAAAATGTTTTGAGAATTCTTTACATAAAACTTCATTGCATTTCCAGAGTGCCCCATTGGTTTTAATCTCATTGAATTCCTAAGTGCCTTTGATACAAGAGTTATGCAGTAGAGTAGGGATTTTTTTTTCCTTAGTTGCCAATTTATCTCTTCAGTTGATTTTCAAACTTGGATGAATCTACAGCCATGAACTCTCTACAAAGAGCCAGGTTAAGATTTGTCTTTGGATAGCTAATGTAGTTAGACATTTTTGAGAAAAAGGAATGAGAAGTGGTCATTATCCATTATCTGCATGAAATATTTCAGAGAAAGAAACAGCTTTTGCCAAACAGAAAAAGATGTTTGAGTTGAAGCCAGACAAGAAGGAAACAAGATCACCTTATAGCACTGTGAGACTGCTCTGCTAATGACGTTTTTTCAAGYAAAATTGGAATATATGTATGAAAAAGTGCAGATGGTGCATGGGTTTTTACATGGATTAGCAGTGTTGTTCTGGACAATGATTCACTGTCCCTTTTCTTGGCAGAAAATAAATTTTCCAGTCTTGGAAAGAAACATGTGTATGTATTTTAAGAAATGTTTCTTTATGTGGAAAAAAAGAGCAAATTTGAGTGAAAATAGCATCCACTGGTGGAAAAGTTAGCAGTAAAAGTGCACACTTCAAAAAAAAATGTATTCACACTCTACAGTCCAAGGTCAGAAGTGGTGTATAATGTGGTGTAAGTTAGAGGTTAGTGAGGGGTGATGAGGGACTGAAAGTCAATACTGTGTTCAACATCACTGCGAACCTGGCTCAGCATTGCCTGTGGAGTTGACTCAAGGTTTCAAGATAAATGTAGATGGAGTTTTAGATCCATAATTTCTAAAAAGAGTTTTGCAGGTGCATGAACTGGAACTTCTTTTAATTACACTACAGAAATATATTAAAAATATCTAAGAAAACTCTATTCTCCAAAGAGCAAATACCAGCTTTTTACTTTATCCTTGTCCTAGAGAATCAGATTAAGTTATCTG
>NW_020455532.1:6673894-6858644 GCF_003342845.1 Nothoprocta perdicaria
AAAAAAAAAAAAAAAAAAGTGAAAAAATAGGACTTTATCTAATGATTATTATCCATATAATAAAATTATCTACAATGATGTCATGATTTTGAGATATACTATACTAGCATCAACCAGAATTAAAACCAGATACTGTGTTTCCATTTTAGATGCCAGAAATTGCTTCCATTTAATGCTCTGGAGTTCCTAGACTTTGTCTGCTATTCAAGATAGTAGAGTTTCAGTCTGTCACTTCAGGACTACAAACTTATATCTCTGTTTGGGCCATTTTGATTTTGGTGGGAATAATTCTCAGGTGAGGAAAGGAGGAGGTATTCATCTGGTTACCAAGTTTGGGGTTTTTTAATTCTTTTTCTATTAGACATCTCCATATGAGCACCTCAGAGGTTTGGAATGTCAGAATAAGCCTGAGGGAGAACTGGTGAGAAGAGAACAGGTCACTCAACAATTTATTATACGGACATCACTGTGATGTGCAAAATTCATACTACTTATTACAGACGCTGCATTTAAAACATACGAATCTGTAGGCTTAAGACATGCTTTACATGTAGCTTATAAAATACATGTTGCAAAGTCCACTTAAATTAATGTTATTTCTGTTAAATAGCTACATCAGTTCACATCAAGCTTTACATACAGTGAAGTCTTGCTAAGCAGCACTGTTGGAAGGACACGTGCGTTTCCTGTACACCTAGGCTGCCTACACAGAAGTCTTCACTGTCCTTAAAATGCCCACAGCAATTTAAATCATTTAAATAAACAGAAATGGTTTTACACATATGATACTCTTCTGCATTTTCAAAGCTGCCTAGAACCCTGTACCGTCTATGTGGACCTGACTGATGGTTTTGTGGAATTTTGATGGTGCTTTCAACTACCCCTTTCATTAGACTGTGTCTGTATGTAATGCAGACAAAAAAAAAAAAAAAAAAAAAAAAAAAAAAAGATTTCTCAGCACGAGTTACTCTTCTGTAAAGGTTATAGTAAACATGTCAATGCCTAATTAAGCAGAAAATTTTATCTGTATTGTGGGGGATGAGCAGCTGTCTGGTACTTCTGCTTCTTCTAGTAAATCCTTTTAGAAAGACAAAGAATATTGTGAGGAAGAAACCGCAGTATGCAGCTTGCAAAGGGAAAAAAATGACCTCCCTGTAAAAATGGGTTAATAGTATTCAAAGAGTTCGTGCAGAAATAGAGAATCAAATTTGCTCTGACCCAAAACTGTGTGAATGCTATTTGTTGTCTGTTTTGTCTACTTCCTTCACTGGATCCCCTCCTTATTTTTGTTTTGCTCAGTGTAATGTGCTTGGCACTGTGATACGTCTTGGCAAGGGGCCAGCGTTGCTACCTACGCTGTACAGTATCTCTAACACCGCGAGAATAATGTCAGTCCTGCTCATCAGTTCGTGCTGGTTGTTTAACAAGGTTACTGCTCATGACGTGTAGGAGCTTTCGCCGCCTCCTTTCTCATTCTGCCTGTCCTCCTTAAATATTACAAGCTCAGAAGGGGGGCASATGGACACTATTGTCTAGTTGTTAGGGAAGAAGGGCAGGGAGGTGAAATACATATTTTTTATTCTCAGTGCCATCTTTGCTGCCTGCCTCAGTCTGATCATCTGTAAATGGGGCTACTAATATTTGCTGTACCCCAACACACTGTAAAAGGACTCATTTGTTCAATATTTAAAAAGCACTTTGTTCTTCTTTGCTGAAAGCTTCTGCTGCAATGCGTAATGTTCCCAGCACTGCATGATTATTATTTTATTTTGTTAAAATAGTGTCCAGAGCATTCACGCAACCCTGCATCTCTCTTTACCTCYGGTCGTGAAGCCAGGTATCATCCCTGCAATAAATCAAGCAGAGCTCTGAGGCCAGTGCAGTCCATACTTGTCCCAGAGCGGTGGGAATGGAGGAGATGGCTCGCATGGATTTTGTATCACGGCCACAGCGAGTCCTCATTTCCCTGAGCTTACACTTCAGGTTCATTCAAGGAAACTGTTTCTCAAGTTCTGCTTCATTTCTTTGGCCTGATGGTAAATACTTGCAGTGAGGGGTGAGATACTCTCCCCTGATCATTTCTCCTTAAATGTAAATGGATTGAAATGGATTGAAAAATTGAAACACATATCTGAAGGAATCAGGGAAGGCTTTCTCCATATTTTAATCAAAATGCCTCTACCTTTCTCTCCATCTCTTTTCATTAGCTAAAAGGATGTCATTTGTGTGGGAATACCAAATTCAAGAGAGCGAAATGAGCCAGGCCCTCAGAAAAGGGAGTTTTTCTCATAAGATGAGAAGGAACTGGATTTTAAATAAATAACACTTTTAGGCTCATTTGCCTTGTGCTTTCCAAGCTTTTATGGTTGTGTTTTCAAGCTCCACTTCCCAGTTATGAGTAAAAGAGTTCTATTATGTTTYGACTTGGTTACTCTTAGTGACAGCTTTGATTTTGAGATTTTTTTTTTTTTTTTAACATAATTACCTGACACAAGAAGCCAGGCCTTAGAAAACACAAGCAAATATTTGTGGCACTGCTGTGCAGCCACAAGGGTTAGCAGTACTTGGTTCGCTCCTAACTGACAGGACATGTAAACATATCTCATACAAAGACCTGCACTTCTGAAATCAACATTTGCTTTTGAAGAGTGGCTGTCAATAAAAGCGAATTGTTTCAGTGTCTGCTTGCCTTGTACATAATAGCTTTGCAATAGCTGTTAAAAAATTACACTGGGGTTTTGCAAAAACATGTCTGAACTACTTGTTCTGCTCTGTCACTTCTTGTGGGAGTCTAGGAGTGAATTCCTGACTCCGGTGAATCGATGGGGATTTAGCCACTGACTGCAACAGAGCCAGTTCACCCTTAAGAATCTTTTTCTCCCCATCTGTTTTTAACCAAGTTATCTCTGTAACTTCAGTAGAATTACTGCTGATTTAGAGCCAAAAGAAAAAATAACTGAATTCCTTAATTAATTCTAAAATTTAAAACTCTTCCAGTATTCCTCTTATTAATTAAACTTCATTTGTCAAAGAAAATTATTCTGGACTTGTTCTACTTTTTCAGTTTTATAGTTAAATTTGGGGTCTCTCTGTTACATCCCAATACTCTTCTGTTATTTCCAAGGTTCTTGCCATGATATATATGCATTTTTTTTAATCAAAACACAATTTGTTTTACCGCATACAGTATATTACTTTAACAAAAGAGTTACACTGAAGCCTATTAGCTCTTTCAGATGTTGTATTTTGACACATAAATTATTTGTCTAGATCTAAAGTGCTTTTTTTAGGTGACCAAATGGCAAAAGATTACTGTACCTAGATGCTTCTATGAACCAAAAAGATTATGGCAGTTATTTTTCTCCTGTTCCTTGCCAATTCTACCCTTTATTTCACTGAGGCTCAAAACAATTTGATAGAATTGAAGCTTTTAGTATAAACTTAAAATTCTTATGTACAAATTTTCCAACTGTCCCACTACAGGACAGTTAGAATTATACTCCTTTGACAGGAAAATTATTAACTCAGAATCTCTGGCAGTTGTAAAGAATTATGATCATCTGCCAATAAAATGCAGCAACCTTCACAAAAAGAGACATCATTTGACTCTTTTCACTTCCAGTACTAACAGACAATAAAGTTGTAGATTAAAGTGAAGTTCAGTGAGGAAAGAGCATAGTGAAAATAAAAACCTGAAACTGTAGTATTCTCCCTTAACATTTTATTTCATTTATTGACATTACATTTCAGGTTACGTCCAAGAGGAAGATTTAAAGGAAGAGGAAGACATAAAGGAGGAGGAAGAAGATGATGATGACAACAATTCAACTGCTCAGCTTCAGGGCAGCAATGACACAGGTACAGATGAAGAACATGAAGTGGGACCTGAGCCAAAAGGGAACTTCAGTTACCAGAATTCTCCAGTCAGTCATATATCTAATCAAGATGCAGAAAATGAATCGCTACTGAGTGATGGCAGCGACCACGTGACAGATATTAAAAGCATTTGCTCTAGAGAGCCACAGGATCCAAAAACCAGCGCCCACCCCAAAGCCCAGCATGAAGCACATGACTGCATGGATAAAATGACAGCAGTGTATGCCAACATACTGTCGGACTCTTATTGGACAGGCTTAGGGTTGGGTTTCAAGTTGTCTAACTCAGAAAAGAGAAGTTGTGACAACAGAAATGGAGGTAACAAAGCTGATTTTGATTGGCACCAAGATGCATTGTCAAAAAGCTTACAACAGAATTTACCTTCCAGACCTGTCTCAAAACCTAACCTGTTCAGTTCAGTCCAGCTCTACAGGCAGAGCAGCAAAATGTGTGGAGCTGTATTCACAGGTGCTAGCAGGTTTAGGTGCAGGCAGTGCAGTGCTGCCTACGACACTTTGGTGGAACTAACGGTTCATATGAATGAAACAGGTCATTACCAAGATGACAACCATAAAAAGGACAAGCACAGACCTACCAGCTACTCAAAGCCCCGAAAAAGGGCATTCCAGGACATGGACAAGGAAGATGCACAAAAAGTTCTTAAATGTATGTTCTGTGGTGACTCTTTTGATTCCCTTCAAGATCTGAGTGTTCATATGATAAAAACAAAACATTACCAAAAAGTGCCTTTGAAGGAGCCGGTACCAACCATTTCTTCAAAAATGGTCACTCCTGCAAAGAAACGTGTGTTTGATGTTAACAGGCCTTGTTCCCCCGATTCCACAACGGGATCTTTCTCCGATACTTTCTCCCCTCAGAAGAATGCAAACCTGCAGTTACCATCTAACAACCGGTATGGCTATCAAAACGGTGCCAGCTACACATGGCAGTTTGAGGCCTGTAAATCCCAGATTTTGAAGTGTATGGAATGTGGAAGCTCACATGACACCTTGCAGCAACTTACTACCCATATGATGGTCACTGGACATTTTTTGAAAGTCACAAGTTCGGCTTCAAAAAAGGGAAAGCAACTAGTTTTGGATCCTTTAGCTGTGGAAAAGATGCAAACGTTGTCTGAAGCACCAGCCAATGACAGCCCGGTTTCAAAAACAACCAGTAAATCATCTTCAGAATGCATAACTCCCACCTCTGAACTAAAAAAGGAAGCTAAAAAAGATAAGACTGATGATATAAACAAGGATGAAAAAGTGGTGAAAACTGAAGAGTATGAAGACACACTTCAGAAACCACTGGATCCTACAATGAAATACCAGTACCTCCGAGAAGAAGATTTAGAGGATGGTTCAAAGGGTGGTGGGGACATTTTAAAGTCACTGGAGAACACTGTCACAACAGCCATCAATAAAGCTCAAAATGGAGCTCCCAGCTGGAGTGCATACCCTAGTATCCATGCAGCTTATCAGCTTTCAGAAGGAGCTAAGCCGTCTTTGCCTGCGGGTTCCCAAGTGCTCCAAATCAGGCCAACAATCACCAATAAACTGAGGCCCATCGCTCCAAAGTGGAAGGTCATGCCCGTGGTCCCTATCTCAGCAAATGTGGCCCAGTGCACTCAAGTGAAGAAGGAAACTGAGGACAAAGAAGATGTACTAAAAGACTATGCTAAAGACGGTATCCAAGCTGAACCTGCCCCACTCTGTCAAAATGAAAGAGAACCTCCCCTCAAATGTGAAGCCTCTGTGGAGCAAAAAAAGACAGAACCATGTCCCTTGAAAGAAGAGGACAAAATAAAAGAGGACAGTGGAAAAGAAAAAACAGTCCTCAAGGAATCAACAGCAGCTTCTCTTAGTAATGGTTGTGCTGCTGCCAACCATTCCTCTGAACTGCCTTGTGTCAACCCACTTAGTGCCCTCCAGTCTGTACTGAATAATCACTTGGGCAAAGCCACTGAACCTTTACGGCCCCAATCCAACTCCAGCCCCAGCTCTAGCACAATTTCTATTTTCCACAAACCTAATTTAAATATGATGGAGAAGCCAGTTTTATCTCCTGCGCCAACCCCACCAAAGCCTGCAAGTGTGTCCAGGCACTATCTATTTGAAAACAATGATCAGCCTATTGATCTGACCAAATCTAAAGGCAAGAAAGCGGAGTCAGCTCAAGCACAATCTTGCACTTCTCCACCTCAGAAACATGCTCTTTCTGACATTGCTGACATGGTCAAAGTTCTTCCCAAAGCTACTACACCAAAACCTGCTGCATCTTCAAGAATCCCATCTATGAAATTGGAAATAGATGTCCGACGCTTTGAGGATGTCTCAACAGAAGTCTCTACTCTGCATAAAAGGAAGGGCAGACAGTCAAACTGGAATCCTCAGCATCTTCTTATTTTGCAAGCTCAGTTTGCTTCCAGTCTCTTTCAGACTTCCGAAGGTAAATATTTATTATCAGATCTAGGCCCACAAGAGCGCATGCAAATTTCAAAATTTACTGGACTGTCAATGACCACCATTAGCCATTGGTTGGCAAATGTCAAGTACCAACTTAGGAAAACTGGAGGAACAAAGTTTTTGAAAAACATGGACAAAGGGCATCCGATCTTTTATTGCAGCGACTGTGCGTCTCAGTTTCGAACCCCATCTACTTACATTAGCCACTTAGAATCTCACCTAGGTTTCCAAATGAAAGACATGAACAGACTGGCAGTGGAGCAGCAAACCAAGGTAGAGCAAGAAATCTCCAGAGTTTCAGTTCAAAGATCTCCTGAAACAATAGCTGGAGAAGAGGACACAGACTCTAAGTTCAAATGTAAGTTGTGCTGTCGGACTTTTGCGAGCAAACACGCAGTAAAACTTCATCTAAGCAAAACACACAGCAAGTCACCAGAACACCATTCACAATTTGTAGCAGAAGTGGATGAAGAATAACTCTTAAGGTATGCATGCTCTATAGTGAGTTTTAATTTCATCATTTTAAGGAGGACTCTTGAGACATTTGTACTTTCTTAAATGTAGGAAAACGCTATAAAATGTATAATGTACTGCCGCTTCATTCATCTAATTACATGTACATATCCATTTTATAATGTTTTCAAGAAGAGAGCTTGATAAATGCTTAGCTACATTGCCCTATATAGAAAGGTTGCCTATTACTCATTTCAACATAGCTGTTCTCCCAGTTCTCGCTCTCTTTTCTAAGAGCTAATTTCTTCACATCCTGTGGAGTGAAACTTCTCTTTGCATTGAGAATGGAAATAGCAGGAAAGAGCACCTTTTCCTGCCACCAAAGGTGTTACACCTCTCCCAGTAAATCTGGTTTTGGTGGGGAAAAAAAAGGAAAGGCAATGCAAATAGCAAATTAGCAAAGTCTTAAATAATCCATAATCTAAAACCAAGCCTGAAGGATCTTCTAATAACTATGAAAAGCTTTTGCCTAACAGTTATGCGCTTCTTTCTGTGCTATTTGGATACTCGATTTTGTGACATATTTTAGTAGCTCCCCTTATTTCTGCTGTGAGTGGCCTTTTTGGTTGCATCACGTTAGGATGACCTTTCTATCACGTCTCTGTACAATGCATTTTTATTCTTCAAGATGTTTATTTTGTGTTTGATGTTGATGGGGGTGCCAGTCAATGCATAAAACATCACTACCTTAAGTGCAAGTTTCACTATAACCTGTTTTGTTTTAGGCTTAACTAAGGTAGTAGCTAGAATTTTTACAAACTTACTATGTCAAAGATCTGCTAATAGGAGGCTTCTGCATTAGTGTTGCTATGTTTTTGCTGAAAGAGACACCAAGCAAAGTGCTGCCACAACCAATGTTTATGACACATAACGTGCTCTTCAGATGACACACAATGTTTGCATTTTTAATTTATTTAGACCACAAATGTGCATTGCCTTGATTAAAATATAGAGAACATCAACTAAAAGTCCCCAAAGAAGTTTCTTTCTAAGAAATTTATCACCATCACAGCTCTGTTAATCATCCCCAACAATTTCTGCAGTTAATTTCAGGGTCTGTTTCTGCTCAACAGAAAAGAAAAAAAAAAAAAAAAAACATGGGCAGATTCAGCTTTTTTTCCAGTGCTTCATCGCTTGAATAACATTTGGAAAATGAATTTGTCAGACGTAGTCAAAATTAAGGATGTGTTGTGAGTTGTCACTTAGGCCACTTG
The DNA here is from genome assembly GCF_003342845.1 of Nothoprocta perdicaria. Taxonomy (NCBI): domain Eukaryota; kingdom Metazoa; phylum Chordata; class Aves; order Tinamiformes; family Tinamidae; genus Nothoprocta; species Nothoprocta perdicaria. The sequence continues at coordinate 6,681,966 of NW_020455532.1, forward strand.
CTATTGTGGCTATTCTCCGGCTMATTGAGGGTGCGAGCGCTTCGAGCTGGATTCCCGTTTGTGTGAAGATTTCACATTTGTTTGCTGCAAATATTCATGAAGCTTTAAGAAACACTTTCTGTACAGAGGCAGCATGAAGACTATGCATCACTTAAGCCCCATTAAAAAAAGCTACTTTTGAATAATTTAAACTACTAATCAAAGGGTTACTTTGGGATGGGTGATGGAAGCTGTTACTATAGTGCAGAACATCAGTATTCAAGGGCAGTAGGATTTAAGTTTTGCATATGTCTCGTACAGGTTTTCTGCATTTGACTGGAGTCACCTTTTCTATATATTTTATGCAGCAAAATTAACTATGACTTAAAGGGAATTTATTTTATAAATAGAGCTAATATCCTTAAGTTTTATTTTGGCATTTTAACCCAGTTTTAGAATCTACTCTGAATAGGATGAATAAATGTTCTTTGTTTTATCTGATAATAACTGATTTGCCACCTAACTATTTTATAACCACTCAGAATCAATATACCTGCCAAAATGTCAAAAAAATTACAAGTGATTGGTTGGGAAAAAAAATATACCATACTTCCTTTTGTTCCCCATCAGTTAATGATTATTAAAACTGTGACATTCATAGTTTTCACACAAGAGATATGAGAGCAAACCAATAATTTGGATTTTTTCAACAAAAGCTATCTGCCAAATATATTAATATAACAGTTATTTTGGCATATTCATGGCTTAGTACCTGACAAATGTTACAGATTTGGTATTAAAAGCACTGTGTTATTATTCAGATGCAAACCAAACACCCACCTTTATAAACATGATACGGTCCCTTGGGATTTGGGGAACAAACACAAAGGAAAAAATCCCCAAGGGAAGAGAGTGGTTTCTGCATTATAATGTCCTACATGGACACATCTCTGATATTATTCAGGTAATATATAACTACATCAATAAGGTACTGTCCTACCTGCCTTTGGGTACCCAGAAATTGCTCTTCCCTCAGTCCTCATCCATTTCTAATTTATATCAGGATGCAGGTTGTGTCTTACCTTTGAAAAATATATTTAAATTGCAATGACAGAGTGATAGCACTGTTATCTGGAACTATAATTTTAGTTGGTATGCATGATAGCACAAATTGTATGAAATGATGGGGTATTTTGGATAGCATTGTAAAGATTTTATTACAGTTTTGGAGCTGTAAGCTTACCTAAGTTCTGACTGCTAGAAGTGTGGAGGCCAGAGTTTATTCATGTGGGTTTCTTCCTGAGATCTGGAAGGAGACTAAATCAAATAACAGGGATTTTTAGAGTTTACTTATTCTTACCATGTTATTTTTAAGATTCAGTATACATTTGAATAATAGCATACAGGAGAGCAAAGTATTTAGAAACAGGAGAAATCAAGTATACTGAGATTCTTAAAGCACACCGACAAATCCACATTTACTTATTCTATGCAATATTGTAGCAAAATAAAAATAGAAAAATGTGTGGAAATAAATGGAAATAACATAGTGGAAAGAGTATTCGAAGCACATACATAAAATACATTCTGTATTGCAATGAAAGCTACTGTTAAAAGTCATATTTGAAAATGGTAAATATCATTAAAAATATAAATGAATGATCTGGTTTAGTACTATAGGAAAATATGTTATGTATATAGATTTTTTAAGACCATTGTGAGACTGTTTATACGAAGTTTGCTATCAATTCTTGTTAAATGTAAAGACATACATATGTGTTTTATATTCATCTTTGCTGTTTTATTGAGTTCTTCTAACTGATATGGGCTTGGTAATATAATGTAAAATTATGTGTTATATACAATGATCAGATGTCTCTATTCTCTTTCATTTAACCCACTTCAAATTTGTTTTTATTGCTGTTCTTCAAAGAAAACCCATGAACATTAGGGAACATGGTTTTAAGTAGAGCTAATTTCTTTGAAAACCATTTGTTCRTTTTTTCGAGTAAATTAGAAAAATTTTGTTGTCCTTACAAAAGACAATGCAGAATTATATTTCTACTTTAAAGACAGGTGATAAGATTGACTGTAAACTGGTCAGTCACCGAGGCTCTCCATCATCTTATCTACATCTTTTTAATAAAATAAGCCTCTATAGTGTTAAATTTACCAACTTGGATGGGGAGATTTTTTTTCAAAAGACCCTGCTAAATAAACAAGCAACTACCTGAAATGAACTAATTTGAAAGTAAGGCTGCTGCAAAACAAAAAAAAAAAAAATGAGTCATAATGATAAACAGTTTTTCTCTCTGTTTTCTCCTTTGTCTTTTTTTAACCATCAAGTTTAAAGCTTCTACAGGGTTTTTTTTTTTCTACTTTATAGGAGACAACTGACATTCTGTGGTAAATGGAAGAAAGAGCAGAGCAGAACTAAAAATCCTCTAATGCACTGACACTAACTTGCCCTCTATTGTTGAAAATGAGCAGGCAATCATGATTGTTCATCAAATGGCTCCTAATGCAGTTAAAGCATTCAGCTATAATTTCTCCTTGCATTTATAATTACTGTCATAGACTGCACACCTCAGTGAGCAGATTAAAGCTATAAACTATTTAGCCGTAGCTTTAAGATGAGGAACTTGATTTGTCTGGCAGCAGTTATTTGTTAGAGAGCTTGACACTTCACATAAAAATGACTCAACTTGATGAAGAACAATGCAGTTTAAGCAATGCAGTGATTTTAAATCAGTCATTATACCACGCCCTGTAAGAATTGCAAAGCAATTTGTTAAATGATATGTAGGACACGTAGATAACTGTATGTGTTAAGTATACCAAAATAGAAGATTTTTTTCTTCTGTAGATTTTATTTTCTTATCCCCTCGAAACCAGTAGGAGCTACTCTGAACACGTTGCACTATTACATTGTGTTACATGGGCAAGGCCAATTGCATTAACTACTTGTCCAAAACCACAATTTAAAGAATTTGACTTGTCCTTCATTTTTCACTTCTTAGCAACAACATGAGAACCTAAGAGACTCTTTCAGGAGAACCAAATGTGAGTTTGCAGGCAGATTTTGCCTACAGAACTGGGTTCTGCTTCCCATGTCATCAGCCAAAAAGAGGGTTCATTGCAATGAAGGCCTTGGTCAAGCGTTTAGGTAGGAGCTTTCTAGCAACATCTTGTTGGAAACTGCTGCATTGTCCATGGCAAAATAAACAAACAAATCTGTGCGRTGTCCATGTCTATGGGAATGCCAACAAACTAACTTCTGTTGAAATAAACTGGATAAAATTGCTGAGCACCAAGGAGAGCAGATGAAACCGAGGAACAGGAGCAGCAATTAGCTTGGTCTCTCGCTTGTGCTGCTCACAGCTCTGGTGCTCTGCTCTGGTGAAGTCTCAGTCCTCTGAGAATCCTTTGAAATTTMTGTTTCCCCAAAGTGGTAGATCTGATAGATTAGGATTTTTTTTTTTTTTTTTGATAATTTTGGCATTTTTAAATCTTCCATTTTTTTTCCTAGGGAAAGCATTTTCAATCCAGCTCTTGTTCTTGTAAAACCAGTCAGGAAGATGTTCCTGGCTTCCCTGAGAGCAGGGTCAGACCAGATGATACATCAGTGTGTGTCAGCATAGATGTATCTGGACAGATTTACTTGCTTTTTATGAATACTACAGGTTGCTCTTAAGATCGGTATTATTTTACATTGCATTAGTGCATCCAGCTTGCTAGGTCAAGCCATATTGTTCCTAGGCTGTGTATAACCATACTGTAAATGACAGTTCTTGCCCCCCAAAGGCAAGAACTCTTATGCTCATAAAGAAACGGCAACTTTTAAGTATTTTGACCAGATTTTAACTGACCTTGAATTGCACCTGCCTACTCAAGCATTCTGTATTCATAAGGATATCAAAATCTTGCCTTCTCTTTACTGTCTGATATCATTAAATGTTACAGCCTTCATAATCTATAGAAGAAGAGTTTTAGCCAGTGAAATTTCAAAGGAAGGGTAGCAGAGTTCTTTTTATTTATTTTATACCTCGGCAATTAAATAATAAGATCAATAACAAAAGGAAAAGATATGAGCTTCATCCAGCCCTCAAAAGCACCTTTCAGTAATAATAATTTAGTAAGGTGATCACTTCATGAAACTATGATGGAGCACAGATGGAAAATTATAGATATAGCTTTATGGGAGGAGGAAAGGAGGAAGAGATTTTTCACTATTTATTGGGATAATGAACAGATAATTCATGATTATTAAGCTGTAGCCTCCAGGCTACATTCTGCCCTCTCCTCCCACCCTCTCGATTCAGAATTGGGCCTGCTTGTGCATCGACGCATGGGGCTGGAGAAGAATCAGGTCTTTATGTTCCTTTTCATACCTCAGTGGAGTCTCACGCGGTCTACACCAGCACATATCTGATTCAGGACCCTGCTAGGAAGAAGAGGAATGAAGTAGCAGCAGCAACGTGCAGCACAGAGCCTGCTCCGAAAACACAGAGTAATAAATGTGGTGGTGGTTTCTTTTCTAAGTCCATATTGTGTACAGGAAAGGGGCAGACTGCAAATAAGAGCAGACTGCAAATATAGGACCAGGTAGGAAAGCCACAAATCCCTGAGAGAGTCCTGCAGATTGCAGACTTCACCCCTCCACCCTCCTGTGCCAGGAGAGCATCAGTTGATGAAGCCCCTGAAGGGGCGAGGTGGCAGGAAAGGTTTCCCATGCTCAGTTTTGCAATAGGGACCCTACTGTAGGGCACAGGATTGAGGTCCCAGCAGCCGGACGCACATGCCCAAGGCCGGGAGCACCGAGGAGCCAGGGCAGCCAAGGGGAAGGGCCCGGCTGGGACACGGGCGCTCTGCCGGAGCCCACCAAGAGGCAGGGGGAAAAGCAGACACTCGCTAGAGCAAGGGAAGAGATGGGGGCAGGAGGCGCTCGCTCATCCCGGGAAAAGTGCCCGTTCCAGATACGGAAACAACTCCTCCTCCCCTCCAAAAGGGCTCCCTTCCAGCGCTCAAYGCCAGCTCTTCATCCCGGGGTCAGCACTTGCGGGAGTGGGGGAGGGAAGGCTGGGGGAGTGGAGGAGGTTGTCATGTCTAATGAATACCCTGAATGTATCGAGATATATATTTTTTTCATTTCAGAAAAGGTTCCATTAAGAGGGAGACAGCCCTAACATGTGCTTTGGCCCCTCATCAGATTTATGAGTATTTGCTCTGCTCTTTAATAGGAAACTCTGCAGCAACTGCCACCTTGCCTGCTCTCCCTGAGATACACAGTGGCTTCTCGGGGAAATGCACTTCATTATTAATGTGAATTTGTACGTTTTTATGACACTGCTTGGGGGAAGGGGCAGGCAGAGATTTCCTGGTGATGTATGCTCATTTCTAACCATTTATTGTCCCAGACAATCGAAGAACAGTGATAAACATTGTTATAGAAAGTAGAGGGTGCCGCAGTGACATTTTTGAAGGGAAAGGAGAGGTGGCTGGAGTGGTTTTGATGTGGTTGTTCCTTTCCGCTCCACCCTCCCCTAGCAGCTGTGTCAGATCAAGCAGCAGAGCAGCCTGCACGGTGGCAACTGCTCCTTCTCCTGCCCCCTCTTTTCACAGGCCAGCGAAGACTGCTTGCTCGGTGCTTTGCTGCAGGGGTGGGAGTTTGGAGGAAGGAAATTTGGATATCCTGCATTGTAGATCACACATCTCAGGGTCCCTGGGATGTACAGACTCTCCATGCCTCCTTACCCCAGCAGTTTGTTTTTGATTTATTACTGAGCAACCAGGCCCACAGACCCTATACACACAGCAGCAGCTGCAAAGCATCAAAGCCAGGAAGAGGAAGGCAAAGGGGATGGGGATATGGTTTACCAGGGTGTGCTCAGCATCCTCCAGTTTCTCTTTCTGCTGCCAGACTCATCTGTGATTATCGCAACCTCTCAAGAGCTCTGGGAGGAGATAAAAACARTAGGTTCAGACTGCATGGGAGAACCAAACAAGTTCAATTCTCCAGGTAACCCAAAATAGAGAGATCAGGAAGGCCATGACCTCCATATGTTTTTTTCATTCGCCTCTTCTCCTGCTGTGCACCTTCTGATCAAGGTCAAAGTCAAGGTTACATTATAGTGATCTGACTTGTAGTCCATCGAGCTTCAAAAGACATTTCTGCTTGAGGAAGATTCCCTGTCTTCCTGTTGGGTTTTTCTCTCTCAGCATCACTACATGCACAGGGTTGAGCGGGTTGAGCTCAACAGGGTTGAGCTTTCTCTGTSCCATTAAACTGGTACATAGCTATAAGTGAACAATTGCCATGTTTTGTGTTCATATTCTATTGTCTAAGTATGCAGAATCCTTTGTAGCAATAGATGTGCCCCACAGCACTACACTGCTAAGACTTTCTTTGTGACATTTTTCAGTTCATCCCTTGAAGCTGACTAGCGGTGAGGTAAGAACACAGGACTATCCATACAGGGTTGAGTCAAAGGTCCATCTGTGTCCATGTTAATTCATGCGACCATGACCACTGCAAAAGGATAAGAACAGGACAGTCCTAAGATTCCCAGAGCATTCTCCAAGTTTCCATATGTACAGTTCAGGGACTTTATCACTCAGAGAAGATTATGTTATAGAAAGTGGTTATAGATAATGCTCAACAGGTCTTGCTCATAGCTGTAGAAGCTCTGGCACATCGGTGATGCCGGTTGGAGTGAACTTGAGACCCATCCCAAATTCTACATGGAAGGAGCAGTGAAGCACTGGACCAGGCTGCCCAGGGAAGTGGTGAAGTCACCATCCCTCTCAGTGTTCAAGAAATGTGCAAATGAGGTGCTTAGGGACATGGTTTAACAGGGTGGTAATGGGCTTACAGTTGGACTCGATGATCTTGAAGGTCCAGCCATAATGATTCTATGATTYTATATTAAGGCAGTAAGTAGAGGACATGCACACTTGTTCTTTGTACCTGGTTAAGCCCAGACCATGAAGAAATCACACCAATAGTTTAGTTTTAAAATCAGCAAGCTGAGGGTTAGATTTCTCTTTCAATTACACCTAGAGCAGGACTTGCCATCCTACTGCAGAGCACATATTAGCACTGACCAGTGATTAAGAAGAGCTTAACTACTTGCTCTGCTGCACAGGAATGTAATTATTTGATCACTTCTAGGTTTGTTTTCAGATTTTCTAAACAGCTAAATCATTTTGTATACAGGAGAAAAAAAAAGCTTTTTTTTTTTTTTTTCCTGTCTCCTGTTGGACATCTGTTGAAATTTCAGTGTGAAATTTTCACAAAGTCATTTCACGAAAACTCCCAAATGCTTCATATTTTGAATATCACTCAAGTTTATACTATGAGTCACAGACTACCTGAAATTATCTATTCCCGTATGTGTAACCAGTATCCCAATAGAGCACCCAGCTGCCAGTAGCTCTCTCTACTGCACAGCTCCACCACTCCACTTCTTTCTTATTTCAAGACAAAATGAGAAGCACCTTTTCTGTTCAGTAGTYTTCTCTGTCCTCTGCAGCTCTTCATGTGACCCCTTTGAGGCCATCCCATAGCCACCTGCCCAACCAGTACTCCAAGCACAACAGTGGGGCTACAGCAGGGTCTGTATTTCCAGGGGCAAGTCAAAACACTGGCACTGATCCTCAAATGCTCTCAGTCCATGTGGTTGCCAACTTTCTTCACAGGGCCATTAAAAAGACAGACATTCRTTTGATGGATATTGAATGACATGCCAAGGGACATCACAGGAGAAGAATCCACTTGAGACATGACAATATCGTTGCCTCTTTCTCCTTTACCTACATTGACGTGAACATGCTTAATACCTCCTTTATACTCACTTAGCTCAGAGGTGAACGGCTACATATGGTTGTCTTCAARCTAGCCGCTAGACTAGAATAGATGTCCACAGACAGATAGGCTATGGGTGGGCTTCCAGTTCAGTAATTCACCTCCCTCTGTAATCCTGTGCAGCCCTAATCTATTGGCCTTGGTTTTCTRTGGTACAAGACCCAGGTTTGTCTTCCAGGGAGAAGATGATGGGGGAGGAAATTCTATTTATTTGATTAGTGTTATTTTAAAACATTGCCTCTGCTCCCAGGAATTATGTGGTGGCCTTCCTCTATAAATCACAAATGTGCAAAAAAATAGCTCTCAATATTTTCCAAAGAGATTAGGGTGAAAGTGGCTACATTCATATTTCATGTCTGGTGGAAAAAATATCAACAAGAGTGATAAGTATAGCCAAAATGCGTGTAAAAGCACAMCCTGTCATTTGTTTTCCATGTGCCATATGTTTTCTGAATCCTGCACCTCCCACATACAAATTGCATGGAATAATGTGGGGTGCGCACATTACTCAGGCTTATTCAGTTAAGCCCTGCCTATATGGAAGGAATTAACTTAGATAAAGTCAAGCCACTGTGCTTTGTTTTGCTTTGTTTTCTTGCTTATTCTGGACTCATAGAGAAGGAAATTAAAGATCTCACTGTGCCAGGCTTCATGTCATTTGGTTTTAATTTAATTCATTTCTTCGATTCTCCCTGTTTCTCTTTCTCGTTGAGTATCATCAGTAGGTGGTCCAAGTATCAACCAGAAGATTTACTGGCAAGACTAAATGTATGAACTCTATGAACACATTGTTTTTCCAATATGATTTAATGACCTTTTTGGCATTCCCATGGCTGTTGAAATCTTCCATAATAATTCCCTTTGGCAGCCAATGCTCCTGTTGATCAGGTGAAAGCTGATGCAAATGTCAAATGTCAATAAATTTGTAATCCATAAATGTAATACTTGGTGCCAGAGAGAGACAAGGTTAAACAGAGTGCAGCAATAGACACCTTACATATGAGCTAGATCAGATTAGTGTGAACAGAAAATGAGCAAGAAAAGAACACTACCTTAAAAGCTCTCCTTAGAGCTTCTCTCCTCCTTACTCCCTATTCTCCCTGCATATTTTCTGAATTGCTGGGTTTTCACAAAAAAAAAAAGGACTTCATTTAGCAGAACAGGTCTGGAGATGTGGCTTCTGCTCCTTCTTTTGCTTCTCTGTGTTTCAAAGAGCTCTTCAACAATTTTAAGGTTTAGGAGGCTCCACAATTTGATCCTACAAATAATTAGCTATACAAGATAACTAAATTAACAGGACCACTTTTATAACTTAAGTGTTACAGGAATGAGTCGGGACTCCTTTATAGTTTTAAGATGCATGGAAAGGATGAGCCATGTATGAAGCGTGATTTTATATACAACAAAGACATAAGAACAATCACATAATTTCCCAAGAGATTTTCTTAAGGGCCCTCCGCTTTGACCTTTGGCTCTGAAAGCTCTAGTTTGTTTGACAWTGAAAAAAAGCAAATGTGTGAATACAGTGCCACGAGCGTTTGCACTTTGAACATGCTGGGGCTGAGCACAGCTGAACTGGAAAAGACTACAACAGCTAATGTAGTGGGAAAATATAACAGGCATTTACTTAATAACTCAACTAATTCCTTTAGCTCACCTTGTAGAGATTTAACCTTTGAATGAGAGAGTCCCTAGTTCAAAATCCCGTGTCTCCTCTGTCCTCATGTTAATTTTTAAATTATATATCATTGTTGAGAGGCCCTTGTGTTGAGCATTACAGGCTATTTTTCATGTCTAAAATGGGAAATTATAACTGAACATTAGCTACTGCCTATAAATCACATGGAACAAAGTGGTGTCTGCATCTACTCAGTATCGGGAGTGGAAGAACTGCAACTTACTTTAAATGAGGTAGAGAAGAGGGCACAAACACAGTCACGGTGATAACTGAGACTCGGGAAAAGCAATGATTATTCCAACAGTGTGATGCTTCAGACCCCGTTTTCCAGAGTTCTCCAGAGGCCACTTTATGTTTTTATTTCTAATTGTAGCTGAAGTCAGGGCAAGGAGGAGGCAGCACCAGGCAGGTAGAACAGTCACGGAGGCTCCTGGAGATGGGCTGGCCAGATGCTGCCCTGGCTGCTCAGCCCACAGAGCAAGAAGTGCAGCTGCTCCTCTGTATTCTGCCCCRTATTGGGAATGGCTCCCTGGCCACACTGTGTTATCTTAAAATACAGGAAAATGAGCCTAAGCTTCTAGCTGAATCCAGCCTGCTTCGGCATTCAGCTCTAGTGGCCTTTCTCCTCCTTTTGTTTCTTTTCTAGTTCCCTCACTTTTGAGAAAGCTTCCAAAATCTCTTGTGTCCTTATTGGGGTTAACAAGACCTACGTGCTGCCGTGTATCCCTGGAAATTACTCATTCCCTTTGGAAGGAGGGGACTGTCTGTTACTCGGCACGGCACCTTGCGCAGGGCACGCTGAGTTGCACAATGCCAGGAGCAAGGAAGCAGGAATCYGGAGCCGGGGTCCTTCCTGGGATGGGATGGAGATCGTTTGCTGATGCAAGGACCATTTCTGCTCTGCTGCTCCATTCTGACCAGTCAGTGGGTGCAGTCTTTACAAGATTCAACTCAGGAGTAGCTGATAATTTCTGTGTTTTGCAATCCTCCTCTTAAGGGAGTTGCTGGTTTATTCTGCTGAACCGTTCCTTGCAGACACATGAATCCCTCTCTCTGCTCCTTGGTCCCGTGCAGCTTCCTAGCAAGACCTGCCCACGTTTCAGCAGCCCAGCCCCAAGCAGCAGGGCATGAGCAGCAGTCCCCRAGCACACAGGTTTGTTCTGTTTGTGCAGGGCCAAGCGCTTTGGGTTTCTTATGCGGGACTAGTCTCTGAATAATAGTAATTGTAATAGTTGCTTTGCTGATTAGAGGCAAACTTAGGAACATTCTTAAAAGCTTTGCTGAAGGGAGGCCTATGCACTATGTATTTATTAGAGTGCTCAGCAGTAATTCAGACAGCTGAGAATTGTTGAGGACCTGGTCTATCTAATTGTGCGTCTAAATCATGTTTGCACCGTGATTCAAAGGTGCTAACATTACAGTCTGCACAGTGGTTTAGGTTATATGGTCAGATTCCTGCAGATGGTCAGTTTGTACCATAAAATTTAAAATTACAACTTGGACCATAAAGCTACTGCCTCAAATTTATTATGTATTGCAGCACAACAAGCAAATTAATACTAGATGCAGTATATGCTGAGACATTAATGTGAACAGAGGATGAAATATTCTCCTCCCAGCTCATTGGTACGTGTTCCCTTCAGAGCAGAACTGAATTGCCCAGGAACACCAAGAGAGAAGAAGTCACTAGGGGTGCAGTGCTGCATGGTGCTGGACTCCCGACTCCGAGGACACGGGAAGGACATCCCAGCCTGGCAGCATCAGGCCCCAGGGTTCGCTGAACTCCCAGTGCTGCTCTGTGCATCAGGCGTGCAAGAGCTGAGCTCTCAGCAAAATCTTTTTATTATTCGTCATAAAGAATCACAGCTGTGAAAAGCAAACGAGGGAAGGAGAGTGGGAACAGGCAGGCGCTCTCATTTGTACCGATGTAAATCAGGAGTAACTCCAGTGCAAGGCAACTGAATTACATCGTTGTCACTCTGACATGAGACCAGAATCTACCTGCAATAGATGAGTGAAATATCTTCCAACTGTGTGTCCAGGAGCCTGCTAAGCTTCTTGTAGAGTTGCTGTCAGTATGCCCAGGGCAGAAGCATATTTTTTTTCTTGCTGTTGTACATAAGGGCTCTGCTGCAGCCGACAACATGAAATGTGTTAGTTCGGTTTGTTCAAAATGGAGTGTGTTTGTTAAGTGTTGCCTCTTTGATGTTGCGCTGCCATCTCCATCTTTGTCATCATTGCCCATCTTTTTCAATCTAATGAACTCAAACCATCAGTGCAACTTAAGTTCGGCTGTCTGTTCTTGCATAGTTAATATTAAAAATGTACTAACAGTGTGGCTGCGAAATCAAATTATGCACATAAATATGCTGGCATAGCAGAGGAGGCGGCAGAAGCTGAAGTTAGCAACATTGATGCCAGTTCACATTTGCAAATCAACCGTCAATCTGTCATTAAACATGTTATCAAATGATGATAAGTGTATGCTTCTTGCTTGCATTGGCGCGCTTATTCCCGATGTTGATGTGCATTAATGGGATAATGTGCATTAACATAGTCTTGCTTGGATGAACACAAAACATTTTTTATCCGTCTCAGTTTGTTTCCCCCTGTGGCCCCCAAGTAAGTGTTTTGTGTTATCAAATTGCCAAAAAATGGGAAAACACATTACTTTTAATTAGCAAAAATTTTGAGTGATTATATATTTTTTTAAATTTTTATCCAGACTCTCTCCTGTGTGTTGTCAGTTGGGAGGGTGGGGGGAGGTGGCAACAGGAAAACATACCACTGCCTTCTTTAAGTAAAACGATTAATGTCAGAAACTCAGAGACTGACAATTATGTGCTCCCTTAATGCACTGGCCTTTCATCCGCAGCCCTTGCTTTTGACATGGCTGATGGTTTCGGTTCAGTGATATGAAAGGCAGGGAAGGAGGCAATCCCAGGCGTTCCCAGCCCCTTCCCGTTGCTGGCTCCGACGTGGCGAGCGGCCCTGGGGCTGGCTTCGTGTCGCGCTTTTCCAGGCGAGCCGGCAGAGGCTCGACCTGGAGATTAAGCAAAGAGCCCCAGGACAGCGTTGCTGTTCTGGGGGGGAACCACGTTTCTGAAGAACTTCCTGGGTGTTTGTGCAACTGGGTTTTCCCCTCTGGAGTGGCCAGGGTGCGAGTTACAGCACATGCTGCCAGGGAGCGTCCAGGAAAAAAAAAAAACTCAATGGAAAGAATAAAAAGYGACTGAAGACATAAAATTATAGAAAGGACCTCGTTGTATCCCACTATAACCCACCTGCCCGTTCCCTCGCATCTYCTGCCCCAGCAGCACCCACCTCACAGTGACTCTGGCTCGGAGGCCCTGGCTGCCCACTAGCTCTCTATGGCAGGCTCTATTTGCTCCCAAATAATCAATAAACATCTTTAAAAGTGTTTTTATTTAAAATTGAGGTTTTTATCTGGAACCGGAAGATAAAACTTCTCCTAAAACTTTTACARAAGATATCATATTCTTTCAGTATTTCTAAAAAAGCAAGTTTCTCTCATATAGTATTAATGGCTATAAACTACCCTTAGTCTCTGTTTGTGACTACAGGTTATTCATACAGAGTCACTTGTATAATYATTTAACTATAACTCCCATTTTATTTCACATTCAACAAAGTTTCTACTATACTTTACATGAGATTAGACTTGTGAAGAGCTTCTAAAAGTTAATGCTCCTCCAGTTTTAATTATATGGATTGAGATTTATAATTTTAAAACATTAGAAGAATAGAATAGTGAGCTTCTACAGTCTATGAACTTTTTAGTAAATGGGTCAAACTTTTGATCAGTCTTTCTTTTTCTCAGTCTAATAATACCATTRGTTTTAGGCATCCTGTCCAGGACTCTGATTTCTACTATCTGAGTGATTTAAAGGAAAAAATAATAGGGAATAATTACAGGGTTTTTACAAAATTTTCTTGATTTTTTACAAGTCACTGCGTTTCAACTTAGTTCAAAATGGTGGATACATCAACACAAGTTTTACATCTATAAAACTTGAATTGTCTACCTAGCTGTGTTACTGGTAACGCCAGCTTCAGATAGCCCTTATGTTTTCTATTCCTAAACTAAAGAGCGGGCCTTCTAATACAGAAAATTTGAATTTTAGGTATATATATATGTTTTGTTTACATCTATGTAGCTTTACATTGCTTCTGCTCCATAAGCTAACTTGGAATAAGCTTGTCAAACATTTATCCGAGTGCTTAAGGAAGACTCCTAATCGGATGAGTAGACCAATTTGTCATGACTTGGAGGAGGTGTTGGAAATCAGATGGCATTAAAGAGGCTGCCRGAGGAGGCTGTGTGCATGGGACTCTGTAAGGCAGCTTGGGCTCCAGTCTTACAGTCAACTATTCATATCAAAAATTGCCTTTGGAAAGCTAAAACAAGAACTGTGTCTCATAGTCTCATTTTCCACCTTTACTTTTATCTCTTTGTTATATAGACGTCATTATCAGAGCCTAATTCTCTCTCTTTTTGCACTTGGAAAATGACAAAATAGGTGCAAAGATATGGAAAAGTGAGCATCACAAAACTGAACCCAGATCCAAAACATTAGCTAAACCCGGTACTGCTTGTGAGATGTCTGGGTCTGACTTTTATCCTTGCTGCTTCAGCCAGACTCTATTTTGAACAGATGCATTTATCAGGTGGGTTAATTTGTTAATTTTCATTAAGCAGTTTGAAGCAGTGTGAGGCTATGCTATTCACATATCAAAGAAAATGTTGAATGAGGGATTAGCAGCCACCAAATTATGCTGTTTTTCCTGTCTCTGCTTCCAGTCTTTATTCTTCTTCTTCAATCTTGTTCTATTATCTTRGGCCTACTTCTGGAGTGTTTTCAATTTTTGAAAATGGCAAGTAATTAGTCAATATGTTTTCACCATATGTATCAAGCTCAGTAAAGAGGCAACCATTGGCCTTTGTCATGGCACAGTAAGTGCTCGTTTTCTCAGCACTTCAAGTTATGCCGAGTGCATGGTGAACGCCAAAGAAATTAATGAGGAATTTTACAATGAAACATTTGACATAGCAATTCGCAGTTCAGCACGGTTCACAAATTTGGGGTGTTCCTTGTTTCAGATTTCCAAAGTTTTTGTCGTTGACTCTTAAGATACCACGTGAGCTGCTGGGTTCCTCRTGTGAGCAAAGATGCTGTGCAAAGTGCAGATGCATCGTTACTCACTCAGAATGGTTCTGCTTAACATCTTATTGACACAGGGAACATCTACAACAGAGGAGAAGTCTGGAAAGCCTTTGCCTCTCATAAACTCATTTTTTCTCTGCCTCAGCCTGTGCAATGCATTCTTTTCAGGCATATTTCTTTCTTTAAGACTTCTACTGCTGCTGGCTGCTCTCTATCTTAAAAAAAAATCAGAATCTGATCCTAACAACTTTTTACCAAACTGATATACCTGAACTTTGCTCTTTCCTGAGCAGAACAAATATCCAGTGTTTTCTAAAGGGAGATGGGGTAGCAAAACCTCAAAGCAAACTTTCCTGCATTCTTTTCCCTTCTTGGAAGTACTATGTTCCTGATATCTACAGAGTAGGTTTCTGCATTATCTGCTAGATTTCTTTAGATGTGCAGACAAAACGTTCTAGCTGAGATTCAGCTAGGTTTTGGGGTATCGTAAGAATGATAACATAGTTTTATTGCAGTCATGATTTAAATTTATGTGGCATTGCTAGTGAAGTCAATAGGACTTTTTCATTAGTTTGTTTTCTAGGGTATGGCATCATTAAAATATGACAGTTAATAGTCTTGTTTATGTTATTATATTTAATGAGTAAATACAACAGTCTGTACATCAAACTCAGTTTTGTTTATACTCTTTAATTTAATTGTAGTCTTATCTCCTCTAGAAGTATGTTATATCTTTTAATAAATTATCTACTTTATTCATGTGTGACATCACAGAACTGCTGCTTATATCTCCTATGAGACATACAAATACAAACAGAAGACAGGCAAACACTGAGAAAGATTTAGATCTGTCTCTAAATCCAGCTCCATGTTTTCAAAAAAGCTCCGAGTTCCCAGATCCAGGGTTTTGGGTTGAACYGTTGATCTGCACGAGAGTTGCAGAAAGTGGCACTAGTTTATGTAGCATCTGCAAACACAAACCATCAGTAAGGATTTGACGTGATCCTACAACAACAAAATGTCATTCCCGATTCTCTTGAAAGAGATCTGTGTTTTAAAGTGCAAAGAAGGGTCACTTTTCATACTGCCTTTTCTGAAGTCTTTCAAAAAAGTAGTTTATTTAGATCCAGATTTATTGGGCCATAGTGCGGTAGGGAGAAAAAAATATATATATATATATATAAGCATAAGCTTTTTTGGCTGAGTGGTTATAACACTCGTCTGAAAAGAGTAAATGTCAGTCCGTACTTCCAGGACTGCTTTGCTTGGACAAAAGTTATTACAAAAAATGCAGTAAAATGCAGTCCCTGGGAGTGAAAGCTGAGGATCTACCTCTCCCAGGTAAAAGATTCCCACTAGACATCAGAATCCTCCTTATTTCTTCTCTCCGCATTTGAAATTCACTTCTGCAGGGCTTCCAAAGGCCAAGTAGAAGTTGGAAAGCAATAGATCTGAATCTCTTACAGCCCCGCAAAGTCCTCAAAGCCCTAAGAAATCCCAGAAGGCAAAGCAGTGAACTTTAGAAGACTTCTAATAGGATTTTGAAGGAAACCTAGAGATCTGCCTTCTTAGAAAACTAGACTATGAATGCTGAAAGAAATACCTCTTTTCCTTAAGACCTGAATACATCCCCAAAACCCCAGAGAGAAATACCCTACAACAAGGCATCTGCCTGCTCTCAGCATATTTCTGTTTTTTAGCTCTAACCCTAGCCAAGTCCCTCCAAGCTTGCTGAATTTGACAGGTTTCCTTCTAAAGCACTGAACTTCTCCAAGCCCAAAAGCAAACGATATGCCCAAAGCATGCAGCTTCCCCAGCCTTCCAGTGCAACACCTCTATCCTCCCTTAGAGTTGATTGAGAACAATTCTGCACTTGGTATCAACAGAAAATCCCTGGGTTGTGACTAATTGCAAACTGATGGGCAGTTTGGCAGCTGGGTCTCCTCTGAGCTTCAGCTAGGTGAGTAAATCCGTCAGCTGGGAGCGTTTAGGGAACGTTAACCTCAGTGCTATCTAGCCATAAAAGAAGGCTAATAGACAAGAGCTCTTTGCTTGCAGGTTGAAGTTGAAGCCAAGTTCTCTTGTTTCATTCCTTTCTCCAACATACAGTTCCTGGGGAACAAAAAGCAGAATGYGACATTTAAAGGTATGTTACTTAAATTTTTGAGATATCTAATTAATTGTAGTCCAACAATGTAAGAGTTTAGTGAAGTATCTTGAGTGTTACATATATGTGTTGGAAGTCACTACTCCCACGATCTCTGAATGGTCTTCTTTCWTTTTTGTCTTTTTTCTACTGATGTGGCACAACAAATATCTATTGCATTGTGTTGTTCCTGCCGATATCACCTTCTTTTGGAACCACTAGCCCATACCATGTGCAAGAACAGCTTGGAAAAGGGGAACACCCAGGGACATAAATTGTAGCACAGAGACAGAAATCTCTGAGATTGCATGAGTGCAGTTGATAACCAGATAATAACCATTTAAAACAAAAAATCTAAGTTTCCCCAGGTGCATAAGTGGTTTCTGAAAGCAACATCTTTATTTAGTATATATTTTCTCYTTCTTTGTTATTTTATTTAGTTGTCAGGCAATATTTTGACCTCCTAGGTTCTGAAAACCTGCCTCACCTATTTCCTGTTTGAGTAGGACTTCTATTAAAAGGCTTCCACAAAAGTCACCTCTACAGCAGATATCTAAGGAAGGAAAAATCTGCTTAAGCGAGTGACACAGCCAAAGTGAATACTTTTCCCAGTCAGCACTTGAAGAAGAAAATATCACAATATTTAAACCAGTTTTGAAAACTTTCCATTAAAAAAAGGGGGAAGAGGAGGAGAAAAAAAAAAAAACCCATAAAACACTAGTTGAATACAGAGTAAGGCCAAGGAGAGTTCAGTTACCATAGAGATTATTACTGGCAATTGGTACTTAGTAGCAGATTGAGATCTGTTACAATATTTTTATTAATACTTTTTCTTAATTGGTTATTTATGCCTTTTGGATCCATCTCTGTGCCAGGTCCAGATTTTATTCTTTACCTGTCACTCTTTTTGACACAAAGCAGTAATAACTATGCCAGATATCAGGCGTTTCCCCCCTTTATAAACACTTACAGGGGTCAGGAGTACATCAAATAACACGTGGACAAGTCGCTGTGCTTGGCTTTGCCTGGCAAAGGAGGAGAGAGGCTGAGCACAGACACACTCGGTCGCTCCTTGGCTTCACGACGAGCACTGCTCTGTGCAGACCCTTATTGCCCCTGTGATGATGGCTGGTTTTGCAGGTACAGCAGAGAGGAGGCAGAGTGCCTCTTCCCTTTCCAGTTTTCCCCCATGTATATGCAAACCTACTCATTTAATGCATGTGTGTTCCAGTGCATAAACTGGTAATTTAGTAAATRTCATCATATAAAGCCCTTTGCTCTCCTCCTTGTGTATGTTGGAGTGGCTGTAGACACTGGACTTTGTCATAGCTTTTTTACTGGAAATATATTGAAGGGTGATTGTTAGCTTAAGGTTTTTTTTTAATTAGCCAGTTTCAACAAATTAAATTCTTATTTTTTTAGATCTGTACATCCCAGTGTTGATGCATTTTAAATCATTGTTGGGATTTTTGTGTCACACCATTTGCCTGCAGGGAGTACGTCTGAGATCAGCCAGGCACAACTCCTGTCCCATCTCCCTTCCCTTGTGCCCAGTCTGTTACTTCTGCCTCCTCCTGATCCTGGAGCTCAGGCACTCCAAGCAGAGGGAAGTGCTGGCAGCCTAGTCAGGAAAGTAGCTATAGGAAGAGCTGTCAGCTGTGCAGGGTGAACCAGCTATTTAAAAAAAAAGAGAGAGAGGAGGAAGATGTTTTTTTCTTTTTTCCTCTCATCTCCTTTAGTTATCATSATCTCAAGGGTTATTTGTAATGATAGTAGGCACTGCATTTCAGATGGAAATGTGATTTTCCAAGCTGACGGTGTCACTTTAAGTAAACAAAGTTAATTCTGCTTCCTGCTATGCGAGGCCTAATCTCATTACCCAAACCACAAGTAGCATAACAGAGAATATTCCCATCTGTCAAAAGAACTTAAAATAAAGGTGGAAATTGTTTTTATGGTGTGTTTCCCCACTCCTCTCCAAATCCCTCAACGGACATTAATTATCACATCAGATCTATTTAAACCTGTTCAGATCCCCCCAGACTCTGCCTGTGGTTCCTTTCTCATTTGATGCGCCTATAGAATAAATACTGTTTATTGCTGCATCTTGGAACTGATGCTTGGGTTTGAYGAGCTATAACTGAAAGCTGAGAGCTGGGTCCCTGATCCGTTCATGCTGCTCTAAGCAGGCAAAAATCGGGCAACACTGGGTCATTCAGGGCTCTCCCAGCGCTGACCTGGTTAACACTCAGCCCCTTTCCCACCTGCAGTAAAGAGAGGAAACCTCAGAAAAAGACAGTGCAACAGCAAGCGGCGGGTTTRGGATTAGCTGTGCTTGGATGTGTGCCTGTAGCTGTGCTTGACTTACTGACTTATTTTGCAAATCCAAAACTGCCTCAATGAGAGCTGGATTTAGCTTAGTTTAAGTTGTTTCTGATTTACAGGGGGGGGAGAGTGAAAGATCCCACATTACTGACTCCAGTGGGAGTTCTGCTCATGCAGGAAAKAGGCCCTAAGATTCACAGATAGGACTCAAAGTGGCAGAAAATCCAAATATGCTACCTGGTACTTCTGATTTCAAAGCAGTAACCAKCAGTCATAAGAGGATCATTCATAAAAACCCTCCAACAACAGTGTTTTTCATCCCCTCTTCATTTAAAATGACCTTTATATGATGATAATGTCTGCCTTGCTGAGCCTTAATTGCTTAATTAGAGAAGCAGGTTTTATATTAGACAAACATTCTTTAAGAACTTGGTTTTTTGTGTGTATTGGAAGGATGTTGTTTTCTTTCATTTTAAGCTCATCAGCAATATTTTAAGTGTCCTTTTAAAAGGACATTTTCAAGTGGATGTAGTTTGTAAGTTTGTTTACTTATTTACTTAGTGCTTGGATGCTTTGCTTTTCTCTCTTCCTGAGTAGCATTTGCAGCAGGAATCTCTCCCTTTAGGAATTTCTCTGCCTTTCACTACCAAGCTGCCCACAGCACTTTGATAAAAATGGCCCTTGTGGGTTTGTTGGTGCTGGGTGAGCCTGTGGGCTCCTGAATCCTGTGCTAGGKCTTGCAAGATGCGTGGAGCTGGCTGGGCAAGACAAACTGCTGCAGCACCAGCTTATTGTGCACAGGTTTTGTTAAGGTCTGGCAAATCCCTTTATTACCATGGAGCTGCTTGGGAGTGCATGCTTGTGGATAGCTTTAGAGAAAGTTGATTGACTCTTTTTTTTTTTTTTTTCCTGAAAAAATATGCAGGCTTTGCCTTCAATTGAGGTTTTTTTGGACGGTGTTTTACTAGTGCACTGAACTGAAAGCAGAAGGTTACAGTGGAGGTTTTTCCTGCTGCTGGTCACAGAGATAAGTTCCACCAAAGCAGCATTTCCCACGTAAGGCTTGGGCTGGAGCAGCCACGTTCATGCAAAAGCCTCCACTGTAGCAAGACAGCACGAGAAGCTTTGTGAGGGCAGCTGTTCGCGACTTTTTTTCAGGACTTAGCAAGTATTTAGAAATGTTTTTATTCATTTCAGCCTACTCGCTTTTCTGGACCTCAGCTATTCTGTCTAGATTTCRGAAGACTTCTTTTCTCCTTGCTAATATGACTGCGATTCTGGCAGGAGGTGCTTGCGAAAGGTGATGCGGCTCCTCCGTAGCTACCTGGGCGAGGTGTTTTGGGCCAGCTCCCTTCGCTTGAGCTCCTCGCCAACAAGAAGCCAGGTGGCTGCTCTTGGCATGGTGCRGAGCCCTGCGTAACCCATCTGATGGGAAACAGGGCTTATTAGTTGGCACCGCGTGCCCGGAATTTCACAGTTGGGGATAAGACCTGGCTGGCAGCCCATTGGGTCAGACATCCCCTTGTTGTAYGTGCCTCCGGTAACAAGGTAATTGGGGAACATGTGCTCTCCCAGTCTTGCTGACTTGCAGAATTCACTTGACCTGATAGTACCTGTGTAACTCGCAGTTTTACTTTTCTTTAGTTTTTTTTTTCCCCCAAAAGCTCATGTCATTTCTTAAATATGGGGTAAGAACTCAAGAGTACATTTATTTGGTGGTAGGGATTGTGTGTGTGGCCAGGAAAAGTATTTGTAAAAGGCGAAAATTGATGTTGTAGGAGCAAAAGGCCAAAAACACTTAGAAATGATCTATGTCTCATATATTTGCAGTAGCTGGAGGTCATAAAGGAATGTGACTTTTAGGAAAAAAATGGATAAAACTTGCAGTTTTGAAAATATATATTTTCCTTCAGGAGATTTTCAAAGGCTTTTTTATTGCATGAGCATCCACTATTTCACTTATACATTTCACTTCACATATATTATTCATGATGTTTTTTTAATGTTTGGGTCAAGCCATTGTTCTGTGTTAATAGCTTGTTACAAATAACTTCAGCTGGATACAGTTTTGGAGACTCTTTGAAACTATACTCAATGATTATTGAGGTACAAAGCAAGGAACTGGCAGGGTGAAGTCTTTCATGAGGTGCAGATTTTTCCTGTTTTAAAGTTTCTAATTTTTAACTAAATCCCACTCAAAGCCATGCTAAGAATTGGGTCGTGGACAAGGCATGGGCTCCTGCAGCTGTGGAGCTGTGCATTGAGGGTTCAAAGTCAAGATAAAAGAGTTGAGGAGCAGATTTAAGGATGCCAAAATATCTAGATGCAGTTTCTACCCACTCTGTCAAGGCATATAAATAAAAAGTGGGGAAAGGTGCATCTGCGCACACCCATAAAAACGCTGCAAACCCCATGTGTGGGAAGGAAAAGAAATTACTGCTTGCATTGCCGAATGGGTACATTATCTACAACAGGTTTCAATAAAAGCATGTTTCATAGAAAACTAGGGCCCTGCCTAACTTTCARCATATGGCTAAGGTCTTTCAACTTCATGGAAAAATGTTCATTTGCTTGAAGTTACTTACGCACATTCTCAATTACTTGGAYGAATCATTGCCTTTCTTCTGCCTTTTTTTCCTGTATCAAAAACCACTCTTTTTAAAGACAAGGGGGACTTCTGGTTATCTAACTGGAGTGGCAAAACTTAGTGTGTGTTCCTTGTTGTGTGATCAAAATGCATTTGCAAAAGAAATAGCAAAGGCCAATGTGCTTCTGAATAAGTCACATCCCGTAATGGAGATGAAGTGTCTGTTTCTGTTCCTGCCCRTGGAGTGAACTAGCACCAGAGCTGGGAATAGAACCAAGCAGCTTTGCTAAGCCAGGGTTTGTGGCTCTATCCTCTTTATCTCCTTATCCCCTTTTTTTCTTTAGACTCTGAAACAAATGTAAAAGTTCAGATTCAATTCAGGCTACTTTTTTGGGAAAAATCTGATCAAATTATACAGAAATCTGGTCTGTGAAGCCTGTGAGCATCATTGGGYTACAGAGCTATGATCAGCAATCATTTTGGTATTTAAACAAATGCRGAAACATTTTTCTGTTTCCTAAGGAATGTTTCTGAGACCATAACATCCTATTAGAGCAAAATAGGGTTGGTGACAAAGTTGGCTTGACTGGATCTGTGATTTGCCAGTTTCTAATGAATGGGAAGAGAAAGGCATGAGCATTAGAGCTGTTGCAGCTAGAATTTCTGTCTTTTAACACTTGCGTAGGATTGCTCATAGCTGCAGCACTGGATTCGTTACAGGGGATAAGAACAGTGACTAGGTTAAAAGAACTTTTCGCCAACAGGATCTTATTCACTACGGACAGCTTTCACCCACTCTTTTCAGGACTGAGGTTTTCTGACTCCGTATACAGTGAATGATATAATAGCTTGTATTTCAGGAGGGGTCAAAGGCAACAGAAACATCCATTTTGCTGAATTCTTTACATATGCACATTAAAAGATGATATCTGCACAAAATGCCCATAAGATTTTATTGGTTTCTTTCTCTCTCTCTTTTTAATGGAGTATGTTTTATGGTTGCAGTTTTGAAAACTGTTAGCTAGTTGAGCATTTTAGCCTAAGCATGAGTCAGACAGCCTCTTTTTTTATAACTTAATCTTTCAAAGCCTGCTGTAAATGCAAATAGTGAAAAGAGATGACCTGATGTTAAGATGCTGATACTTGCATGGTATAGGAAGTGTCAGTATAATATGTGTGAAATAACTTCTTCACAGGCCATTTTGTAAGCTCTACACAGAAAGCTTCCCAAGTGAAAGTGTGTAAACTGTAAGCAAAATTGAGACGTGTAAAAGGAGAGAGGGTAAAAAAAAAAGGCAAAATTAATCACAATTGCAGGTACTGTACTTTTGTTTCTTCAAAGCTTTTTTGCTAGAGTTTTTTTAGCTGAACAAAGGAGACAAACTAAAGTGCTTATATATTGACTCTGCATTCTGCAAACTGAAAACAGGTAAGCCCCTGTCAAGGTTTTCCTGAGCTCTGGCTGCTGGCCCTTTTGGCAAATATTAAGCTTAGTTTTAAGCTCTGATTAAATATTTGCTGAGGATGAAGGGCCTGATTCCTTTCTTATGCTTTTTTCCCATAAAGGAACTTCTCTGAACTCAGACAATTTACTCCTAAGTGAGAGCAGAATCAGGACATATGGCACTATATCAAAAGATCTATTAGATCTCTCAATAAAACAAACACATCTTTTGAAGTTGTTTAGCTATTTCTAGAGCAAAGCGAAAAACTTCAGAGAATACTTTGACTACTGGGCAGAAAAGAATTCCTTTTGCACTCTTCTCTCTGCCCTTCCACCCTCTTCCCCTTCCTCTTTCCCCCATTTGACTTTCCTTCTGTTAAAATTTTGCCTAAGGAGTCTTTAAAGTCAAATCTGCAGTAAAACCTTTTGCCAGCATAGTAATTTTGGTTTGGGGTGTTGTTCTTTTTTTTTCCCTTTTTACAACATTTCTATATAGGCACAACCTTCAGCATAGATTCAGCTGTACTGAAGAGAAGGAAAAAAATGCTGATACAGCTTCTTTCATTCAGGGATCTAGTAAAACCTTAACTGCTAAAAACCTTCTCTTGGCATGACAAGGTGCGTCTGTGTTAGTGGGGTTTGCTGTTGTCACTGTAGCTGTAAAATGTAGAGTTGGCCAACAATTTCACCCTCAAAAGTAGCCCTGTTGAAATGCCCTCGCTTTAAACTTATTTGGCCTCYATATGCTGAAGAAAGGATGGTTGTAGTGTACTAAATTCACAAGACTAAAACAAGCCTTGTAATGATCAAATTCAACTCCCTAAACATAACTTGGGCAACTCCCCAGTTTGAGTTGTGTAACTTAATCTCATCTGCTAAGAAATATAGCTATGCTAAATGGAAAGTCCAGGACTCTGGCTCCAGCTCTGCTGCCATCTCTTTCATGATAATGTTTTCATGAAGTGATTATTTTAATATGCCTCAATTTCCCCATATGTGGAATAAGTATCATCCTCTGCACCTCACTATAGAGGTCTGGGAGCTTGATTACAGGCTATTTTGACATCTTGTTGCATAGAATGTATGTAGAATATAGTTGCTGCCAGATTAAATGGCCTTTCTGGCCTTTCTGAACTTGTGAAACTGTAGCACCACTTACTGGTTTTGCTGGAGAAATTCCATCCAGCAAACCTACCTTCTCTTATCATAGTAGCTATTTCTAGAGAGCTGGGAAGATATACTCCAGCCTTCCACTGTTTACTGCAGCCCAAAGGAGCTAAGATAAGGTTTGTAATGGTTATATTCAAGCAGAGGATTTGTTGATTAGGATTTATCCTTTTAAATATGTGTAAGTCATAGAAAGTGTTASAGTCAGAAATATTGACTTCATTGATCTCTGCCAAGAGCAGAAGAAACCCTTGTGGGTTGAAGTGGAAAGGCTGTGTGAGATGCTTTATAATAAAGATGTTATCTAATAAAGAAGGTATTGCTTTATTCCTAACCAAGGAAAATTAGAAATCCAAATAGTAAGTACTCTCTTCAGTTCATGCCAAGTTTCCTGTGGCATCATAAGTCTTGCATGGTCAATATTCAGCATCTTGTGTTCCTGTTGCTGGTCAGATGAGGCAGGTGCACAATTCCTTGTTCTGTACTGCTGTAGGATTTACAGGGAGAACATCCGAATGAATGAACTTCAGGAGCATAATGAACTATAAATGCAGGGAACATCACCTTCATCACTCAAGATAAAGCGAATGGTGTGCAGGTCAAGATACAGCCTTTGGAAACAGCTAAAATCCCCTGTCTGATTAGCTGAGATTGCAGAGGCTGACAAGGGAAGCAAGTGGGGTTAAAGGTGCTCAACGTAAGTGGCGAGTAAATTGTCACAAGTGGGGCCATCCTTTAAGATCTGTTGGGGAGTCTGAATATATCAGTTCACTTGAATAAACAAACAAAAAAATCCTAGAGGAATAACAGAGCYGCTGCTGCAGGCACAGTAGCAGCTACTTAACTTGCCTGCAGCCAGGGGAGTGCGTGGCCTGCGGAGATGTTGTTCCAGAGTGGGATGTGATGTTATCTGGGCCMTTCTCAAAAGGGTTTGGGTCCTTCCTTCCCCATCTGGAACAATATCGGTTTATGAGACTACGGATATAAAGTAGGGGAAGGAGGGAACTATCCCAAAATATCTCCTGCTGTTGCAGAGACTCACAGAAGAAGAGGTCAGTTTGGAAACCACCCTGTGCCAATACTCATTTTCCCCTTTAATGGGAGTCAAGTTGTTAGGACCAGCTTGCAGAAGAAAGTGCCCACCACTCTTGAAAAACACCAAATTCTGTGTTTTAGGCAGTACATCCTCAGTCTTCCTTGTACCTTCAACTTTTGAACCCTGTTAGCAAAAGCACCATGGGCAGAGCAAGGGGAGTCCTTACTCGGATGGAAAGAGGAGAGGGAGGAGAGGAGGGGGGAAAAAAACGGGATGTGCAGAAGTCTCGAGGGGACAATTGAGCACTATCAAACACAACTGCAGTAATACTTTACTGTCTGCTGCAGATATTGAGCCCTCATTGCAGTAATTGTCACGGTGACAGAGCTGGGAACACTTGCTGTAATTAGGACAGTTGTTTTGTCATGTGTAACGATCTGAAGAGAAGCAAGGAAAAGAGGCGAACGAGCACTAATCTGCGCCAGTGCGATGAGGGAGAACCGGCGCACACGCAGAATACAGCCCCGCTGCTAATATAGTGTAAATTCAGATGAGCAGGCATTTTGAGAAGGTGAAGAAGTAAACGTTAAAACAATACATCTACTCCCCTATTCAGGGGAATTTATGCTCTCCAACTGTAGCTGCAATAGGAAGTGTAGATGTTTTTCCATAGGGATTTTTTTGAAGGTGAACTGAGTAATATCTCAGAGAAATCTCCAATAAAAATAGTTGCGCATATTAGTACACATATAGAGAAGTGTATGTAAGAAATTACGTAGTGACTTTCTAAGGGTTGCATACATTTCTCCTGTATACTGTGGCCGCAAATAAAAACATGAGGCATGAAATTAAGAAAGCTGGATACTCAGATCACTGGATATTTAAAGTTATCACTACTACTGTTTAATTTATCTCAAGTAATCATTTCAATCTCTGTTTTTTTTTGTTTTTTTTTTCACTTCTTGTAGACTAGGGTTAAACATAAGCGCTACCTTTCTGTATTGCACTTCAAAATATCTTCTGTTTTGAGCTTTTAGTGGTTGTTAGGTTTGTGTCTTAGCTGATGCTCAACACTCCCCATGTGTTGCTTAGCTTTTGTTGGACGTGATGTCATCCTGGGACCATAAGTCCCAGAGCCACGAGGCATCCTGGGCTTCTGAGAGAGGATATGTCCTCTGTGACCACCTTGAGGCTTGTCGCTGGGTGGCTTAATGGGGACACGATGCTTTTTGTCCTTAAAAAGGTATTGTGTGAGACGTAGCTGAGAAGAAGCTGATTGATGAGTCCAAGCATTAAGAGCCCAAAGTAGGGCAGTGCTGTGGGCATCCACAAAAGTAAGATCGTTTTGAAGCCAGTTATCTGAGTTGGACAAAATGCCTTTCCTTGTGCTCCTGAGCAGCTAACATTTGTTTGCCTTAAAGTTTACCAGAATGCTGTTGGTGCTATGTGGGGTGCATTTAGATAATAACTGGAGGATTATTCAAATAGGAATCACATCTGCTAATAATCACAGATATTATTTGATGATTAAAAAAGATTCCATATAAAACATTTTTCAATGAGAACCCTGATTTTCAGTTGAAATGATTTTTTTTCTCATTTCCCCCAAAAAAGACAGTTTATTTCACAGCTGGAAATATCTTACACCAAATAGTGCCTGTTGTTTGTGACTAACACTAATGAATAGTCCTATTCCTTTTAGGGTTAAGCTAAATTAAATGTTTATACTTTAAATTAATTTTTAGTTTTCCAATTTTYGCTTTTCAGTGAGAACTTTCCTTCATTACTGAAACCAATCACAGTTTAATCATAAACTTCCGTAGAGCTAGGAATTCACTTTTACTGTTTCACTGCATGGAATAATTTATTTAAGGATCATAAACGTCCTTGATAGGCTATCAACCTGTGTTTTAGAATGG
Source organism: Nothoprocta perdicaria (assembly GCF_003342845.1). Classification (NCBI taxonomy): domain Eukaryota; kingdom Metazoa; phylum Chordata; class Aves; order Tinamiformes; family Tinamidae; genus Nothoprocta; species Nothoprocta perdicaria. The sequence goes on from NW_020455532.1 coordinate 6,709,297, forward strand.
CTAAAGGAAACAACAGACCACTTAGTCTGATGTTGAATCAGAGTGAAACAATATAATGGTTAACTCGGAGCTCTGTTAACAAAGAATTAGAGGGTAAAATGTAATTAATGACACTCCTCAGGGTTTTGAGGAATATAAACCTTGTCAAACAAACACACTTTCTTTTTTGATGGGATTACAGGTCTACTTAAGAGATAACTGGGCTGATATGATGTACTTGGATTTCTCCAGGGCGTTTGACTTGGTCCACGTGATAGTTTGACTCATGTTAGTTATTTAAAAACTTGTTAGGTGTTCCAAGTACACTGAGACCACCAGTGACCAGTATTTTTAATAGGAGACATTACTGAAATGTTTAATCTTTGAAAATCCTCTCACTTAYGTAATAAATTTACCAATGATCCAAACAATGATATAAAATATATCTGTTAAAGAGTGCAAGGTGATACAAAACTTGATGGTGCAGTTAATAATGAGAACAAATTTCTAAGTAAGAGCAAAATAAATATGCAGTTTAAGGGATTTCAGTAAAACAATTCATTTTAATACAATCAAATATAAAGAAAATCATGGGGAAAAATAAAAGAATATAGGTTATAGCTATGGTTTATAGCTACTGTCTCTTAGGATAGATATGCATGTAGGCAGTCACCTCAACTAAGTTGCTAGTGCGTTGTTATGAAAAATAAAAAGCCCTGTTTATAAGTAAAATAATTAAAGGCAAGAATTTATTTTACTTTTACATGCRGTTTAAATAAGGTCATCATGTGAAATGTCCATGCTTCAAGGATATGTGGAAATACTAGAGAGAAGTTAGCAGAGGACAACAGAAATAGCCTGAAGGCTGGAAATCCACCCTTATGCTGTGAAGTTTAAAGAACTTGATTTATTCAGCTTATCAAGAAGCCTGAGCGATGGTTTGATTGCTGTGTGTAGGCATCACTGCGTGACAGCTCGCTTCTTCATCTAGCTGACAAAGCTTATGTAGCTGGATACTTAAACTGACCCAATTTAGCAGTAAAATAATAATATTAAATTAAYTTCTAGTTGTGAAGGTGATGAATCCTATGACATTTTCTCAACTTTACTCTTGTGTGTTCTCCTTTCCAAACAGGAAAAAGTACCTTTTTGAATGATGTATATTATCACACCAGATTATGGAGGCGTTTTATTGCAAAGAAATGGTTTAGACCTGACATATTGTGTGTGTGTGTGTGTATCTGCATGGGTGTTTGCATGCTTATGTATGACAAAGCAAAGCATCTCACTTGTGTGAGGGTTAATGTATTTGTATTTTACATGAGAATATTAATGGATGAAAATAGATGGCCTGTTCAACTAGATAACCCCATATGTTTTCATTCTATATAAAGTCGTTTTCTCAGTTTTAAATTAACCAACTCAATAGGTGAATGCGTTTGCGCTTAGATCTTGCTAGGTAGTGAAGCATTTTTTTCCTCAATGTGTTGAGTACTTGTTTCATTAATTTGGAAATGATCTTAATTTCTGTGGTCATTTTTTACAAAAAAAAAAAGCTTTCATTAAAATCTTCTCTTTTTATTTCTTGCAGAATTTCAGGGGTTTCTTGCAGAATTGCAGAGTTTTGATGAAAAGTTTTAAAAAAATCCACAGAAAGTAGATACCTTTCCAGTGAAARATTGCTTTAGTTAAAAACCTAATTTCCATTGGAAAAAAAAAACTTAAAAAAAAAAAATTGAAAAGAGAAGAAAGAAAAAATCAGGCCGCTCCAGCATCCTGCATCAGGCTCAGAGCCTTGCCAGCAACATGGCAAGGGAAGGGGATCGACAAAATAATTCATTAAAAGGAATGTTCCCCTCACTAGGGAATTCAATAGCTGCATGAGAAACTTTAAAGCCTCCTTTGTGTATCCAAACAGAAACATGGCTCAAAGAAACAAGCCTCTACAGTGGGTCCGAGTCCTGTGAACTCTCGGCTATTTGTGGCTTGGCTTTGAGAGAAGTTGTCCTTGATTTGGGAGTACATCCTAATGCACCTGGGCACTGGGCAGACTTGCAAGGCAGAAAATAGCCAGGAGAGTTTGCCTGGCAACACAAGTACAGCAATTTGCTGCAGAGTTGTTGTGAAAGGAAGGTGCTTTTGTGGGTAGCAAGACCTCTGATAAGTGTAGCATGAGAGCCTTGCAGGAGGAATCCTTCCCTGGACAGTGCTCTGCTCTGGTCACGGTCTAAAACTAGGAGCTCTGCTACAAGTCTAGTGTTTTGCAAAGGAACCTCCGAGACATCTATCCATGAAAAGACAAAAATGGTGATTATATTGAAGCCCCCTTTCTTTTTTTTTTTTCTTTAATGCCTATTTTACAAGCTTTAAGATACTGGCCTTGTTGATTCCAGCTGGGAATGACTGGTGCATGGAGCTCGTGCTCCACTTGCCAGCTGGGCGGCAGTGTCAAGACCTGCTGTTAGCAGCGCTCCAGATTTCAGGCACATTTTTGATCATAGAGCCTGAACCTGCCACATTGAACCCTGCCAGTCAGTGCCGATTCATTTTTCTTTTATTGGCTTCCCCTGCTAATTCAGGAGTGACAGGGAATCTATAGCACTTATTAGACACCTCAGACGTACCTGATCCTTGCCTAAAAAAAGTTTGTGCCAGCACCCGCTGTGTCTGTTACCCACTGCCCTCTTGACCTGCTTGGCCAGCACTGCTGTTGGTCCTGAAGCTAAATCATGAGCTTTGAGATAAGAACTGTCTTCAGTTTACTCACCCCATGGATAGAGGCTAAGAATAGAAGCTCTGATTCTAGCTATATTGAATACCAAGTTGCAGCTTTCTTCCCAAATTTTCAGCTATTTTCTTTTTCTGCATCTGTTATACAGTTTTTAAGATAGTTTAACTGTTCTTCTGGTTGTTTTTCTGATATATCAGCTGTGTGGTAYGTAGCCACTGGTAAGCAGCACTGCTGTTCTTGTAAGGAACCAGTGGATTTTCCTTAAACTATGATTAGCTAGTGATGTTTGTTATTTAAATTCTTCTGTCACATATTGCACTATAGGATAGAATACTGAATTTAAAGACTGCCACAGTTGTGTAAATGAATGAGATGTTTTCTTAAAATTACTATTTATACATGTAAATCTCTAGATCTTCTAAATACCTCACATTTCTCCTCCTAACTCCAGCACTGGCATCTYTCTTTGTCATGCATGTCACTTATAACCAGACTGTAAAATCCAGAGAGCAGAGGGCATGTCTCTCCTTTTCATGCAATTCCATGTAGCGGCTCAAAAGATGAGGAAGAGGTCCTTAACAGAAGCATCTTTCATAACAGTTTAAAAAAGCTTCTTCCTAATAACTAAATTTGAGAAACCTTGTTTTCTTTAAAAAAGTTAAGTTAGCATTTATCCAAAATTGTTTTTAGGAAATGAAATTCTACTTATTGAAAGTATGATTTTGTCCTACATAATGTTCTGTGATTATGTTGTTGGAAATTTCTGTTTTCAGTCTCTGCTTTGTAGTATGGGTTCAATGTAGATTTGGGGGGTGGGAAATTGCAATGTTGAAAATTTGCTACACAATACTACACTTATTTGGCATTTTCTGCATACTTTTAAATGAATAAATCTTTTCATTGATTTGTTTGAGAGATCATAAATGGAAAAAGAAATTAAGCCTATGTCCAGTAGCAACTGCCAAGTTTTTTTTAAGTTGCTTTCCAAATTAAGTGGACTAGGTAGGGGAACTTGTAGCTAAGGTACCAAATTGGTCATGCAAATCAAACAGCTAGTAAGAAGAGCTAATACTTGTGCCCTCATCTATCTACATTTAGAATATAAAAATTACAGCCTACATTTTCTGTTTTTTAAATTTATTTTCCCAGATTGGTCATAAAATAAGAATCATCTGTACAAAGCGGAAGCTCTATATGTGGTTTACTTATTTAGACTTCCCTATTTAAAACCTCTAAGTGAGGCTTCTGTGAATATATATTTAGTTTTTTTGCCTTTCATGGAAATTGTTAAACGTATAGGGAAGGAAGAAGCGAGTCTGGAGCTTGAAACGTGCCCTTGCTGACTGATAGTTTGAGGAGAGGTGTCCAGGCTGGCTGGGACCTGCTGACTCGGGGCTCAAAGGGAGGCCGCCTGCAGCTGCTGCCCTAACYACGCAGGAACGGCTGGAAAATGGGCAAATTGCTGCTCCTGCTCTTTCATAAGGCTGCCAGCTTTCCAAGTAGCATTGCTGTGGCCCCTGCCCTGTAAAACACAAGTGACCCATCTCTTGCTTGCAGCAATGATTAATTAGCATACTGTGCTTAATCAGGATGCTGGTAGGTTTGGATTTAATTCTCTGTTTTCTTGGGAAGACACACTGATTCCTATATTCATTGAAGCTGGAAAGCTAATTTTTGAGGGATCATGGTTGAAACTTATTTTAACTTTATATTTTTCTTCCTATCATGAAGAATAGTAGAAACAAATGAGCTTGACTCACCAYTCAATTATGTTAATTTATAGCTCTATAACCCCAGCAGCTAAACTGACATATAAATGATGAAACAGAGCATATGATCAGATCCCTATTACTACAAAAAAAAAAGTTAAGCCAAGGGTGAGCGAAAATTTTGGAGACAAATAGTACATTTGAGAATGAGTGCATTGAAAAATGCAGTTTGTCCATGCACCTCATAAGGGATTAGGTCAAAGCACTTCATTATGACTTTTTCTGGATTTAACATTTTGGAAAAAAAAATTCTTCAACTTTATTTGCTACTATTAAAAAAAAAAAAAGTAAACTCAATCTATACCTTAAATTTGAGGTCAAAGAGAACAACTGATACAGACCAAAGTGGATACCAAAGCATTTTTTTTGTTTTTGTGAGCATAGCTTCTTTCTTTYTGAGTTTACCATCACTATCATCCATTTGGGTTATTTTGACAATGAGTGAAAAATGTGCATAACTCTACTGAGATCATATTCATTCCAAAACTCCTAGCCCTGGTTTCAGSGAAACTACATCAAGACTAGATTTGGCCTCTATGAAACTGTTGAGCCCAGTCACATAAGAAAATGCAGAGATGCTGTAGCAAAGTAGCTGTTATAGAGAGAGACTTTTCTATCTTTGTGCCAGAATTTTTTTTTCTTTTTCTTTTTTTGGTTCCTCATATGTATCCAAATGTTCTGGTTCCGGGGCAAGCCGGGACGTGGGGAGGCTGAAGCGCCTCGTGGTTCGGTCTCTTCTGGTGTCACCTCTGTGACGCTCGTGTCCCCTGCCCTCCTGCACGGGCATCCGGAGCGGCAGTGCTTTGGGCAGCGCCATCATGCACACTGCCGCCTTCCGAGGACGAAACCCTTGTCACTTTATCTTTAGTCCTCTTGTCTCCGAGCTAGCRAGCAGAACTAACATCGTCTTAAAGATTGTTTGCTCTGGGACTTAAGTTTTTCTTTCAAGTGATAAAAATCTCTTTTTTCTAGCTCCAGTGAAAACAGAGATTTCAGAAAGCTGTAAGGCCAGCCAAGTGTGCTGAAGTAGACTCTGGCTCCCACTCACTTGCTGGCATTTTTGACTGCATTGGAACCTGCTATATTAAAAGAGAGTCCTGAGGGCATTGGAAGCTGCATATGTGTCTTTGGGGAGAAGCTTTGGCAACTTTGAATTCTCAGGCAAGCTTTACAAAAGCTGCRATTAAACCAAAGGAAAGCTCATTAAAAACATGCTGATTTCTTGTTCATAGTAACCCTTTTCTTGGTCCTCTGGTGTTTTAAATGCCATCAGCCAAGTGAATTGTGTAGCCAGGGAGAGAAGCAGACAGCCAAGGGACGGGTTAGACATGGGAATATTTGTGTCCAGCTCGTGGCTGTGTTTGGACAAGCACCGAAGCGCGCACACAACYGCTTGCTCTGTGTGTGAGTCCAGCAAGGTGCGTGTTTGTTGAGCATGTGCCGTTTCCATGCGTGCCATCTGTCGTGTGCCTGCCGTCTTCGCGTGGATGAAGCCTGAGGATGCAGCTAGCGTGAGTCCAAGAGTGCTTGTTGCTCTGGAGCTAGAAAATACTGCACCTTGCTGACCCAGTCTATCTCGGTACAGGCAGATAGAAATGGGAGGCCTCACTGTCTCCAACATCCCCTGGCTGCTGTCCATAGGCCCCAAGAGATTATAGGAGGCTCTAGCCAAGTAAACAGCAGTCAACAGTTTTTCTCAGGTATCTAGAAAATGCCTTTTTTTCTAATCCTCCCTGAACCTAATATCTGATAATGACTCTAATAAAGCCTATAAGTAGTATTTTATGAAGCTRTAGTTCCCTCCCAGACTCACCAGGGATCGTTTTTTTTTGAAAAACAGCTCATCATTAGGAATCAAAGATGTTTGATATACAAAATTCCCCAAATTAGGGTTTGTCAAATGTAGGTTTGCAAATCTCTCTGCCTTTTCTTTCTCTTCCCTCTCGCCCCTGGGTTGCTTCTATTTGCAACCAGAAGCAAAATAAGGTTGTTCCACCCTTTCCCCTCCTCCTGTCCCTCCCTGCTCCGTTCATTTCTCACCCGCGCCCCCGGAGCAACTCAGCTCCCTCGGCACCTGCATGGGATCCGTGTTATCCTCAGCGCATCCAGCACAGGCTTTCTTAAATCGCAGCTGCCTCTGCAGGGCACCCGCGGCATCCCCGGGCCTGGGGACAGGCACCGAGGCTCCTGTGACATGGAGCAAGAGGGGCCGCGAGCAGCTCTCCCGCCGCCAAGTGCCAGCAAACAGTTAATGGTTTAATACTTTACAAAAAAGTCAAGACAGACTTGTGATTCTTGATGTTAATGAAGGTGTCACACATTGTCTAGAGAAAGTTGTGCCTGGCAATCTTCCTTTTTTCGGATGCCTACACCACTGACATTTCATCTCGCATTCAAAGAGCACTACCTTAATGAAATGCATAATTAACATATTCTAATTGTGCTGAGCGCTGTGATGATTTTGACAGAACTCACTTTCCATGTCTAATTTGATGCTAATTTAATCTGTTCCTCTCCCGCTGACATGACCTTTCTTGATTGAGTTTCACTGAGGAAATTTTTTGATGGATTGATTTATCAGCACTGCGGAGACAACAAAGGCTCAGGGTGCGCGACAGAAAATGGGAGAGGGGTGGCCCTCCAACGCCCGCCCGCGCTCAACCTTCTGCCTGCAGTGTCCTCTTCCCGAGACTGCCTGTCTCGTCTACTGATGGAATTTGAGAAATGTGACATCTGGGGGGGTTGATCTCTGTGATAAATACAGTAAATATCTCATTGTGCTGCTGGTGAATCCCTTGAAAGGAAAACTTCGTTTTTCGCTGTTGCTCTGTAGGAAACAGTGTAGAGAAACTAGGAGCTGCAGAGGCGCAGGGGCCGGGACAGGCTGTGCTGCGTGGACAGGTTTTACTTAACTGGGTCATTTCCAGCTATGAGCAAAATGACAGGGGCAGTAAAATGGGATTATAAAGTATATTGCAAAATGTAACCAGCTTACTAGGTTTCTTCATCCAGCTTCCTCTAATTTTGTACTCCTAAATGCATGTGTGTGCATGTGTKTKYRCAYGTTTCATATTCAGTATGTGCATGAATATACACACAATATGCATGGACATATATCAGTATTTTTATAATGTGGTTGTGATTATGTCYTCATGMAGACATCATAGAGAATGTTTAATTGTTTTCCTAGTGTTGTAGAGTATTGTAGACACGGCTCAGCACACAAAGGGAACCCGTGCCCATGTGCGAACAGGTGTGCAGGGAATTCAGGGTGGAAATACTGCATTTTACTATTGTGCCACTAAACTGCTTGTTTCTATCAGGTGGCCTCGATCTATTGCTTCATGACAGCTTCTTCTGACTCTACACCTAACTTATTATACAGGGTTGTTTATCAAGGGGGGGGAAAAAGTCCTTCCTGCTCATCACAGTGATTTCTTTTATACCCTGAAGCAAGAGACTTGAGTCATTTCTGCATGTCCCTCTACAGCTGCTGCTGGTCAGCTTGCAGAGGTCCTTTCTGGACTCAGCATGGGTATTTTTGCTGCTTTGGAAAAAGCAGAGATACAATCTGATTTTAAAGGGGGATTGTAATAAACTTTAATTTACAACATTGTTGAAATGAATATTATAAATTCCAGTCACATGAATTCTTAATTTTTTGTTTTAATGTTTCTTCTTGCTGCGTATTTTTTTCACYGAGTAAAGACATGCATATTCACTGTCTTTAGGAGCTGATAGAATAGTTTAGTCTAAAAAAGGACTTGTTGATAAAAGTCCCAGATTGTTTCCTATCAATGTTTGAGCTATGCTGAGCAAACAAAAGGCAATGAAAGAGGAGAGAAAGCAAATTCGGAAAGCTGAGGGGATTGGTGGTTCTTGTAGCTAGCCCTGTGAAGCTTCTGCTCATTGCAGTCTCATGCCAACATGCAACTGTAGGGATTTTTATGCAGTCAGTGATCTGAGAACCAGGCGAGACTGGGAGCCCTTCTTGCCTTTCCTTATGGAAGCTCCGTTTCTGTTTGTCTTTGCTAGTGGAAGGACCAGTGCTGATTAACTCAAAGATCCACCATTCCGAGGTGGGGAGGAGAGAAGAGAAAAAAAAAGAGGAAAAAAAAAAAAAAAAGCCCAGAATTTGCCACTTGTGTATCCATTCTGGCTAGGTCTGTTGGGCAGCTGCTTACCAAAACGTGTAAACCACGTTATAACTGTGAAACTGTGAGTCATTCAGTGTTATTTACCATTGATAGTGGCAGGCAGCCTGATCTGTTACTGTAATTATGTTTCTGTCTCTACCAGTGAGATCAAAAGTACAGAATTTTCAAGTAATAGGACTACAACTGTATTAGTAGGGCAAAACTCAGAGCATCTGGATTGGAGAAAAAGATATTGAGAGCACAGAGTTACAAGAGATCAAAGAGGCAACTAAATCTAATAAAACAGTAATAACTGGTAAGCTTGACTTCCAACACATGGAACATCAGAATTTGGTATTAAAATGTTATTTCTTAAGAACTTTTAAAAAATTGGAACAGATAGTTTGAGGACACACAGGGCTTTTGTGGATTCTCTCTATTTCTGAACAGAAAGCAGGTGCCTTTATCCATATTTAGGAGACTAATTTAAGAGCAATTTTCTGAAAAACAAAGCATGTCATGGTGAAGAAATAATACTTGGAAGTTTTCATCTATGGTCACCTGGGTGCTTCTGGTTATTTTACTGATGAAACCAATTGGAAAGAAGGGGGATRGAATTGAGCTTGCAGCCCTGCCTGTTCGTCAAATACTCTTTTTCATTAGAATAGTTCACTTCAATAAAATCCTGGGCACTTTTGATAAGACAGTATTCAAGGAACAAAGCTATTAAGAAATGACTTGCTCATAAGTTTCGGCAATAATTTTTGGCCTTCGAATATTACTTGGTGTTTTTCATTGTCAGTCGAAAATGAAAATGTAGCATTTCAATTGTAAGCCATTAGAAATGTAGGCAGGCACGCTGCTCTCTGCAGTTGATCTACAAATTGCACCAGAATACTTCTGTGAACTTTTGATCTGCCAGTACTCAAGGGAGAAAAAAACAACAACATTCCTAGAAAATGCCCATTAATTCGAATGATTGAGTATTCAAGAAGAAAGTTTCCCTTATCAAGGCTTCCACAGAAGGAAAGTGAAAATTAGCAAAATGTGTTCGGAATAAATAGAWCTTTACTATTGTAAGAAAGTAAGTTTTGAGCACTGAATGCATTGCAAGTGGGGGCATCTTACTGCAGAATGGTTGAGGGTAGAAAAGTTTGGAATGTGGAAAGGGAAAATTTAAGGTAGAGATATAAATAGATGCAGTGTCATAACTGCATCTCTGCAGCTCAGATTTGTATCTCTGTTCAGATTTGTTTCAGATGGAACTATAAAAACTGATATACATATGTGCAAAAGTTAGCTGTTTCGGCATGTAGGCCTTGCATAATGTCATGGCTTATGAGAAAGTTTGGGAAGATACACTTGTAGCCAGTTTAAATGCTGGTTAAAATACATTGAAAAATTTGTCATCTTTCTTGGTGACCAAGGTGCTATTTGCATTAGCATTCAGCATTATTTTTCAATCGGCACTCTGACACCTTAGGAATGATAGTTATGACTCATGTAACCTCAATTCTTATTCTAAGAGAAGATCATAGAGAAATGTTTCTACATAGTAGCCTTAAGGTATATACTGCAAAGCACATTTTATAGATTCATTACAGGACACTAGTTTCCTGTCAGGTGACAGGGTTATCAAATATTAAAGYGCTTGTATTCTTCTTTCCAAAACTGAAAAACATCTGGAAAAACATTTTGGCCTTGAATCTATTCAAATCTGCCTTTTATTCTGAGTATTTTGAAAGATTAACTGAAAGGTCTTTGTTCACGTCAGAGAAGGAATAACACTAGTGCGATGGGATTGTGTGCTCTAAGCATTTGGACGTAAATTAAGAATTCAGCCCCACACCTCTAAAAATGAACTGCACTTCTACATCCTCCATGGCCTCTAAACTTCAAAAGCAATGGAAGCAGTTGTCTGTGTCTCCGTGTTGTCACTGTCCCCAAGAATTTCTAGAAACCTGCAGCCATATGGGTGTGTGTGTATATATTTATACATATGTATATTAAATTCCACTTCTAGYTGCAGAATCAAAAACCAAACAAACAAAACTTGCAACAGTGAAGTCTGAAACGAGTCTTTTTTTTCCAAGGAAATATTATTGAGGTGCTGAACAACATTTGATCACTTGCAACCCTTTCAACTGACGTTCTATTATTCACATGTCTCTTTCATTATGCAACAGATGGTGAGTCCTGTCGCCGATTTTTTTCTTCAGATTCACAAAACTTCAATGGGTTGTAATATGACCCTAAAAATGAGTAGAAAAAGAAAATGCTTGTTAGAGTTTTATCTTTGATAATAAACCATTGACAGAGAATAACAGCTGACCCCCTATAAAACAAAAAAGACACATTTGCCTTATTTTATGAAGAGCATTTGTCTAAAACATTTGACTGAGCTGCAGAATGTGGCCTTCAGCTGAAATGAAAGATGGTCCTTCTGTTGCTACACAAAGCCATATTTGCTGCTGCAAAGTGCAAAAGGATAGGCTGACAAATTGATAGTATGTCAGAAGTGTAAGAAATTTGTATTCATCTTCGCAAACATCTGCATATTCGTGAAGATTCTGAAACAGGAATATTTCATTTAGAGGCTTCATTTGGCAAATTTAAGATTGTCATCATGTTGAGGTCTAAACATTGTTAGAAATGTCTTCTAGTTCAGTCTTGATAGCGGCTTTGTGGCCACTTGTTAATAGACAGTTCACAGCTCTGAAAGACTGGGGGGGCTAAGGCTTAGAGTAATTAAAAGCTATGCTCCATATGCTTTTGATGGCTTTTGATCTTATCCTAGACTAACTAGTTCTTGAATTATTATGCCATGAGTTATTAGATCAGTTAGCTGCAATAATAAGTAAAATAATAATAATGCTGGCATGTTACCCCTCCTACAGACAGATTTTGAAGTCATTTTCAAGTATAGGGCTCAGTCTGGCAAGCAATTGTGTGTCTGAAGCTCAGGCATCCCGCAGCTGGGCACACGGAATGTCACCAACTCATATGATGGGACATGCTACTGAAATGTAGCCTTCGGGATGCAGGATGAAAAACAGTAAGTGATCATTTGGGAGCCAGATGGGAGTTATCCCTGCCTTTAACCTCTAGGAATACTATCAAGGTTCTTGAATTAGGAATCTAGGCTCTTGCTGTAACTAACAGAGCAACATATGAACCGTCTCAAGGCTGTTGAGAGTATTTCTGCTAAGAACCAACCTTTTTGCATTGACTGTAGAGGAAACCTAGATTGCTAAGTATACTTAGATTAACATTAGTGTTTAGAGCCAAGCTGTAGAAAAAAAAAAAATGTGGTCAAGTGGTGAGAATTCAGCTACTTCTATGATTGTTTTTATTATTAACATAATATTATTGCAATTACAGAATAGTTGATCTGTAAATCATTTCTTTGTAACTCACTTTTGATAAGAGCTGCAGCTAAAGTTCAATAGCATTTCAAATTTAGGTTATTCTCCTGAAAAAAAATGCATGCACATACTCAGATTGTTCTTTTGCAAATAGAACTCCTATATGGTTTGAGCCAAACTAAGAACTAAGCAGCCCATTTTAATTGTCTGCTTGCTTTGAGGCATAAGCTGATTGATATCAGGGTAATACACTTCTGTAGTAAAATTGATAGATCAGATACTCAGCTCCTTTAAGTCAGCAGAAGGCTTTTCTTTTTTAACTGGCTAAGGATCTTGTTGAACATACATATTTTTGGCAGGACTGGCTCTTTAGACACTATTATAACTTGGTCTTTCACATTTTCGTAAAAAGACTTTCAGGCTCTGCCTCTTTGAGTTAGGCAAGCACGAAAGAGCCGACATGAGTCTAACTAAACAACAACAAAAAAATCAGCCCTCGTGCCTGCTTCTTGCCAAGAACAGTGCCCTAGAAGTAGAGCACTGCTGTGTTTACTGGCCCTTTCATAACACTGTCAGTATCGAGGAGTTGGTAAATAGAGAACTCATCCAGGAGGCTGTCAAATTCTTCTGCACTGCTGCACACCCCAAGATGATATGCTAACTCCTCTACCATTTTGCCAGTAAGTTGGAGTTTAGAGGCTGGGTCAAGAACAAATGACACTTTTCCAGTAGGCTGTCCTTCAAGGGAAGTGATTATTTTCTTGTTTTTCCTCAGTACTGACATGAAAAGGGAACTATAGGGTACTTYTAATATAGAGCAGTTGCATACTTAGCAAGCACCCTAAGGTTTCTTCATATCATCACCCCTAACCGAATGCTGTTTCCCAATCACACTTTAATATTTCAAATTCATACATCCTGAACAGTTTGCAAACATTCTTGGACCAAGCCACTGTTATTTGTAGCTGTTTAGAAAACTTAAAAAATGAAATAGTCCTGGCCCTCGAAGAGCTTTGAGCCCAAATGGGCAAGGCAGAGAGAGAGTGGGCAGAGGAGCAGGAGCTCAAGTGATTTGCCAGGGGCACACAAGAAATTGGTCTTGGGATGAAGAACAGCCCCTAGAACTCMTCAAGTGTGGGCAGATACTTGTTCCTCACACCATGATTTGTCCTCTGGTTAGGTCCCTGTATGTAGTAAATGGAGAGATTTTTACAAGAAAAMCTTTCATATCCTTTAACCCAAGAATATGAGAATCTTGATGGGTATTTTTCTGTGTTCGGGGAGTTGTTTGATCACTTGACAATTTGGAGGTGTAATGCTTCATGATTAGCATGTTATATCCAGTTGAAGTGCTGGACAGTTGAACGGATTTTGAAATTGGTTGTTCAGGAAAGAAACTGCATAAAGTACCTCTTTGTTTTCCTGCCCAAATTCTGCTCACTGATTCTCTCATCCCACATGTCAAGGAATGTAGTGATGTATATCAAGAGTGACTGTGAATCATTTCCACCCATTCTATAAAAAAAAAAAGGAAAAAAAGGATGTGTATTGTAGCAGCCCAGGTGAACTTGACATTTCTGCATATGTGCAATAACAGAATCTGTTTCTTTTACTGAGTTCCTCTATAACTTTGTTGGCATGATTAGTCTCCTTGGAAGCATCCTCCAGAGGGAATTCTACAGAGATGAAATACAAAAACTGCTTTAAAATGATAAGTCACAAATAGGATCTGCCACTAGGCATTATAAACAAAACTAGACACAAGAGACTCATAAAAAAATTAAAGTATAAAGCAACAGAGAAAAACCCAAATCTTKCTGCCTACAATCTCATTTGCACACCTGATTTGTTTGCACAGCTTTCAGGATATTGCAGGCACAAAGGCAATAAAAAAAAAATAGTCAAATGACCAATACAGTGGCCATTGATTTGGACATTTATTTTTCAAATATTTGTCGCCACTAACAAAGTGCAGGTCTGTTTTGCAATGTTTGTAATTATTTCACTTGTGTGTCTAAGATTGGAAGCTAGCAGCCTTTGTAAGATAGAGAGCTGGAGGCATGGCAGGATGGAAGAATATATGAGAAAAGCATTTTCTTAAAWTTGAAATACTGCAGATGTCTGTCTAATGCCATCATCTGCTGAAAAGAAATAAAACTAATCAATATATTGAATACAGTACCAATAGATCTAAGATATGAATGCAGTGTATTTATKCTGACACATTCATTTCAAAGTAGTGCAAACCTAAACCTCTGACCTACTCCATCTCTGAAAACTTGTTTGAGAACAACCCAATCCAACTTACCATGTGTGTTACCAGATTCAGGCAGAAAAATCTAATATTACTAAATATTTTTAGGAGTAAATCTTTTCCCAGTTAAATTCTTTGTTATTTTCCTCACTTACAGTTCCTCACTCCTTCCTTTCTCAGCTGAAGGATATTTAAAGATTTGTGCCCCAGGTTTTACCCTCATCTGACTTACCACCTGTCTCTCAATGCAAGAGGTGTCATTCATTGTGTCTCCCAAATAATGTACATTTAGCAGTCCCACTTTATACGTGATGGAAATCATTTGCAACTGAGTGGTGTTTATGCCAAAGGAATGGAACCTGCTGTTTTTCATTTTCTTGCTGGCCATTGCCATTTCCTAGTTTGAAAAAAAAAAAAAAAATAACAAATGGGGTGAATAGCAGTCCGATGCCTTGTCCCAGAATGTCAGCTGTGAGCAGCTAGCATGGTTACAACAAAAAGATGGTTGCAATATGGGCTCTTGAGAGTTTCTGACATTGGTTGGCCCACCAATAGTCCTGATAGGTCATACTTAGTTCACCGTAATTAGAAGCAGACAGATTTCTAGAAGAAGATCAGCTCTTAGGTGGGTGATAGTGAACACCAATCCAAAAGGTCTCAGGCCTTAAAGGATATAATTTCATGTTTAACCCACTCAGCTGGAAGTCTCATGGTAGGTATTAAAGATAATAAGCTTAAGTGTGAGGTACCTCTATTTAAGTTTCAAATTTCAAGCCTGGATGCTTTTCCCTTGGCAAGGCCTATGTCAGTCAGGTGAATCTCAGTTCATATGAACTATTGAATTTTGGATCCCCAAAATTCATGAGTCACACTCAGTCCCCTTCTCTGATCTAGGCAAAGTGAGATTTGCCCCTATAACCTTTCCAGCTTTAATATGCACTCTAGCTAGTCAGCTAAGTTGTAGTCGCTGGACTCTTTTGTTTGACACGTTTTGAAAATTGCTAACCAAGGAAAATGTCATAGAGTGGCAACAAACACACTTCCAGCAAACATTTCTTCTTACAGAGAAACATGATAGTAGTGGACAGGGTTGTATGTCAGAAATTAGGTTCCTGACAATAATAATTAGGAGAAGGTCTTGATATGTTGGTAGCAAATACTTAAGGGAAGATTCAACAACAGTGTCTGTGAGATAGCTGGAGCCTCGTGTACAAGATTAATTATATAACTATCAATTAAAAATATTATTTGATAGGCTTTGTGAAACTGCATTTCATGCTTCAGCCTTATTCAGGGACCTATTGTAAAATATGGGCTGGATGCATGCAACGGAGTTTGAGATCTTTGCCTCTAATAAGTGCTCAGCAAAGGTAAACTTGCAAGTTGTTTCTACTGCCAGCCAGCACATTCTTCATTTGTGTGCATGGAAATGCATGTCTTGGACTAAAAGGATCATATTTATAGGGTATATTCCCTTTGTGCATGTGTGACTTAAGAATTGCATCAGGTTTCATTATCCCATTAAGACTAGATGTGATCTCAGGGTAGTTATTTGACACCAACCTCCACTCAGCTGAGTGTGTCTGGGCTGGAGAGCACACAATGGTTGTAGCTACTGACAGGAACTGCCAGGCGTTCAGCTGTGTCTAAACAACTGTATTTCTGACCATAATTAAGCCATTGGATTTTTTCCCCCCATTTTTTTTTCCTGTGTCAGGTTGTTATACCTCACACAAATGTCTTCAGTAAAGCACCCTTCTTCTTACCAGTCAGGTATGACCAAGTTTGTCTTTTGGAATTGTTCTGTGAAGATTTAGGCATTGATTGTCATCTTACTTGAACTAGAAGCAATAGAAAAATTCTCTCACTTCATTCCTTAAGGGAAAAGCATTTATCTCTCCAAAGGCAGAGAAATCAGTTCATGTAGGATATGTCAATTAGGAGTGGACAGCATCATGGAATATCATTTCCAAGGTAACCCCTAATGTACTCAAATTAATTAGGCCTGTGGTATTAAACAAGTACTAAAACAACTGATAATTTAATTTTAAAACTCTCCTACAACATACTAGGAAAAAAAAAAAAGAAGCACAGAAGAATATATTAACGTACCAACTGTGATTTTACTTGGAGACAACCTGGGCATTTAATTTTCAAGAATTCATCTAAGAATCATTTAAGATGTTTCTGATTAATTTACCATGTTGRTTTTTGCTTTCCTTTCCCTCACCGCAAATAGTCACTTATGGTACCATTATGCTAATGGTTGTGCTGAGATGAGATATTCAGATGTGTGGTATAAGTCGATGCAGGGAAGTGGGAGGGAATTTTCTGTAGGAACTTTTCGTCTGTTCTGTACAAATCTTGTAGCGTGACTTGCAGTATCAGGCTGCCAAAGACATGTGAAATATCACTGCCTTTGCACGATACTAAACCTCTGTCCCGCTATGATTCCCTATTGTGACCTTAGGAGACCAAAGCTAAGAGCAGTGTTTCAGAATCAAGCAGAAATGGTGTTTTGTTAATGAGATTCAAGTCTGAAACCCTCCTGAGATGCACTGCAAGCAGCAAGACAAGCTTCCACTGCAGCTCTAGAGAAATCTGTGGCTATGTGTGCACATTATGAGGCATTTGCAGGAGAAATAACATGCTGGGTAGGTTGATCCTGGTAGTTTCTTCTCAGGAGAAGACAATTAAATAGAGGGAGGAGTTGCAGCAGAGCTAGGGTGTATCCGGGCACTGCATGTCTACCTCTCCACCACCCTCTTGTTCAGGCTGGGTCCTGACTTTGGGCTGCCTTGAGCTGGAGACGGTCGTGCAAACAATTTTCATTAACGCAAAATCATGCTCCCCATCGCAGTGTTTTCTGGATGTTTTCATATCATGCCCTTCTGTGGAGGATTACTGTCTGGCTGCAGAATATAAGAGCGTTCCATTTTATTATTTAGCATTGAGAAAAAACAAGTTTAATTGGCTTCTGCTGTGCTTTAATAACTAAAGAACAACAAAGACATTTAGTCATTCACATCATTTCCTGTTTTTAAAGGATTTTAAATGTGACTCAGTGATTAACATTAAAAAAAAAWGGCTACTATACAAACATTAGGACTACTTCTGTTTTAAAATTATGTTTTAAGAGGTATAGGATCAATGGTGATGACATTCATAAGGCGTCCTTCATTTCCAGTAATGTCATGAAATACCCTGTCCCATGGCTTCATCGCCTTGCAGAGTAACTGTGGGAGACTGTGGRTGGATTTGTGTTGCCCATAATATTACCCTAGCCTAGTCTAAGGAGTGGTAACCATCGTAAATAGAATCAAAGGGAAATGTTTCTCCTTTCTCACACTCACGCACAAAATTAATGTTGAAGTTGCCTTTCCTGTTCTGTATTTGGTCTTTAGTTTTAACCACAGATCTACTGTGGACTCGAGACCTTCTTCCTCAGTGAAAGCTTCGTCAGAACCACCCGTGCTTGCATGTGCATATTAGGCTTGACTAACTGCTGTTTTCTTAACCCAAAAACCCATGATAAGAAAACTGTCTTGCACTGGTTTTGTGCACTTCTCGTGACTGACCCTTGCAGATCTGGGCCTAGAGAGGTATTTCATGAGAGAAGGAGCTCACGAATGGTATAAATGTGTGTCATGGAAAGGGCTGGCATCATATTTCTGCTGTGAGAAAAGGACAGCAAAAAATCACTGAAATGGACTATAATAACTGTTTCCCCAGAGCTTAATACTCCCTCAAGGCTAAAGTATCTTGGGTCTTTCTGAAGAAAAAAAGAATGTATTTTGAACAGGGAAGAAAAAGGGGAAAAAAGCCTAATCTTCTGCTGATGTGGCCTTGGCAATCGACGGAGCCAGCAAGACTGCGTATTTGTAAAACAAGCTGTGCTAAGTATTTTTTTTCGGGCCTAGTGTTTAAAAACACACGGAGGGGGGGAAAAAAGAAAAAGAGAGAGAAAAAAAAAGAATAAATATGGAAATCAAATGTAAAAACTTCTTGCGCTCGCAGCCAGCTTCCCGGAGGGAATTCTTGCCGTGTTCTCCCCTCTTCCTGCGCTGCCAGTCACGGCGCGGAGCGGCGGGATGCTCGCGGTGCCGTAATTGAACACCAATGGGCCACCCGCATTTGCATTCCCAGCTCTTGACTGGCAGCTGTACATGAAATGCCATATCAGTTGAAAGTATGTTGTGAGCTGGCACTAATGATCCGCTGGCTCCGGGGAAACCTGCCATATTGTAATTCGGCTATCAGGCATGAAAGAAATAATTCTAAGTGCCAGCAATGTGAAGCCGAATAAATGTTTCAGTGCTGCAGGTTGCCAAGGGTGACACTTCTGATTTAGTATAAACGAATGCCCTGTTGCCTTTGGGGTTGGGGGAGTTCGCATTGTATCCGAGATGTGTGTATAAAACATTAGTATTAGAAAATGGCTTCGGCACGGGATGGGAAACAGAGGCCTGGTCCCAGGCGGCGAGGGAATGTTTACAACTAATGACTGGATGAAAGGATTTTTCTACCTACTGTAATGACAGGCAAAATAGGATTTGCTTTCCCTGAGATGGAGAATAATGGCTATGTTAACTCTGCCTTTCCTTTTTCTTTCTCTCCCTAAATGAAATGCTCTTTTGTAAAGGAAATCACATCCATTTTCTTCAGGGCAGGGGAGGGAGGAGGTGGGTTTAACTCCGTGGTGGTGTTGGGTTTTGGATGGAGCCAGGAGGCCGGGCTACCGGGTGGCCTCTCCAAGCAAACCCCGTCCCCCATCACGTGCTATAGATTTAACACCAGGAAAAGATTTTCTGAGAGTTTTATACTTCTGTTTAATGTTAAAAATCTGGTGGGAGATATGAGAAAAGACTCCAAATGCCTTAAAAATATAACACAGACAGTTCTTAAATACTTCAGTTCCTGCACATTAGCATGTCRCAGAAGGTGAGGCTGAAGGGACAAGTGTCTGCAGACACCTGCAAACTGGGAGCAAAGGGGTGCAAGGAAACCTTCTCTTTCCTATTGCGACTGTAACACACAGCTGCAGGAATTGTAAATGTAGCTAATTAATTGTAGCCGCATGCAGTAACTGCCCATGCCGGTGTGAAAACCTGCCCTTTATTTTATTTTTTTTTTTGTGATAATATTCTACACTATTTTAGGGAGAAATGTATGATGATGGGGGACGTCTGTGCCTGTTTTCTGTATTAATTCACAAATATGGCATATTCTTGATGTTGTTATCCATGTCTAGTTTGCCTTGCAAAGTGGAAATATTGTTAAATTTGGGCCCTTTTTATTAATACTGTCATTTACTTCAGAAGGGTCATCTTAAACAATGGCCCACAGAGGAAAAACACAATGGTGCAGAACATGATATCTATGGATGGTATCTAGAGTTGCATCTACATAGTAAGTGAACACCCCCCCCCAAAAAAAAAGTGAAAATAGCTAATTCTGCTTAGTAATAGTTAAGCTGCTGCTTTGCAGACACCTCAASATTTTCTGCTAAGTTATTTCATTCTTCCTTGAATGCTAAATGYGTCCTTTTTTGCCTCCTGTACAGTATTTTCATATGAAGTTCTCTTGCGGCTGAGCCCATCTTCCTAATTCCTGCATTAAGGTAACAAAGCTGGTGGGCTGCTGCTAACGATGAGCAGTAGGTCCTCCAGGCATCAGTTCTCATGGATAAAACAAAAACTGGACCCAGAAAAGTGGGTCCCTGGGTACCATCTCTCCTTTTACGTGTATCGGTGGAGATTGAACGCATTGGTTATCACTCAGGATCGAATTCTCACTATTTTGTTGAGGCTTTTATCGTTGTTATGGTGCCCCGTGATGAGACACCATCTGTAATTTGTGGTCAGCGGGAAAGTGGGAAGAAAAATGACAAATTAGAAGCAAAAAATGCTTTAAGATGAATGAACTACCTGAGAAGGGATGTGTGTCAGCCCGCAATTTATGAGGATAAAGCATCAGAGCTGACAATCTATTATCAGAGATCAGATGAAGCCTAAAATTTTGGATATAGATTTGAATAGCCCCACAGAGAGGCAGCAGATGGATTGGTAGGCTGGTATTCAGGGATTTCACTTGGCCCCTTGTGGGAAAAAGAAAGGATTTCTTTCAAAACCTAGCTCTTGATTTGGTTTCAGATGTCAATCACATCAAATCTTCAAGACTGTTTGGGAAAAGTATTTTGGTTCAGCTGCATCTCAACATAATGAGCCTTTCAGAAGTGTCTGCTCAAATAGTGGCTATTATTCTTGTTATTTCTATACTGTCCTGCATCATCTGGGTCTGCACAGATGAGTCTAGCAGGGCTCTGTGTGCTCATGGACTTCCGTGAGTGTGTCCCATTACCTCTTGAGCATATTGACACATTTGCATAATTTACACTTTTGACCACACTTCTACTTTGTTCAATTTATGTGTGTATGTGTTTTTTTTTTTGTTTTTTTTACAGTCACATCCTGTGGCAATGAATCCCACAATTTAATCTTCTGACAGCATTTCCTTCCAATGGTTTCCAGGCTTCTGCCTGATTCTGCAAGTATCGTGCTCATACCACTGGCCAGGAGAAGGCCACTTCCCCATTCTCTTTTAAAGAAATGTCCCTTCTTTGAGAAGGAGGAGAAAATACTGTTGTTGTTTCTCATACTTTTGCTTCGAATTAAAAAAAAAAWATACCTTTTAACTTCTCAGTAAAGAAGGCTGGTTCTGGGCAACTTTGATTTATACTATATATATTCTAACTCTGTTTCTCATGATCGTTCAGCCATGACCCAAAGATCTGCAAATTAATCAACGCATAAAAAGAGAATTATTTTCTCTTACAAATAAAATGAATGATATATTTGTCTTTGTAACACATCAGCTATGTCCCTGATTTTTGTAACAAAACTCTTTCCTAATATAAATATCCCTGAAGCAAGCAAGATGTTTTCAATAATCAGAACAGAATATATTCCATGAAAGTTAATAATATGGTGCATCCCAGAAGTAAGACAAATATAAAGACGTACAAACCAGATGATATAGCCTTTATTTCCACCAAAGAGAGTACTGAGCAAAGCTTCTTTAAATTACCTAAGTGTAAAAATAAATCCTTTGTAGTAAAGTCAATAATTTATGCCATAATAAACTTTGTCACATAGTTTATTTTCAATTATTTAAAAGGACTAATTTTATAGATATATCTGATTGATCCGGAGTGCCTCTCTGCAGGAACTGCACATGCATTTTCCAGACCTGGATCAAAATCATGGTGCAAGCACGAGCAAATAGGCAGTCCTCTCTCCAGCTGTTTATTTGTGCTTAGCTCTCCAGTATGTTTGCACTTGCAATCACACACAAGTCATGCAAAGTAGGTGGTCAAATTCATGTGAAATTCTGCTTGGCCAGTATCAGAAGCAATAAATGTGGTAAGGGAGAATAAATATGCAAAATATAGTACTTTAACCTAATAACATGACCACTTGCAAGCTTTAGCATAACACTGAAAATCACTAATGGAGCACTGTGCAGATTTTCATGATACAAGCAGTCAAGAATCATGCATAATGGAACAGTGCAACAGCTAACAGCAGATTCACACAAGATAATTTAAACTTGTTTGTATGGAAATGAAGAACTGATCTTTGAAGTGGTCCTTAATGAGATTCTGCTTGATCCTCACTGTATCCGGAGAAAGTGTTCCGTTTTCCTTTCGCATCGGGCTCATCTTGCTGGGGTGCACAAAAAGGACTTGTTTAAATTATGAATGCCAATTTGCATCTACATGGGATTAGGTGAGAACTAAGTGCCGCCAATGATTTCACATGTGCTCGTAAAATTGTTAGTAAGAGTTTTACACGTACATAGCCCACTCCTTTGCTGGATGTTACTCACATTAAGATGCTTTGCCAGCTTGGCTGAGTCTGGACAATGACTAAAGCTTCATGTAAATGAATCCAAAAGAATTGTAGTAATTTGCTCCACAATGGAAAAAAAAAGCCATGCAGGAATGGTATTAACATTTCACGTATATGCTCTACTGAAGAGTAAATACTAGGAATTTTGCTGTTTTTTTCTTTCTGTAATGGACCCTTTCCTTCCCATTCATGCCTTAGCACTGCAACGTGCTGAAAATAGCTGTAAAGTTTGTCATCAAAGATACAAAACTCTGGACTGAAAAGCTGTCCTGATATGCATCCCAACTGCTCTCAAACTCGCACAAAGCTTCTGAGCAACCTCCCCCGTGCACCATCTGGGAGAACCACTGAGTGATCGGGGTTGTTCAACCTCTGAGCCCCTCAGGAAGCTCTGTCTGGCCAAGGAGGCTCTGCTTGTACGTCTGAAAGGCATAAGGAAAACACGCTGTTGGTRTTTCTGTCTGTTTGTTTGTACAGCTCAGAAGATTAAGGGAGGCTTATTTAAACTTAATGATTATGTTCCCATGAGGGGAAAACACCTCTCTGCGCGTTGCAGGTTCCCCCATCTATTTTAGTCTTTTGATTGGACATTTTGGTCTTCAAAGAGAGCAACCACGGTAAATATCTACAGATGACAACAGGCTCCTTACCCACTGGCACACTTATTTTTCAGACTTCAGTTTAAGAAAGGCAAATAGCTTTCTGTAAKGAAACAGGGAGGAGGAAGACATTTCACTGTGGTTCATTTGGCRGAGTTCATATAAGGCCACAGCAAACTACCACTGCTGGGTTAACTGTCTCCGTGTAAAGAGCAGGGGAAACTTTTCTGTCTTTAAGAACTGAAATAAAAGAGTACATAGGGTTTGCTCACATATACGTGAAGATCTATGAAAGTTTTCTGCCAGTGGGTATGTTCTTTAGCAAGGRTGACCGTGCAAGGCGTCCAGCATTTTTACATGGGAACCAAATAGTCCCCAGTTCTCTCTTCTGACCACCATTAGGGACTGATGTGGAGCGAATGTACCTAATATCAACCAACTTAAAAGATGTGTTTGATGGATAAACATAGATCTCCTTGAAAGAAACAGCCAGAAAGAGTATTTGGACTTCAAAGAAGGGCCTATCTGTTATGAGGTATAGCTTGGAGGTGCAAACTGCCAGTGGCTCCCACTGAAGTTGATGGAAATTTCGAGATCCAGGCTGCTCTTTGCTTTGCGCTGCGGTCAGCAGGAGCTGTGGGGGCTCAGCACCCAGCAGGATCCTTCCTTTGCGCTTACATGGCTTTAGATCGGGCCTTTTATCTCTGGGTTTCACTTACAATCTAACCCATGTCTTTCGCCCACGTTGGTGTGTTCTCAGCAGCAAGATAAGATGTTGCTCTAAAACCCACTGGGGATTGCTGAAGCGTTTCTGTCCCGCCTACAAGCAACACGAGCCAGATTTTGGTGTCACACGTTTGCTTCACGTGGTTGTAGAGTGGGAAGGATGCTGTCCCTGAGATTAGTTTGGTGTCAGATTCTAAATTCATCAAAAAGCACTTTGTCTAATGCAATTTAGCTATATTTTTTTAACTTTAAATGTAGGAGTCAGGAATTTAACATTATAATTTTGTACAAAACTAAATCAAATACTCATGCAGAATTATTATTTTTCTTAGGGTGCACATTTAAAATGTTTAATTTTATCATCTTTGCAAAATAAGTTAAAGCAACAGAACTTGTGAAATCTATTCTTTGCAAGCTTCATTGTTTTATCTTCTTCTTTCATCCACCACTTTACAAAATCAGTAGCAGTTTAGAAGATTATGGTTTGGATCAGCTACTTTTTTGGGATAGCTCCTTTAGGASCTGCCGCCTTTGTGCCAGGAATATCCTCATAGAATATCAGAGGACTGAGACAAGATTTTAATTGGTACACGCGCTCTCTTCTTTGCTATAAGTGTCACGTATGTTTTCTTTGCTTTTATTTAAGCCCATTAGAATCTATTCTGCTTCGCTATGTACAGAATTTACACACACAGCTATTATTATTACCTGAGGGGATCCTTATAAGTTTTATAGCATCCATATACCTTTGACAAGTTGCTGCATCTGATTAGTTATTGTGTTTACTCTGATGCCCTGAGCACCRACTGGATACCCAGAGCAGACCCGGGCCTTAGAGAGAGGCTCAGTGGCAGATTTGGTATTTGGCCTCTGTCCTGAGCTAAATCACTTCATGGCCCATCACTTTCCTCAGCAATTCATGGTAGAGAAATGATAAATGCACAGCCCAACTCTCTCATTCCTCACCACCTATACTCCTAACAGTTTTTTAAAGAAATGCCTGTAAAAACCTTCCTTATATCATATACCCATAGGTAAGCACAGGGCATMTTCAATGGAAATAATTAACTGTTCATTTTTCCCTCTTGGATCGCTATCAAAGCAGGAGGGCKTAAAGAGAATTGAGGTCAGTCCCCGTATTTACACATGTACAAGACTTTCATGGGTATGTCTCATTAAGGCTAGTAGGTGTTAATAGTAAGTGCTAATATGTAAATCTGCTCATAGAAAGGATGGGGAACAGCCTGCATTTCAACATGTTGGCCATGTAATTACAGACTGATTACATGCTTACATATGTGCCATTTCAAGTGGGACAAATGAAAGATGAAGAGGCCTGTAAGGTCACGCATCTACTCCAGAGGTGTCAAAGCCCATTCTGCAGAGAGGGCCAAATTACTTTTTTAATTATGATCCAAGGACATGTGCTACAACATGAAGGTCATGCACTACCCTTGATCCACAGCAGCCTCCTGCTGAGGGCACGGGGAAGTTTGCATAAAGATCAAGGCTAGAATGAGCCTCTTAAGAAATAACGGAGTCCCCCATTAGTAAGGACTCTTGGAGTATTTGTCGTTGCTCGGTGGGCAGAAAGGCTTTCTGTTTGACATGGTTTGGACTACAGTTTGCTTTGCCTGGCTTGCATACCCTCAGGCAGCAACTGGGCACACACAAAGCAAGAAGGCAACAGATTTTCTACCTTTGAAAGCAGGACTACTGATGGGTGATGTTAAGCTAGGTCTGAAGTAGTCTCTTGAGCAAAACTCGCCCGGAAAGGCGTTATCAGATTGAGTCTGCAGAACCAGGCACCGTAAATACAAACACTCCAACGCTGGTGACGGAACAAAATCTGTCCCGGTGAAGAGGCACCGATTTGAGCTCTTGTTTGCTTTATTTGAGCAGTCCAAATGTGCTTGACAAGCTGTGGAGAGCTGATGTWGCGTGAACCTCTTGCCTGGTTTGTGGCCGAGAGCGCGGTTCTGCCCGTCGCGACGCGCGCGCGAGAGCGGCCACTGGCTCGTCCCTTCTAGTCAGCTCGGGAAACAGTCGGGATTATTTAGGGCTCGCACTGCCTGATCATTGGTACAGTTACAACAAATAAAACATTTTAATATGAGCAGTCACTGAATGTTTACTGTATCATATTGCTGGGAGCTGAATGTGTGCCAAATGCTATAACAGAAGGGAGCATATGAACTCCAGAATGATGACACTAATAAGGAAATTACAAAAGGCCCAACAAATGGCATTTGTGTTAAATCAATAATGCTCTGTTTGTTTTTTTTTATTCTAATCTTTCTTCAAAAAAAAAAAAAATTATCTTTCCAAACAGTTGGC
Source organism: Nothoprocta perdicaria (assembly GCF_003342845.1). Taxonomy (NCBI): domain Eukaryota; kingdom Metazoa; phylum Chordata; class Aves; order Tinamiformes; family Tinamidae; genus Nothoprocta; species Nothoprocta perdicaria. The sequence continues at coordinate 6,735,103 of NW_020455532.1, forward strand.
AATTCCCATTCTTGTTCTTCTTCCTGAACATAATTAAAAACATGTTGTGGCGTCTACTTAAGACATCAACTTTCCCAAGCCTGTCTTGTCCACTGCGTTTTAAACAAAGACACTTGTTTTGGCATTGTGCCCTTAATTAATCATTTGAGGCTTTATTGCTGTACAAAAAAATGTCTTTGTTTAATGATTCATCACAAGCCCAATTTCTGCAGAACTTAATCAACTACAGAACTAACTTTCTAATCAGCTTAAGTAAAAGAAAAAAGAACAAGATTGTTTTGGGTTTATTGTTTTGATAAAGAAGTATTCATTTATGGCACACTGGTATTATGGGCTATTTATGATTTAAAACTGGAGATTGGATTGATCAGTTAACTTGGGACTGCAGGAGAAGGAAAYCTGTTACCTATTGAAAATATGATCCTTGAAGTCCTCTCTAAAGTCACTCACCGCCATGCTCAGTGGAATGCAACAGATATTGAATGACAGGAAGCAGCTTTTTGTGAAAAGGGACTCTAGACTTTGAAGATAAATTTCGAACATAAAGTTTAGTATGATAGGAAAGCAATAATGAACATTKCTGGTTTTATGAAGTGCAGAGATTATTTTTCACTGTGTTTGCTTTTTTTCCTGTCTCTTTTTTCCTCTTTTCTATTTTTCCTTTATAATGTAACATTCTTCCATTTTACTCTCACTTTAAATCTCCTATGGGCACTATCAAACTTTGTTCTAGCGGTWGATTTTTACAGTAAATGAGTTTCCCACAGGACAATATAGGAAAGTCTTAAATTTTTTGTGATTGTTTTGTTCTYTTCTTTGATTTGGAATAAAAAGCTAAAGAGTAAGGAGTTAAAGTCCCTAAATTACAGTTGTGCTCAGTGACCACAATCAAGATCTAGACCTCATGTCACTAGTAGCARTGCAAACACATTGCAGGCTATGCTCCCCGTTCTGGTACAGATCACATAGATAAAACACACAGATTGTGAGCTGATAGATTTTGGCTCACTATAAAATTCATCACATCCAGCTGAGGCATGACTGACACCTGACAGACACAAATATGATAGCTCAATTACTGCAGACGTGGGAGCAGAGCTCCTCTGAATTTTACTCTAAGTTGTCAGAATTGCGCTTCTGTTTAACAAGTAGGATGCCTTACCCCCAAGACCACATTTTTTTTTTCCTTCAAAATTGAGTTTTAACATTTATTCATGAAAATATAAAAATTCCCAGTTCCCTAAGAAACCTTCCACAGCTTGCATTATGTCAAAACATGCCTACATTGGGTAAATGTATTATCAAGCTTTCTTAACTTACATTACGTAGTGGTCATCTATATGAATGTTTTCTTCATGTAAGGTAATCGTGTTCATTTACTAGAGTTTGTAGATTATGCCACTATCTATATTTGGATTTTTTTGTGCAGAATTTCCTTTTCTGAGCCAGACCAGACAGGTTTGAGTTAATACCTTATGCTGCACTCCATGTGCGGCAAGTCCTGCCAGGCTCCGTTCCACCTTTCAGGTGAGGGAATCTGGGTTGAAAATAACAGAGGATGTTTCTTTGCATCATCTCTCTGATGTGCAGAAATGTCCAAAAATGAGTTTTTGCGATCCTCGTGACCCCAAAGCCTCATTCACCTTTGCAGCTTTTCTTTATGTTCTTGGCTAAGCACAATGACTTTCTTAGCACCCAGTTAGTGCTGAACACTGCCAGCCCAGCACGATGCCCCGGCACGGGCACTCAGTGCTCTGGGAAGCCTGCTTACAGCAGAGGACATGTCCCCTGGCCTGATCTCCAGGGTTACTTTTTTTTTGCTACTTGGCAGCTGCAAAAACAAAACCCAGCTGTAAAAAATAAGAGTCTCTTCTCTATTTGGCAAGATTTCTTTAGAATCAGAGTGCATGTGTGTGTGGTTAGGCAGGACGAAAGCAGGCTTGATTAGCAGTTTAGTTTGAACATGTGCTTCCCAGCATTTATATTTTTATATATTCACAAATGCTGAATGCCTGGTTAAAAATAAGGTATAATATGTATGTGTGTGTGATTGTGTTTAATAGACTGGTAAAAATCAGGCTGTCACTCCACAACCCCAAAGTAAGGCATACAGAATAGCAGTGCAGTTGCCTTCTGCAAATTCCCTCTGAGTCCACAGCATGAGCAGAGCTCAGGAGCTCCTGGTTGCTAGCGATGTGCGCTGGTCATTTGGCAATGCCCATAATGCATCTAAACCAATTCCGTCTGCAAAAAGTTGCTTTCTGTAACTGCAAGGAAAGGAAATCAGGCACAAAGTGATGGATTTTGATTTTTTCTTCCCATTAGGATGATTTAGAATTGTACAATAAGCATCACTGCATGGCTGCTAGATAATGTGTGTTATTAATTTGGCACATACTAATGTTCTATTTGTGTAATATTTCATACATTTTGCAGAGCTTTGTATTCAGAGAGCAACCCTAGGCATGGCATTCATTCAGACCTGCTCCTGCAATTTCTCTTCCTCTTGAGCAAAGAAGTAGTAGCTCAGTGAATACCTAAATCACACAGAATAGGTTTCCTCATGTTTTCTTGATAATCAGCCCTTCAGCCACCCAGTTGGCGCTTAATAGCATGGGAACAGATAACAATTAAATCCTAACCCTTTGAAACTAATATTATAATTAGAGAAGTGTCTGACTTATCATCCTCCTTAGAACTTGCAAGGTGGCCTGCATAGGACTCTCTTATTTGCTAGACTTTTTAATTTTAGCCATTTAATTTTTCAGGAAAGGTACCACCTCCCTTTTACCAGAATGCAGATACATTCTCCACCTGATAGAAATATCTGGTACAAAGCCAGAAGAAGCCATTGATTTAACATCTGGAAGAAAATGTAGCAGTTGAAGGCTTGCAAGCCTGAATCTCCTTATGAAAATCCAGGAACCAAAGAGACAGAGAAAAGAATCAAAGACTGGGATCTGAAAGGGAAAAGGGTTGTGAAATTGGAGCAGGATCTCATCTGGGAGTGGAGTTTTGACAGATGAGGAGTGATCACTTAAATTTAGGTGATTTAGGACACAAACAGCTGAATTCTGGTTTCCAGCTCATGCTATTTGTACACTCACTCTGCAGCAGGACTCGGGAGATCAGTGACTGCTAGATCTTGCAGAATATTTAAGAGAGTGCCTAGCCCCAGGGACTGCAATGTAAAACACATTTCAGATGAGACATAACATACCATAAACGAAAACCCTCTGTGATTAGCTGGTTATTGAGTTCCTTCTTGTCCTCCTACTTTTGCTGCTTACCCGGTTTTCAGTAGGGTGCTTTGTGCAGTCTCTCTACTACACCAGTGTTGATGTGAACTGGAAAAAGGTTGTTGCTAAGTGACATGACAACTGCAAAGTGCTTTTCAATTTCTTTTTCTGTTTTTTTACTCCCACCTTCCACACACATCCTTTACGGAGAGTTTGCTGCGGGGAACATCCCTGTCTAGCAGCAAACTCTGAGAAAGATGGCACAGAAGCTATGGTTGCTACCATAAAGCTTCTTTCCAGTGGAAACTTGGGAGTTACCAAAGATTTTTCCCATCTGTTATTGCTCATATGTAAATCAGGGTAGTTCAGTGGCCAGCGTGAAAAAGATTTGGTGGCATCTTCCCATTAATAAGAGTTACTGCAGTTTTCAGACTCAGGAAAGTGAAGCTATTAGCCCAGGTGGGCTATGACACAACCAACCTCAGGCTGAGAGATGAAGCCTGATAGATGAAGTTTTTGCGTAGCTGCTCTTGCTGCTCTTTCTATCCAGTAGGTAATTGTCATGGGGTGCAGAGCACTAGGTTTTGTGGTAGTGGAAATTTTCTGCTGTGTACAATACCCTGCTGGCAGCCTCTGTTTCTGAAGCCCTCCTTATTTGTTATGTTTTAGATATTGGCTTGGTGCAGGGAACTAGTTTAGTAAAAAAAAAAACTTCAAACAACTGGCTTCTTTGAACTTTACCTCTTCAATCTTTATACTACTTAATCTCCCTGCATTGAGTTTCATTGGCCAAACCATATCCTTTTGTTTTGTGCCAATACAGTAACTCTCATGCTTGATGGGGCCCATCAGGACCTACCACAGTAAGCCACAGCTTACCATAGTAAACCACAATAAAATGATAGTAGCAAATGGCATTACAAATCTTGTGCATCTGGCTGTCCTAGGTCCTTCTCTCTTCTGTGCATAGGTTAAGCCCTGATTTTTTGCTGTGCAAAATTCATGTGTGAAAGCCTGGCACTAAGCCTGCACTTTCTGTTCTTTACCACATTAAAAAGGTCATAAAAGGATAGTCAGTTAAAAACTCCTGTATTGAGGAGAGCCTTTACACTGAAATATATTCCCAGTGTATTTTTTCTTTTTCTTTTTTATTTTTTGGGGGAGGAGAAGCAGCTAGGAGAAAAAAAAAGTGATCTCAACTATTAGCTTTCCACTTGTAAAACTTCATATATCACAAAATATATTGCCCATAGAGGACAGAAGCTGTTAAGATGGAAAAGAATTTTGAAGATGGATGAATGACAAAGACAAATGAAGATTTTTATTTTAGCAGAAGTTTCCAAGAGCTGTCTCTGGGCTGGGAGGGTACTGTTAATAAAGTACACTTGACATATAACTGTTCAAGTTCCTGAGAAACAGCTTTGCTTTAAAGTTCAGTAGAGGATCAAAAAGAGTGAATTCTCTGTTTTTCTCTAGAAAAAAGGAAAAAGAAAGCCCTGAAAAAGGATAGTTTTTTTTGGGAAACGGCATCTATGCCTTTTGTCTTTTCTTCTCTTTGTGGTCCAGAGACAGTACGTTGACTGACTTCTTCAGAAAGGAGATCAGTGAAATTGTCAGTTGATTACTTCTCCTTGATTAGCATTTATAAGAGCCCTGTGATACATTATTTGCATTCCTATTTAGCCGTGATTTTTGTGGGGCAGCAATGATTAAACTTGTCACAGGGCCTGATTGACAGGGTCAGATCTTCACTTTCTACTCTTTTGAAATTAAAAACAAATGTGTCAGCTCCCTTCATGGGCCGCAGCGCTGTGAAGCTTGCTTGCCTTGTCATCGCAGATAGGTCAGGAATGTTTTAATTTTAGGGATGGATTCTGCTTGTCAAGCAGAGTGTGATGGCGTGTAGTTCTGGAGATGAGATGTGAAGGGTGTAAAACAAAGAATGGAAAGAACAAAGACAAAGACACTCACATTATTAGACAGATTTAATTAGTCTGAATGGATATTATGCTAGATGAAGCAGTGAGCTGTGAAATTAACCCTTGATTACGGATTGGCGGATCATGCTCATAAAGAGAATCAAACCTTGGTGAATAGAAAAGAGGTGCAGATCTACCCGAAGAGCCTTCATCCCCATGACCCTTTCTGAAGCCTGAAAGAAGGAGAAAATCTTTGAAAAGCTGTTGTTGGAGGCATTTTGGAAGTTGGAGCAGTCTCTCCCTCRCCCTTTTTCCCAAAGTATGAAACCACTATGTCCAAAACGCTGAGATAGGGCAGGTTACAAGATTTTTGCATGCTGTGGCATGAGGAACAGCCCCACCAAGGCCTGTCCATGCAGTGGGTCCATGCACAAGTAGCCCAAAGTTCACATGAGTACCAAAGTGTAATTCCTGCCTCCCTCCCACAGCACGAAGCTCTGTACTTCTGGTTGATAGCATATTTTGTTATGATAAACTGCAACTTAATATGGTGTTAATCCCCCCAAAGTAAGGGTTTAGACCTCAGCAAGGCCAGTACGTGCAACATATGATGACATAAGTGCTATAACGTCCCAAATGCTGCGGTACTGTGGGAGATAAAGATAACGGCAGTCAAGAGGGTGCTACGTTTGCTACCTCTGAGGCTGTGCAGAAGAGGCACTTCAGTCTTTTGTGTGCTCCTCATCAGCATTCCCCAAAGCACCATATCAAGAACTACTCATTCTAATTAGCACTATTGCAACGGGAGAAAATAAATAGAAAATACAGTGTTACTCTCTTGTTAGTTCCTTGTCATTTCTTCCAAGTTGTTCAACTAATGGAGTAACCAGCCTTTATGCTAAAAAAAGCCAAAGGGCATTAGGTGCACTGATCTACCAATAGGTGTGAGGCCCCTGCTTCTCTCTGGCACGTTTGAAATGCCTGGTTTTGGTGCAAATTTGCATGCTGGAGACTGTCAGTTCAAAAAGGAGTGAGACGTGAAAACAAGTTGGGTGAGAGACAGCCTAGAAAGTGTGGTTGATAACTCACTGTACAGCAGTCCGACCTCTCTAGTCAAGTTGAGCCCCTGTAGGTACCATGTTGCAGGGTGTTACTGTTTGTGACATTTTTAAAATGCAATATGAGGAGTTTTCATTTTTATTTAATATTTTGTAGCATTTAAATGGTTTCTGAATATGTGGAGTGAATAGAATGGTTGGATAAAAGACCTACAGAAGATTAATGAAAGTCATTATCATTGAATGATAGCAGAGAGCTACTATCCCCAGGAAGAAAGGAATTTCTGCCTGCACATCTGCCATCTCCCCTGGTTTCCCCAMGTCTTTTTGTACCCCAAAAGAGAAGAGGCAGCATGAGAAGGTGATTAGGAAATAGGACATGACATGAATCCCATTGCCAAGTCTACTTCTGAATTTATACTGGCGTTAGGACAAGTCATTTTGCCATTCTCCAGATGAAAATGATTATTTAAGGACAAAAGACTGGGACTTATTAAACCTGAAGGCACAGACTAGTTCTTCGGCAGAAAAGCCTTGTCACAGACCTGGTGTTTATGTGAGCAGTCACCCACTAGTGTTGCAGCTTTCAGGGGCCTCTCATCAAAGTCTTTATTATTATATTGAGCCACATCCTCCACTGCTGTGAATCAACATAACTCTCCTGAAATTAATGATGCTACACAGTTTTGTATCAGCTGAGAATCTGACCCTTCCTTTTTAGCTATTTTTATATTATTTAGTTAAATTATAGACTGTATGAAACACTGATCTCCTGAGAAGACTCTAGGCTCCAAACCCTCAGGGCAGGACCCCAGGAAAGCACCTTTCATTGACGTCTTCCCAATCCTGAGCCTTGAAGGCCAAGTTGGTCATAGAAAAATTAACTATATATATGTTTAAATTATTTATTCAATTATTTTGTGCAATCTCTGTTGCTTTGAGCAYGAGCTCCTGTTGCCCCCTGCTGAGGAGATATACCCACGTAGGCATGTGCAAGGGCTGGGTTCCCCGGGGTTATGTGCTGGGTCCAGAACATGCCCACATCATCTCACTGGCATTGAAACACGGATTGGTGTGAATATTGTGGCCTCTTTTGTTACCAGAGAAAAGAAAAGCAGGTGAAACCAGAGAAAAGGCTGTTTTCTGTCTAGGTGTCRCTCAGCAATGTAGGTTGGTCTTGGGGTTGCGTTGGCTCCTCTCTGGGTGCTGAGCTTTGCAGCTTTGCTGTCTCGGCAGAGCTCCCGCTGCCTGCCCGTTGCACAGAGAGAGATTCAACCGGTGCTTGCRCTTTCATGCGAAACACCAGCAGACAAAGACCTATCCAGGTGAGGAGTTTGGACAGAACCATAAATGCAGAAAACTTTGAGTAAAAGCTCCAGACAGCCCTATAGCATTACACACAATCCCATGGTAAGGCACAATAAGCACTTACATATGGAATACAATGCATATTTGCTTGGATTTTCAGTTTTATATTACAGCCCTGCTGTTTGTGAGTGCGGCTGAAGAATTGGTGCTAGGAGCTCTGGCCCCATCTGAAAGGGCTTCATTTCCTTTCACTGATATTCCTCTCTAAAGAGAATAACTCCGCTGAAAGCAGGGGAATAACCCTGGTGTAAAACAGGTGTCAGCGGAGCAGATACCTGCTCTTCACCCAGAGCAGCAGCTCAAATCCTTGTTTTCCTCCCTACCGACCACGGCACATATTTTATAATTATATACACAATTATATACACACACTTACCTGAGGTTCAGATTTGAAGGGTTTTTTTCTCATCCCTCATAGAATTCCCAGAGCTGGAGCCGCTGTGCATCCCCCGCCCTTGCTTTATTTCTCAGACTGACTTGCTGCGGTGGTAGCTTGGTGTGTCAGCTTGTAAGTCTATAAAACAGTTTTCTACCAGCTGGAAATCCAACATGCTACATGAATACATAACAGTGCCTAACCAAGAAGGTTTGTAATTCAGTAATTAGCTGTAATTAATGAACACAAAGTGAAGACTCATTTACAGTTTAAATTATCACATTAGCTCCTGTCACCCTCTATGTACACAAAACAGCAGGAATTCAATTATTTTTATTCTTCAAAGCTAATTTAAAATTTAAGGAATGCCATTACATGAAATAATAGGTAGGAAATGTAATAGAAATCGCTGCGAACAGTTGGCCGTCCTTAGAAAGGGAGGAAAAAAATGCTATCAGTGATGATTTGGAAATGTTGCTTCATCTGCGAACAGATGAAGGATTGAAATCTACGCTCTTTGCAGTGTATTTAAAAAGAAAGCGTGTTTGGTGGTTGCTACGTCTTTGTGCAGGAAGAGCCATTGTGCATAATTGTAGAAGCGATTGATACTGATAATGCTGTTGATAGCAACATGGTGACAGCACGGAAACGCTCACACCATTATCCTTAATGGGGCCGAGCAGGCGCGGCRGCATCGAGCCCCGGGAATATTCACCGGTCTTAGTTGTGAAACTTCAGCCTCGCAGGCCTTAAGTAATTGTCGCTTTGCAATCTGCAGTCTATAGTTTGTGTGTGCGCACGCCTATGGGAAATGCTTTCTTTGTGCTTTTAAACCCACCATGATGCTTCTCACTTCAGCTGCCGCTGCTTTTTTCCTCCTACAGTTCAATAACAAGAGAATTCCAGACCCGTCCAACACTGCTCTTGGGGCTCCCACATATCTGCATTACAACCTCCTTTGGTTTTTTTTGGTTCCTTATTTCTTCTCCAGTTGCCTTTTCACTTTAAATAGGCCACTACAAGCTGCACCATCTAATTTTTCATAGGTGATCGACTGCTGAGTTGCGGGTTTACGTAGACAGAGGGAAGGTAGCGATAAGCCAAAGAGAGAGGATTCTATTAGGGAAATGCTGCAGTAATTAATGAATCCTGCCAGTAATTGGGAAGGTGTAAGCCTCTGTAATATCGTAATGATAGTCATCCGTTCTGTGCATCCCCCATCACTCGAACGATCCCTCATCGTCTCTGTGATCTCAGACACTTAGCCATGCAAATCTTCCTGACAGGACTGTATGTCTTTGTCTCCCTAATTGGACAGTATAGAGTTGTTTATGGATATTGCAGACATTTAGACCTCAGTTGGAGGTTGTTCAAAAATCGTTAGCAAAGTTGCCTTAACAGCATTGTCAAATATTTATTCCCATGTTTCAATATCTGTTTTTAACCCAGGCACGGTTGGCAACAGATTTAACAGTTTGAAGAGGCACTCTCTTGTCCTGGGCTCCATTTGGGATAGCTATTAAGCCATTTTGCAACAGAAAGAAAAAAAAAGAGGGATCAACAAAGAATTTATAATTCSTCATTTATTGAACATAAGCCATGATATTGTGGGGCATTTGTGATACCTTTTAATATGGTTTCTGTAAAGAAATATTGAAAATACTGACAAAGGCGGTTCAATTTACACAAATTATAGGGAGTTCATGGGGCAAAAACTCCTGTTTAATGTGAGCCAAAATAAATGGAGAATAATCCCATTCACTCAGCTGCTGCAGGTGAGGTCAGGTTAAGACCATATCAATGGTTAAGACCATACAATGCATATTGTAAATATATGCATAAACTATCTTTTTTTTTTTACTGAGTCAAGATCTGGAGGTTTTAATTCTTATATGAAATTGTCTACTGGTAGGAGGTGAAAAGTAATATATAACAATGTCATGTCTTGCATCCACTTGCATCCACTACATAATAACTGCATCCACTGTTGTGCTCTACCACAACAGGGTTCTTCTTTGAAAAGCTTGATATTTGGGGAATTTCACATGTTTATGCATGATGCATTTATTGCATATGCTTTGGACTCATGAGAGGACCCAGGAGATCAGGGACAGCTCCCGGTGCCACCGCAAACACTGGCTATTTGGTGCGTCAGGGAGAGAGATCAGATAGATCCAGCCAGGGAATTTACAGTCCCTCGGTCATATGCCACTTCAGTCCGACAAGTTGTCCCACAAATCAAGGGGATTATTTGCCAGCGTAAAAGAAGATCAGGTCTCTTCTTTTTGTAACTGCCAAATTAAGTCCCTAATCCTACAAAACGCCTAACTGTATGCTTGCTTCCTTGCCTGCTTGTCTCATAGGTTTTTTAAGACCACTCGCTCCAGGAAAGTTAAGCACTAATGCATTTAGTATTTTTGTTAAAAGAAAAATATTTACCTGGAAAAACAAACGCATGATTTTTTTTTCCTAAAACAACAAAAAAAAATCCCATTATTATTATTATTACCCAGTCTATTTTCTTTTAAAATTCTAAGGTGAAAAAAAAATGGTTCGTGGGAATATTTCTAGGAAGAATTTCTGAAAGTATTAATTTGTGTCTGTCTGGCAACTATCTAGAAAGCTATTTGTAGTTTTGGAAATTATTCAGCCAGGGAGCAGTAGAAATGACATGTTATATAGTTGATTAATAAAGTAAATAGCAAATTACTGAAGGGGGAATAATCAAAGCCATAGCTGCTGTAAATATTTACCTTATCTGATTTCTCTGGGGTTATCCTACAGTTTTAGGTACCTCCCACAATCAAACCATAATGATAAAGAAAAGAAATTATAAGACTATTCGTAACAAATGGGAAGGAACAGACTTGGGAGGGGTGGGGAGACATTTTTTTCTTTATTTTTCTCAAGGCTCCAGGGACACATTTTTTCAGTTAGACAGTTTTATAATGAATTTACCCTTCCCCAAGACACGCTACTGATTTCATCTGTAAACCCATAAGCTTCAACAGTCCCCAGTATAGAGTATTCCCCAAATCCGTCCTGCTCAACCCCACGTTCCCCCATCCCTGAGCACACAGCTGGGCTGGCAAGGCTGAAAGAGGGATGTTTTCCAGCAGTTTCACTTTGGGGACATTCAGGATAAGCAGACAGCCAGGGTATGTGCCAGCATGGGAGAGCAGCAAGATCAGACCCTCTCTGCCCCATGGCAGACACAATAACAGAAACCTAGCWCTAGAAAATCAGGCACCTGCTAGAAACTTCTCTAGAATCTGAATGCATTGACATTTTGATTTTTATACACACACATTTATACATAAAAATCCCAGCCTTTGAAGCTTACATTGGTGCAGCAGTCTGTGATGCTGCGTGCAGGCGGCTGTGCAAAGTAATTGCCAAATGCTTACATAAACACATAAATAAGACAAATAAATTTATTTTCATTATTCATATTTTCTGTTCTTCGCTTTTTATTTATGTTTTAAACAACAGTTACAGTAAATATACCGATAAAAAAAAATGCCTGCAGTGGGCAGAGAGATGATCCAAAAGCCCTGATATGGAGCAATTCATGTTTCTTCTTTACAATCACTAACGAATCTTAACTCGAACCATGTTATGTTCCCATGTGAGTGATAAGCAATGATTTATTATGAAGTGTCACGAAATCGGAATGCCATACAGTGAGACATGAGCTAGTGGAAAATGTGCTCCCTGTTTCCCAGCCTCATTACTCAGGGATGCAGAGTCCCTTTCTCCAACTCTAATTTACCTGGCTTTCCAAGGTGCCGACACGCAAAGGCAATGGAACCGGGGCTGAAATATCCAATCCTGGTGACCCGGCATTGCTAAACACTTTGCAGCAACTGGGAGACTGGGCTTGCCTGGAAATTCATGGCTGGACCCAACATTTGCACCCTCAAAGCGACTGCCTGGCATCTTAGCATCCTTTCCACACACAAGGAGGCAAGAAAATAGCATCACGGAGGAGACAACAGGGAGGTTTTCTTTATGTTTAGGAGTTTCTCCTGCTCTCCAATGATTCCCACCTTCCCCTGATCCTAACTCAAGTAGCTGGCATGTGATATATTTTGTGGATAAATCAGCGCTGGAAGAACATGTGCAGTTCTAGCGTTACAGGGTTGGTGATTTACTCGTAGCTCGCAGTGAGCGCGTCGGCAAGGGATTTAAGGTGGGAATTTGTGTTCTAAATGCTTCCTCCTAAGCGAAGGGGAAAACAGTGTATTCAACACTAACTTGCACAGGTAGCTGGCCCTGCCTGCCAGTTAATGCTCTCTGCACAAAATAAGCCAAATGAGCACAGTCTGGGGTTTGAGACATCTTTCTAGATGCCTCTTTAAAGGCCCTGATCCTGAAAATGCTTGAGCTCCATCAAATCACTGACGTAAATAACCTGGTGAATCTACCTAAGCAAAGCTCCAAGTTTGACACGTGTTTCTGCTCTCAGCAGAACAGAAAATGGAAGCACTTCCCGAAGGTGCATCTGGAACGGGCATGGAGCCTTCAGAAAGAGCAGGAGCAGCTGGTGCCCAAAACTGAGCAACAATAATTTGCTGCGAGGACAAGCCTCTACCTACTAAAAAAAAAAAAAAAACTTTTTATCCCCAAAAATGTAGATTTAATCACACCAGTTGTGTTCAAGATTTACTGGCAGTTTGTTTCAAAACATGACCCCGTTCTACCATGATGAAACGTTACAGACGAGCAAAAAGTTAAACCGAACAAAATAAGCTCGGTAACAAATTTATGTCCTGTAAATTCTTTCACATGAGCAATTCTTCTTATATCTAGGCATGTTACAACTAGTTCAGTCTGTCTTAAGGCAATAGTAGCTGTTGTTTTCTTGCAGAAAATGTGGAAATCATCAGAAGAAAATTAACCAGAACTCATTCTTGTCTGCAATGTTGAGAGGCTCACAAATTTCAAAAATCTTTTTYTTCCCCCTCTATAGAAATGCTTTAGACAAAACCTTTGTGAAGTAAAATCCAGAGAATAGTTTTTTCATGGCACTGACAGTGCTGCCGTTCCGGAGGAGGCTCTGTGTGATGTACCCCTCTGAAATATTGTCAGCCAGCTTGGCAATATGAAGGCGCTTTCATAGCAAGGCAGGGATGAAAGCAAAGAGGTTTGGGTTGCTTTTTTGTTTTGCTTTGTTTCTTAATCCTCGTAAAATCTACCTGCAAATTCTCTCCTCCCACTATGCTCAGCAGAGAAAGGGAACATAATTCTCCACCGGCATGGTGAGGCTGTGAAGGGAAAAGGGAAGAGTTGTGAATTCTCCATTCAAAGTGCTCATTTTAGCCACTGATATTTTTTGTGAAATACCAAAATAAATTGTGGAAGCAGAGGCTGGAACTCAGCGTCCTTCACTTGCTCACAGTGAATCCTGAGATGTTCCTGGCAGTGCTGGCTGGAGCGGTAGGACACCCACCTGCTGCATCTCCCCACCGTGGGATGAATTCTCTTCAGATCTGAAAAACATGGGGTTGCTCTAACCTGGAATTACATTACAAGGGAAACAAGGAGGCAATTGTGGCGTTAGGCAGCAGTAAACACTTCCAGATGACAATTTTGGATTTTAAGCACCCAAATGACTTGGGGAAATGTAGCTTTAAGTGACCCACCAGTCAACCCAACATCTATCCCGCTAAGCCCAGCACTTGAACCCCRTTCCTACCCACCGCTGGTGCCTAGGTGATTGAACCGTAATTGCTTTGTCTTATCTGTGCTTAAATTCACTCTTGAAGGTGCATTACAAAAGCTATTTCTCTTCTGGGATCCATACAGGTGGCATTTTAAAATGTAGCAGGCACCCTAGTCTGCAGAACCTGCTTGTCACAGAAAATGACACAGTTTGCATGTGACCTGTAATGACAGTTGCTAGTTGAAAAGAAACCAAAAATTCAGCTATATCTTCCACACTTTGGTTGCAGCTGCCATCAACTAAATCTCTCTCCAAGGGCAGATGGTGCCCTGTACAATGAACAATCTAATCTTTAGCAAATAGAGAAACTTTGCCAAAAAAATCCACTTTTTTTTTTCCTCTCCAAGAATAGGCTGTCAATAACATGTGCTCTCAAATACATTGTGATTTGATGACTATGCTTTATTTATAGGAAAAGCAACCAATTAAACGCTCGCTCATTTCTTCCTTCCCTTGGGAGGCTGCGATCCGCACGGATGCACCGGGCCAGGCCCTCGGCATGAGAGCTCGGGCTCCGCTCGCCCCGCGCCTGCCTCACCTGTGTTTGATATTAGTATGTTTGATGTTGCTGATCATGGGCGGCTCCTACGTCACCTTGAGGCCTAAGATGAGATSAGCGGTGAAATCCTGGCCTAGGATTCCCGCTATTGGTGCAAGGCCAGGATTTCACTGCAACCCCCAATTTTTAGCCCGAGTTCATCTACCCCAAGCCACTGCTCTTGCTGAGCTGAGCCCAAGGGGCTGCAGGTCCCACTCCCCACGGCGCTGCTCCCTCGCTCAGCCCTCTCGGGCAGGGTGGTTGTGTCTCATCACTGTTTTTCTTAAATGCTCCCAGTGTSTTTCCTAGCGGCACAGGGCAGAAGCTGTCTGCCCTCCGGGAACTGCTCAGGCTAACGGATGTCAGCGTTTTCACAAGCTCAGGTGGATTTGGCGGATCTGGCTGTATTTGTTCAGGGATGTCTAGAAGTCCTAGTGAGCTGGAAACGTATTCAGAAGCTCTGGCTGGGCTGCCTTTTGTGCAGAAACATATACCTGCATACATGTGMGTATGTAGTGTGTACATATACATGCATGCAGAGGAATTTCTGCAGCTTTCTTGCAGCACTCAGATGGCACAACTGGTCCACACATATCTGCACATGCCCAGAACTTCACAGCTCCTGCATGTGGGTTGCACCATGCCCRGTATTAACGTGCATGAGCTTTGGAGCTGCGCTCTGCTGGGGTCACTGCCGAGGACTCTGAGTCTSTGGGATTATCTGAACAGCCACCAGGAGTTCTCAATAATATTCAGCTCAGAAAGTGGGAGCGTGTTTGTGTTGTCCTGCCTTTTTTCCTTTTTTTCCTTGTAGATTTCAAGGAAATTTTTCTTTTATAGCCTGTGACTGTTAGGCCAAGCAGCTGCTGTAAATCAGCGTAACTTCCTTGCTCCCCTGCACATGAGGTGCTTTGCACGGGCTGCAGATGTGAGCTCTCCTGATCTTGCTACTGAAATTCTGAGGTCTTTTGCCTGGCCTTGGCCTCTACCTCATAAGGAAGTATCTTCAACAAAGCATTTTCGGAGACAGGTACAACCATAATGACTTTAATTTTTAATAAATAGAGTTTCCATAAACTTAGGCATAGACGTCTTCATCGCAGCTGCAGCCCACCTTTTTTTTTCCCATTATCTTGCCCCACATTCTTGCAGACTTAGATCACAGGACAGAAACACATTTTGCAATAAAGGAGACCTTTAATCCTGCCTGCTGTTCTCTGTGGCTGCGGTCACAGCTCGGGTTGTTCTGCTTGGACCAGGAGGCTCGTGGCCCTGCAGTGGTGGCCATGGGCTCTCCTGATGCACTCACCCAAACCCATGTCCCCCGGTGTTCAGCAGTATATTTCATGTGCTGTGCATAGCACAGTCCATCGCCACTCGGATACACCTGCATACAACATGCCAGAGGGACCCAATTCTGTGGGCATCTTGCAGAGCCTTTCCCTGCAGTCATGTGGGTGCAAAACCCACATRCAAGAACACGGCAGAAGTGAAAAAAAACTCACTTTCATGATGGTTTCTCTTACCTCTCCCGAAGTGCCCTCCTCTCTCATAAGAAAGCACTTTCTGAAATAACTATGTTGTATTTATTTATTTAATGTGCTGTTAAATGACCTTCTGGAAAAAATATTCCAGCTGCAAGGCTTTAAAATGGATGGGCAGACATAACTTAGAGAGCATGTTCCTTAAAATCAGGATGAAACATCTGAGTAGTTACTGTTCAGATTGATRTAATTTTAGTTATAATTACGGGTAACGAGAACACATTTAGAGTCTATAATATTGTAATTCATGGTGAGAGGAGTCCTCAATGAAACAAAATATACCCAGACTTCCTTGTTCTCCGCACCTAGGTATTGTGAATGTGAGCATGATTCTTTAAGAAACAGATTTTCTGCTGCTGTAAAAATCGAGCAAAAGTAGGTCAGAAACGACATCTCRAGATAACGCGTTTGGTAACCACAAAGAGACTGGCTGCATCTTTCTCTTTGGCCTTCCAGGAGCCTGTGATGCAGCAGGGCGGGCGCCGCGCGGCCGGATTTGAACCCTGGGCTCCCATGGACGGGTCAGAGTTGCCCATGGCCACTGCTAGGATCCCACCAGCCTGACAGGACGCGATAAAGTGACTCAGAGGGGCCTGAGTGCCCGTTTCGAGGGTGTCACAGCTGTGTTTCACAGGGTGGTTTCACTGACGAGGGGAAGATGTGCCCGGCATGAGGAGTGGGAAGGTGCTGCTGGAAGGAGGCCCGAGTCCTGGCACATYAACGTGAAAGTAGATACCTCTGTTGAGGGCTTGATAATTAATGTTAAATAAAAGCGGAGTTTCCATATCTGCATCTGATAATCTGCATGGGCTGCACAAGACCAGCATATTGAACATCCTCAACGGCATTTTTTTAATACCGTAATTAAAATGATAGAGCTTTCTTTATGGTGCAAGTTGAACTTCTTTGCAATAAATTKGGCCCATCAAGTGCTATTTGAACACCAAGCCACAATGCCCCCAACTGTGGGTGACAAACTCTCCACATACTCCCCAAATCTCTTAGAGCCRTGATAATGAAATACATAAGCTATGACCCTTATTGATCCGGCCTTGCACTAATTAATTTCCCAAYGTCCTGTCCCAGCCTGCAGTGACATCGCTGCAGCACCAAGCATGGAGTTGGGCAAAAGTCCTCAGGGGGAGACATTCAACCCATTGCAATCGATGCCAAGTCCCCATTGATCTTAGTCACGCATGGATGTCGCCATTAGTCAAGTGTTTGGAAGCTGGGGCTCAAGTCGTCGCGAGTGGCTCCTCAGACCCAACCACTCGATGCTGTGGTACAGCCAGGCCTCCCCTCAGCTCCAGGGCCTCTAGCTCCAGCTTGTCCTTTCTTTGTCCTTTCTCCAGCAGCAGCCAAACCAGTTTAAGAGGTTTCCACCCTTCCCTGTATCTGGCTGTGGCCAGGGCTCGACATGATAGGAAGGGGCACGAACTTCTGCAGCCGGCGCTGTTGCCAGCAGAGCTTAACGTGGATCCAGGCCCTCACTAATCTCCCTTTGAAGGACTTTGCCAAGGAAGTCTAAGAGAGTCCTTAATGTTTCTCTGCGTGCATTTCCCTTGTGACGTAGGAGCAGCCAGGAATATTACTAAGCTGATTTTACAGCTGGTCACAGTGTAATACAAGAGCCCAAGGATCTTCCTTGCAGCGAAGAGAAAGGGAAAGGAATCGGGAGTTTGGCTTTGCAGTTTTCCAACCCAAGCCCTAGAGAAGTATTTCCCGCTGGCAGGGAACCAGTTGCTTCACTTCAAATCATGATTCCTTCCCAGAATTTGCGCTTTCAGTCACACTACACGCTGCTTAATTGTCCAAACAACGATCTGGAGGTAGTAGTGAGTTAATGGAGAGCTCTTGCCGAAGCTGCTCCACCTCATGCCGCCTGYGCGGGACCTGCCTGATTTTCAGCACTCATGAGCTGCACCTCAGACCCACTAGAGATCTTGATACCCCAAGGAACGACCCGAGTAGCGTGTGCCACAGGTGGGTTTCCATCTTGGTTAGTGCTACAAAACCTACCTAAAAACGTAAGACTCAAATTTCCTGTGACAGCTCTGCAGTTGGTCCTCGGCCCATCTGCAGAAGGCGGTTCTGTAACTGAGAGACTCACTGCAGGATCTCACCCAGCTGGTTTATATTTTCAGGCCCAACTTTGCAGTGATAAGACTTCAGGATTTCTTTAAAACTTAAGCAAGGCATAAAYTGACATAGCTTTGTCCTTTTGTAGGGAAAAACAATAGCTTTGCAAAGTGTGAATTGCTCTGGAGCATTACCTCTGGAACCTAAAGACAACATTGTAATGTGTCAACATGGATTGTTTTTAATATAGTTTAAGTGGAAATAATGACCTAAAGTATTCACCACAATTTCAAACCGACTTCCTTGCATTCTCGAGTGCCAAAAATCTCTCCATTTACCTGCCAAAAGCTCTTCTTTCCATCCAGCAATTTCTCCATAGCAGGTCCAGGTTGCCAATGCAAAACTCAGCATCACTGTGAAAACCAGAAAGGTGAAGATCAAACAAACCAAACAGCAAAYTAAATAACGTGGAGTCAGTTAACCTTTTTGTTTTCCTATGGAATTTTATGCAAAAGTTTATTTTACTTTAATTTACTACTGAATTTCCCATTTATTTAGCCAGCATACAGGGAGCAACACAAGATCTGTGTTGTGTTTGCTGAAGTATACGTGGCCTTGAACACACAGGATATTTCTCAGTTACGTATTTCTTTTGCTGGCTGCTATACTTTTTTTTTTTTTTTTTTTTTTTTTCTGTCTGCAGATTGACTTTCACTTTATTTTACTCCCTACTTCATTTCTCACCTTAATTTTCCACTTTTTTTTTCCCCTTCTGCTTTTCTCAGGCTCCTTCTCCCAGGTTATGAGTGAAGCAGCACTAAACTTTGAGCTGAACTTTTAAACTCACCTGTTGTAATTAAGTAAAACGAGCACCCTCCGCCTTTCTGCACAAGCAACTTAACAGCTCTGGCCACTTAGCACTTCCCAGAGCCGCAGAAAGGCTGCACAGGAGGATGGAGGCTTTTAATGCAAGGGAGGGGAGGTGCTGCMGCAGGCAGTGATAGACGTTGATTTAAACACAACGTGGACACCTGGGTATCCAGCTCAGTGTGAGGCTCCCTCATGGTTGCAGGATTAGGTGCCTTGTATTGAATGGGTTCAGCCAACAGGAGGGAAAAAAAGAGGTGCAAAGCAATGTACTCAGTGCAGCAGGTTCCAGCCCACCTAGAATTTACCCGTGTATCCCATAGCACCTACAGACTTAGGGATTTTTTTCTCTTATTCTTGCATCTTTATCTTTTTGTCACCTAAGGGCAAGCATCGTGAAGCCAAGCTGGCTCTTTAGTAGAAATTACTACAGAGAAAAAACACGTGTTCAGAAAAAAACCTGCAAGCATGATCAACAAATAATAATTATTCTTTTTCTTATTGTGTTTCTCCTGTTGTGCTTGCAGGACACATGCCTTAGTTCCAGCTCTCCAGCCCAGGCTTCCCGCACTCAGCCCGTCTCTCCGTGTCACTCCGATCCTGACATTGAACTCGCCACAACCCGTACCGAGAAGACTGCCAAAAAAACTCCAGCTATTCTTCTTCATCCTCACTAACAATTTGGTAATGAAGTATTGATTTCCACTCCCCTGCTTATGGACGATATTAGATTTTCATTGATAAACTGCGCTGGGGCTGTCTGGTCTCCACTGTCCCTTTTTGCTGTCACTAAAACAAAGTGCCACTGAAGTAAGATAATGACTGAGAACATTGATGTACTTATTTCGTCAATTTGTAACACTTGACAGGAAAAAAAAAAATCTTCATAGTTTAATGTCCAAGCGTGCTACACAAGATGCAGTCGTGTTGGAAGCTTTACTTTTCATGGTAATGTCCATTTCCTATTTACAACCCCTCTGGGATAGTTTGTCTAAAGGAAATGTTTCTATTCAGTGCAGCTATTACTGCTGCACCTGGGTTGCCCAATCCAGTCATTGCACTAGGGATCAATACATCACCATAAGTACAAGAATTATTAAGTTAAAACAGATTCTGAGCCAAAAAACCTCTGAACAATGTTAATCTTCTGTGCAAGTTGTTCAAATAGTTATGCTTAACCATGTTGCTGCCAAAGATTTGTTTAAAAGGGATTATTTTCAGTTTGTTTTATTCCTCAGATATATATATATATATTTAAATCTCCATTACGGTTTATGAGGAGACGTATGCGATGGAGCGGTTTTGAAACAAAAGCACTATTGTTAGATTATTGAACATTATATAAATATAGGTATATCTATATATAAATATCGCTATATAAATATCTATATATAGATATAAAAGAGTACAAGTAGAGTTCCTTTCTCCATTACGTGAGTATAAATCTGAATATCTCTGTTGTAGTCCAGGGAGTTACTTTGGATTGATGCCACTGCAAATGAGATCAGAACCTGGCCTTCCTGCTATCTCCCTGGCCTATCTGCTGCCGTTGGTATTTGCAGGTTTTAAAGCACAGCTGCCTTTTAAAATCAACAGAGACCTGGTGAGAAAGGGGCTAAAACGGTGGCAATTGGAAATTTGTTCTTGTAACTTTTTTCATTAAAACTTCGAGGTCCCAATTTTAATTTGTGGAATATTCACGTTAATAATGAGATCTAATTAAGACATCCATTAAAAGCCCGTTAAAGTTAATTTAACGTAAAAATTCCAATAGAACTGTATTAGATTTTCTCCATTAAATTAACGTTATGGATTTTTAACGGATGTCTTAATTATACATTATTATTAACGGGAATACAGTATTACACAGATTAAAATCAGGTCCCTCGGAAAATCTTTCCGGGTATTTTGGTGTTGCAAACCTCCCGTTACCTAGTGCACTGCTTGGAAAACCAGGCGCAGCCGCTTTACTCAGCTGAGCATTTCCTTGCAACTCAAGCAACCTACAGTAGACAAATCCGTCTCGGCATTTAACAAATGAACTTTCCTTATCCTCCAAGGAAAAATAAGTCTGGATCAAGTTGTAAACCGCTGCTCCGTTACAGATGAAGTATTCAAAGTATGCTAGGCAGAAACTGGAGAAGAGGATCTTTCTCAAACGTGAGAGGGCTTTGGGGTGTGCTTTCCTTTTAGATGTTCAAGGAGAAAATTGAAGTGCTGCATTTGCAAAATCAGACTAAATATGCTTATTGTGTTCCCGGCCGCGGGTACAGATGGGCCTGTTCTGGTGCTGTTTGGGAAATTTTGACATGATCCCTAAACTCAACGTGGAGGAGAAAAAAAAGGCCCTTCTTATTTACCTCCTAGGGAAAGTGTTGCCCTTATGCCACATATAATAGCAAATTGCTTTTTTTATGGCATGCATAACCTAGATGGGAAAAAATATGGCGCTTGAGGGAAGGAGGGAAAAAGTAAATGAAGTTCCAGGAATGTCATTCTGAAGTAATGAGGCATGGACAGAAAATATACCCCTCACATCATCGGATTGAGATGGCAGTCGAAATAGCTTCATTGAAGTGTCAGCACTCATCCATCAATCAATCATCCACAAGGAAAAATAGCGACAGTACAACGGGGCGGCTTTTATGGGATTTACTCATGGGCATAGGGAATAGCAGCTCAAATGTAGTTCTGACATGAAAAGCAAGGTGCTGATATTATTTTTTATGATGGGAGGATCATAAAGTGAATTGAGAACAGTGAGGTCTGTCTTTGCTTAACCTATTCAACTGGAAACGAACGGAGCTCAACTGGAAATGAGCAGAGCCTTCGGATGGGTTAAGATTGAAGCCTGCGTCGTGCTGAGCACTGGCCATTGACAACAAAATTCTATTAAAGCAAAATCAATGCATTAGCATCGAGGCTCTCCGAAGCTGTTAAATTGCCCAGCGCAGCGCGGAGTTATTAGGGGCCCTTACGTAAGGCGAGGGCCTGCCGAGCGCCACCGCTTCCACCTGGGAGAAACTCCGGCTGCTTTCCCCCCTCCCCTTTCCCCACGCTTCTGCATCCTCTAGGAAAACGTGCTGCTTATTCCRGCATCCGAGAGGCCAAATTCCCAGCGCGGCCGCCAGGACCGGGGGCAGAGCCGCCGCTGCTCATCCTGGCGCGGGGCTGCAGGTCCCACGGCGGCTCCGGCCTCCCCTGGCATCTCCCACCCACCGGAGACGGACCATGATTTATCCCAGAAAGCAGCTCCTGCGCGGGAGCAGCTCCCTCATTCCGGATCTGGCCACAAACCTTTATTACGCAGTGCTAAACCTTGATTATTTTGCCTGCATCGCTATCCTCTGGGAACATTTTAGATACACATTTGAATTAAGTGATTTTTTTTTTATTTTTTTTACAATACAATATAAAAAAGGGAAATGTGCGCCTCTCCTCTCTCTTTCTGTGTATGAAACTGGATGAGTTGATAGTTTATCTGTCATATAAATCAGGTAACACAGAAAATCATTGCATCTTTTCTCTGTCGTATCTACTCAATATCTATCGTACTGACTTTTATTCTTATTGGAGATCATCAAAACATTAATTAAAAGCCTGGTGATCAAACAGCCGAATATTTATGATTCACATCCTTGCTTATTAACAAGTGGCATATTGATACACCACATATCCAAGCTGTTTATGCTCTTGCGCTGCAATAAAGCAGTAAGAATTGTTACCCTCGCACACTGCTTTGAGAGATTTATTCAGAAACCGTAGCTCCCTTCCTGCCACCATACATGTCAAAATAAGCCATATCACCTTTAAAAAAAAAAAACAAGAAAAGAAAAAAGAAAGATTTATTTTAAGAGGGAGAGACATAATTAGCATCTCTTTGGTGCCTAATATATAAGCATTGCAGTAGATTAGTCTCAGGTGTTTTTTCCAGACCCTTATTATTTAAGCTGAGAGGGAGAAGGACACTTAACTTTAAAAATGGCTGTCATTAGTACAATAATAATTGTTGGTTTAAAAAAAAAAAAAAAAAAAACCAACGAACTTGGAGAATCAGCTAACAAACCTACCCAGTAATTACTTGTCAATGTGGCTTCATCGTGATTTTTATTACCTACTTGTAAAAGTATTTACAAGACTGACCTCCCTAGCTTTTTTCAGAGATCATGGAGGAGATGAGAAGTCATTTTAAAAATCAATAATTATATATTAACATGATAGGGGTTGAGGCCTTCCAAGCGATTTTTACAAGCTATTGTGTCAACTCTGGTCCATTTATGTAGCAGAGATTGTTTCCCTGATTTCCAATCTCTTTTTTTTTCCCTTTCCCTGATCATATGCTGATAAAGTGCTGTGTCCCGCGGCCGCTTCACCCCCTGTGCAGGTGCTTGGCTGGAGGGGGAGGTCTTGCTTGCAAAGGGGCTGCTGTCAGGGAAAGGGCAAAATTAGCCGGCTTTGGGCTGGGGTGAGAGCTCCAGGAAGGGATTTCCTTTATAAGGGCTCGTTCTTGGCTGTGTTTTAGGCTCGCTCCCACCTGTGGAGGAGGCACAAGGGGCACAAGGCTGTGAAACACTTTTTTGGCACCTGCTGCCCCCAACCCCGGGTGCGGAGCTGCTTCCGCTCCGTGGCTCTGCCACCGAGGGCTTTGGCCTTTGCGAACAAATATACGATGCCATTTATATTTAAAATTCTCCCTATAAAGACTGTATCGATCACAGATTCCGGATCAATACATTGCAATTACAGCAGGCTTTGCGGGCCATCTGTCCCCAAGCAAGAGCACTGCTGTAACCACCACGCTATATTTTGAAGCAGCGCCGCGGGGATGTGCCCGGCCCTGGTGTGCTCAGGGAGCCACGTGGGGGTTCAAATCCCCTGTATTGGCCCCCAAAGTGACTGCAGAGCCGCCTCGCTCTGGGTTTTGCAGTCCCAGGGGGAGGGCGCTGACACCGCTGGCCTCAATTCCCAGCTCTCCATCAGTTCCCAGGACTGCTGCCTTGCTGGAGCGTCGCTGCCTTCCGCCGAGAAAGACCGGCCGCCACACAAGTTAATTCGGGGAGACCCATATATCTTATCAGAGGTGCTGAGAAGCTCGTAAGGATGGGTGTCAATCCTAAACTGGGTCCTTCTCATGCAGCAGAGGCTAGATCCCAAAGGAAAGTGTAATTTTGGAGTTGGTAACTGAAGGACGAGATGATGTGCATCCAAAGGCAGGTTTGGATGCACGTCTTGTCAAGCTGAGCAGCTCATCTATRAGCACCTGAAGTCAGTGCAAGTCCTTACCTCGATGGCACTAGATAGTTATCCAGAAATAAGAGCTTCCTGGATTTTGTTTTTCTTAATTAGCTACTGCAATCGCTGGTATTTGGTACAAGCACACAGAATGGAGGATTTTGCTCTCTAGTGGTCTGCTGGAGGAAAACGACAGATGCCAAAACCATAAAGAGCCCCCGAATGGCTCTGCAGGGCTGACAACGGCCTCGGCGCCCTGCAGAGCGACTCGCAGCTGCCCGGCCRGCCCCGACCTTGCAGGGACCACCTCGGTCTCCATCTGCATCCTTGCCCTGGGGCAGCTGCTCCGGCTTCGCTGGGCCCTGTCTGCACCAGGACCAGCACTTTTACCCCTGTTTTAACTGCTGGCAAAATGTTAAAGAGTAGTTTAAGATGACACTGTTGTTCCTGGTACCAAAGTGTCTGTACAATATTTTCTTTGAGARTCCTTTACAACATGCTGTACCACTGGACTTACTGCAGAGTAATAAACTTCCCGCTCTTCTTCAGGCTCAGCTCATGAAATGTCTTCAGGCCTTTGTAAAAAGTCCTCCTTGAGAAAACAGTTTAAACACGAAGCCTAGCAGGTCGTACATCTCTGCTGAAGTTTGTGCCATCTAGCTGTGCAAACATGTCCCCCCCACGACTTTTTTTTTTTTTTTTTTTTTTTGGACCTAAGCAAAGACAACAAATTCTTTCATTCACAGCGCTGAACCCGGCTGAACCCGGCCCCAGGTGATGCTGCATTTGCAGCCCTCCATTGGTGGCTGCGAACGAGAGAGCTTCCCGTGTTTTCACTTCCTAAGCGCCGCACGCAGCCCTACAGCCCGTGCACCCATGCATAGCCATGCACCTATGYACAGCCATACACSCATGCACCTATGCACAGCCATACACSCATGTGCAGCTCTACGAACACCTGTAGGCAGCGCTTGGCCCCGGCCAGCGGGTCCCACGGCAGCAGCGGGTCCCGCCGGGCCGGCTGTGCAGGACCCGGGCTGTGCAGCCAGCACTGGGACGTGCAGGACAGGCGGCAAACRGTGACAGCAAACAGCCCATTTTTGCTCAGGGTATTTCTCTGTCCCCTGTCTCTGCTGCAATATGCCCTGTGTCTCGTCCTCAGGCAGCTCRTCTTTCCCTTTGTTGGGATGCTATTGGGAGTTTATTTTAATTTTCCATGCATTTGCTTTGCTTTTTAATATCCTGAATACATAAGCAGGAGTCGTCACAGACCTGCCCCTGTTTAAAACAGGTTGTGGTCCCACTTTTATGTTTGGCAGTTGTGCCCCAGCGCTTGCAGTGCCCCATTTGTCATCGGCAGCATCCTCAGGTTACGGACGTGACCCGCAGTGTTGGCGCGAGAGTTTTGTTCCTACAAAATAACACAAATCAGAAGTTCGCTTCTCTTGAAAAAAAAAAAAAGCAATGTGTGTGTGTATATATATATATATATATACGATGAATCGCAAAAAGGAAAGATTAAACACATTTTTTATATTAATAATGCAGAAGGGACTCCTCTCGGCGAGACCTCCAGGTGACTTTGTCCGCCGAACGTCCCGGTTTTGTAGCAGGCACCGGCTGTACAGACACCGCGCGGGTCCCGGCGCGCGGCCTCCCAGGACCACCGCTTGTTCGGGTGAAAACTTCCACCTTTGACGCATTTTTATACTGTACATACGTGTATATATTAACTATATTGCCATGTTATGAACACAGATTTTGTTATATTTGCTTGTTTCTGTTTCCTACAAAAATGGGTCCATGAGAGGGGATATATATTTTTTTTTTGTATAGAAACAATGCTTGTAATTTTTCCATTTATTTGTTTTTTTTTTTCTTGGTCATCATGGTCCGTAAAGGAATTAGAGCTGAGTTTTTGGAGGAACCACGAGAAGCAAGTCTGTGTTTGCATGAGACCTGCCCAGTYGCTGGCTATAACGGGGGGCGGGGGGAGAGGGGAAATCTAAGGCAAATTTCGCTTTTAAAGCATGCTGAGTCCCACGGGAAAACTCATACATGTACAATTATTCTCTTTGTATTTTATCTAATAGTGCCTGAATATTTTTTAATGTCTTCTTAGAGGAACAATTCATAATTGTCAAAATTTGAAACATTAGCTTAATTTTGTTTTCATGACCTCTCATTTCTCCTCCTTATTTATTTTGTTGCTGTTTATAATGGGCCCCAAGGCCATTTCTGACATTGCAGTGTTCTTCTTCCACATTAAGGATGTTTTTAAAATTACTAAGATTATTGAGCCAACAGGCTGTTTTAATCAAAACCATGTTTCACTTGGTTTTGATGATTATGAATGGTCCTTACAGGGGGAAAAAGCCCTTTCTGCCGGGCGGATTGTACCACCTCGTGGTGCGAACGCTCCATCGCAGCTCCCCGCTTCTTGCTGCCTTGCTCAGAGCCTAGCTGGCAATTTTGCTTCCAATTATTTGCTTATAACTAACTTAAACTAAACAAATTCAAAATGTTAATGGCATTTTTCTTCTTTGGTTGATTGCTAAATAAATTCATATAATTTATACTAGAGGAGATTACTGCTTTTATTGTTTTGGGTTCCCCCAAACCAATTATTAACAATCAGGACTATGTATCTCATTAAATTTAAATCAGGTCAAACCTATTTATCTAAGGCCTTTTCTGATTTACAGGAAGACAACTGTATTCCCATGCATTTAAGTTGTATTTCTGTGTATGATTTCGCAGCATTGAGTTCTGTCAACGGTGATTTTTTTTTTCTTGTGTTCTGCATTTTCACCATGGCAAATACATTGTGTAATAAAAAAAAAGAATCCCTCAACTTTACCACAGAAAACATTACTTTTTATGCCCAGGGATTAAAAAAAAAAAAATAAAACCACTGCAGTTTTAGAACTGTAATTAAAGCCCTGAATAATAGATCACACATCTTTATCTGTTGTGTTTAAAAGGGAAAAAAAAATAGCCCAAACTGCTCACATAATCCTGAATGCCTCATTTCCATAAAAAAGGTTTCTATACATATATTATTTACATTTTTAAACATGGTAATTCTTTCCTTTGTGGCATAAAATGTCTCTTTTCCACTGCAGTTATTGGAAAGCGCCTGTTCACATCTGAAATGTTATCGTAATTTGCATCAGGAAACCCAACTGCAGACATTAAGGACTTGGGTGTGTTCAATTATGGCTTTGCTGGAGGCTCTCCCCCATGCTAATGCTGCGCGCATTGAGCTACCTTCCTGAAATCGAGCTGATAGCGCTCGCCACAGACGTGCTGCACAACATCATTAGCTTTGCAAATGGCTTCATTTCAGTCAATGCAGACTTCAGTTTTGGCCAATTGTAAAATGGAAATTTGAAAAGGAAGAAGAAGAAGAAAAAAAAAAAACAGATGCACTTAAAACATGAAAAGAATTATTTATATGATAAAAATATATTTAGATTTTCAAAGCACAAGACTGAACAGAAGTGCTCTTTTTATGCTTTCTGAAGAAGTTACTGTTAAAAGTCTTTCTACATCAGGCTTAATAAATCTGTAATGACATTTGATGGATTGATTTTTGTGTGGGTTTTTCTTTCCTTTCACTCTTTCTTCCCTCCCCTTTCCCTTCTCGGCAGAGGAAGGGGAAGCGCGACCCGGTGAGGCTGTGCGTGCAAACCGCAGGAACGCGGCTGCTTCGGCACCCACGGCGGCCCCCGGCCCTCAAATCAGCATCAGAGTTTTTAAAAGACGACAAAAAGAAGGAAAGGTCAAGTTGGCTGCAGCGTCCCGTGCRGACCCCCAGCACAGGCCTCCTTGTGGCCCTTCCTCACACGGGCTCTCTGTGGTGCCGCTCATGATGGAGCTGCCAATATCCCCGAATCCTGAGGAACACCAGGRCTGGTGCCGGGTCAGGAATGAGCTGGGAAGAGGGCACCCCTCGCCCCACAGCTGCAGCAAACAGTCCCCTAGTCTCCCCTGCTCAGCACCCACCAGTCAAGGCCTCGCCATCCCACCGTGCCCACTTACTATCCTTTTTTTTCAGGTGACTTTTTTTCTTTTTAAGGAATATATTGCACACATTTCAAGGAACCCCTCTAGGGTAAAATAAAGCAATATAGAGAGATGGCTAAAATAACAAATGAATCATAAAACTTAAGAGATGGAAAAGGACTATTAGATCATCCCATTTGTCTTGCTGTCTGCCAATACAGGTTGGCTCCCTGCAGATGGGCCCCGGGCCTCYGCCTGGCCCCGCTGGCCGCGCTCCAGCCCGCGGCTCCGGTGAGAGCAGTGGCTCCGGCCCGGCCCGGCCGAGCCCTGGCTCCCTGCGGGCYCCACGCCTGACCCCCAGGGCTGCTCCCGCTTATTCCAAGGGTGCAGAGCTGCATTATTACTGTTATTATTTGAGTTCTTGGAGATACCAAGAATTGGCGATAGCCTTCGGCCAAAGAACAGACAGACAAATGACAGGCACCTTAGGGCAGCTGGCCAGGTGCTTTACCAGGCTTTATGTCCAGCAGGACTAGGACATTATTCAGTCATTTGGGAATAAATTCAACTCTGCTCCATTTGCTGGACACCCTACGGTTGAGGYAGTGAGTCCAAAGAGGGCACCTGGGCTTTGTGAGGCAGAGCATGAGCACGAGATGGGCAACCTCAGGCAGCCCTTGTGGTCCCTTCTTCCAGAGTCCTGCAAAAGCCACCTGAGCCCTTGAAGCAGCATTTAAAGATCCCAGCATAGCCTAGACCCACTTTCCAGAACACTACTTSCTTATTCTTTTATAAATATATATATGTATATATCTTCATACCCAAATATTAGCAATTCACTTGAGTTGGTCTTTCTGACCATCTGCTCACTGTTTGCTCTTCCAGTAACCAACTACAACAGGGCTGAGTCCCGAGGTTGGAAAGTTCAGGTGCTACTGCAAAGGAAACATTAAATTAGATAAAAGCAATAAAGCCCAGGGCCCTAGGGAAAGGGATGCAAGTTTTACGGTAATACTCAAATTTATGGTAATGCAAATATTGCTATAGTTCCTCAGTTAATACAGTTGGCTCGCTACCAAAAAAGCGCTTTTTGCTGGGAGGTTGTCATTGATCGTTATTTTATAATTGTCACAGTGAAATTCCCCGAGGTGCAGTTCTGAGATGCACTGCAATTCAGGGGTCATCCAGGTATCCCAAGACTGGGCTTCAATTGCAATTCCAACCCAAAATCCCTGACACAAAGAAGCAAAAAGCCAACGATCAAAAAAAGGGGGCATTTATTTGTACTGGGACATTCCAATATTTCCACTTAGTTAACAAGACTTGACCAATGTTACACGTGTTTGAGGATTTTGTTTGCTTGTTTTTTCTGAAGTAACTAATGAAATATCAATAGCTCTGGCTAAACCCATTCCCTGAGCACAGTCAGGCTGAATTAGCAAAATGAGAAGCCCCTGAGCATCRAAACCAGCCATAACAGCGGGTTGCAGAGGGGGAAACCAGATCTTTTATGTAAAAAAAGTCCATCTGCAAACAATCATGCTAATGCTTTAAAGCTGATGGGCCCAGGCTTTTGGAGGCAATCAGGAAAACAACAAAAATCCTTATAGGGACRGAAATTTTTCCACCTGAGAGCAGATGCTGTCAAAGCATCAGCCAGGATGGTTTGGGAAGGTTCACAAGAGCTGCTGGGACAGAAACATTGCCCTAAGGGTACAGAGGGGACAGGAAAACAAACCCAAACTCGCCACTAAAGGTGAAGCAGAAAGACACAAGAATTGACAAATYTGGAGTTAACCCAACTTGGTGCAAGGCCCAGGGCAGATGGACAGCCCGGATATTGCAGAGAAGGGAAGGGGCTTCACCAGACACATGGAGGTGTTTGCTGAAGGAGGAGGTTGCAGTTAAGCTTCCAAAAATTCAATGTTAAGAGAGGAGGGTAGGGAAAGAGGGCAATTTTTCTGCCTCAAATCAAGATATTTCCCAATTTTCCAGAATTATCAGAAACAAAGTATTTGCTGATTTCCCAACTCATACTGGATCTATCTGTCCCTATCTCCCATTTGTTCCTACAAACTTCACCAGAGATGGAAGGATAAAATTAGGAAAAGGTTCTTCGGAAATATTCAGTAGGAAGAAAAACAAGTAGTTGCATTTGACCATGACTTTCACAGTGAGGAATGAAAACATTTTAGAGTATAAAATGAGTAAAATACCAAAGTATGCCACAATTATAATTAACCAGCTTTGCTCACGGAAATGAGTTTTGCACTTAAAATCCAGTCGGATGAACGTCTATCTCAAAGTGACGTGTACCACATTATATAACACATCAATTAATCATAAAATCCTGAGCCGTACAAAAATAATGGTAGCCAGCAGCTAAAATGCACACAAAATCTCCCGAGTAGCAACACATTTAGTAAATATTGATAGGCCAAGAAGAGTAAATCGGAGAGAACGTTTCTGCACATACAGATTTCCCCTGGTTCATCTCCCTTGTCAGGGAAGTTTTCYGGTTACCTCATGATTTCCGCTACCCGGATTATTTAAATAGGTCACCATCTTTCGGCRCGTGCTGTGTATTCTGGGGCAGCTCCCTTTGTTTTATTTTTATCCTTTGCAACCGCTAATTGGTGTAGGAATCTCAAGGAATCTTGGCCGGGAGCCGGGYGGCAGCAGCGCGGGGAGCCCGGCCTCACAGGGCCTTCTAACACGCGGCCTCCTCCTGAGGAGCAGCGCTTGGGTTAGGCCGAGAGCCCCTCTTGGGCTTCCTCTTGTGGCCAAAACGCTGCTGAAAGCCACGGCTCTGCCCACGGCACCTCAGCTGCTCCCAGGATGGTTGTTGGTGCATCTGGAGACAGTGCTCTGGACTCATGGAGCACTGCTGAGCAGCCAGGGCCAAGCGCTGAGGGATGGGGAACCTCATCCTCCTCATGCAGGGAGGGACAAGGAGGTACCACATATCCCAACGTGATGCCCGAGCAAGGCCAGGGCTGCCGGCTCTGCGGAGAGCARCCCTGCAGCTTCCCTGGGGCTTCAGGAGCCAAGGGCACCGCTATTCATCCTATTCCTCATCCAGGAAACTAGGGATGACCTCAGGGAAACACRGGGAGGAAACTTCTACCCACAGAGCATTCCCTAACTTGGTAATTTTCTAGCTCCCAGCTTCATTCGCCTGCACAAAGTTCCTAATCAGGCCCAATTTCAGCAGCAGAAATACACTACCCTGCGTTCATGCAAACATATCCAGAGGGAACATAAAGCTGCTATATCTGCCCTAAGCGTATCAGGCTCATTTTAGCTAGAGACACAAATGGAATTAAGAACAGATGTTCAGCAAAGTTGCTGCATCCTTATATTTAGTTCTTTTRAAGAAAAGAGAGACTACCATACTTGCAGGTGCACAGCGCTGGAAAACCTGCTAGGCAGAAGACAACTTGTTTCTTAATACTCAGCAGACCAAATAGTTACTATTAGCACCTGATTTTTGCAATATTCCCCCTAAGGCCCAGTCCTGTGCTCAGAACTCCCAACTGAACAAACCCACCCACCAAACATTCCCCCTTATAGGCAATAACCACACATGGCAGAAGAGCATTCCCACACACAGCCTGCATCGGGACCCGGGCTAGGCAGGCAGGAGCACCTTCACTAATGATGCCTCTCATTTTCTCCAGTGATCTTAAGTCACATGAATATCTTCTATAGGAACTACTTTAGATATTACAAATTAATATTAAGATGAAATTGAATTAAATGTACTGATTTTAATGTCATGGATGCACTCCTAACTATTTTTTCCCCTGAGAACCATCTGCAATTTAGAGACTTGCTAATCCTAATTAAATGCACTTTTCTTAAGTGGGTGCAAATGAGCAGAGAAATCTGCTCAGTAACAACATATTCACATATTTTCCTTTTACAAAGAAGGGGAAAGAGGAAACCGCTGTGATTTAGATCCTCCTAATACAAAAATACCATGTTGCTTCCTCCTCATTTAGAGGAACAATAGTCCGTTGACCATCTTACTAGTAACTCATTAAGAGACTAGGAAGGTCCCTCAAACAAGCATTTACAGTCATTGCTGCCATCTCACTRATCTGAACAATTAATATTGCTGTTAAGAAACACTGTTTTACTTATGGATCCCAGTATTTTAGAGATTCAAAATCCTCTAACACCACCCTGCTTGAAGGAAGTGAACAGCACACAGCACTTTGTGCAAGCAGAGTACCAGGTCTGCAACATATCCCACCTACCTCTGTAGGAGGAGAAGATCTTTATGTATAATTAAAACACACCCTACATTTTCTCACCAACTCCATTGCTTTTTGATTTTGGCTTTTCTTAAAGACTAGTCTCAGCCTTTCGATTAACCCAGCTTCGGTTAAGAATAATGCTTATCACCAAGGAATGGGATAAAACCTTTAAGCTGATATTAAAATATTAATTAAAAACAGTTAAAATATGAGCAGGGTAATGTCAAAATAAGCTCCTAAATCCTTCATGTTTTGAAATGCAAGAGATAAGGCCAAAATGACTTCTGAACAACCTTCAGTTGAATATCCCTGTAGTGGCTCCAGATCTTTAATATTCCCCCTTCTTGATCAACTAGTGAGACTTCCCCTTAAATTTGACTTTTTCTTTTTTTAATTGGTCTGCATAGCTAATAAACTAGTAGGTGATGTAGGCAATTATGTCCCAGAGTCCATGGAATACACATCTTTTTTCCATAGATCAGTGCAGCTTACCTAAAGCTACTCACTGCAAAAGGGTATTTGCACTCCCTGGAGGCAGCAGAGAGGAAGGTCAACAAGCAAGATGACTTGCAGAACTCGCACTTACTTCTCCCATCCCTTCCATGACACTGTTGTCTAGTGTTATGTAGATGAAATTTTTTCGTAGCCGCATTRTTACAAGTCCCGCTGAAGGTCTTGGCATCAGGACTGGAAACCCCACCATTTGGGTAGCTATATATTGCAAGGACTTGCTATTGCCAAAGCAAGCAACAGATTCACATATCAAACTTTTCAAGAGTCTCTTTTTGCCCATTTTAACCCTGAAGTCTTTTTTTTTTAAAAAAAAAAAAAAAGCATACACAAAAAACACCTCTTGCTCTTTACAGAAGAAAAATAACCAAGGGGAAAAAAAACAAGATGTTTCTTCATTATTTAAGGAGTTCTCCTCTCTGCCGCAGCTGGATTTTCTGGGAAGCAACTCAGTATTTTCATGAGTCACTGAAGAG
The DNA here is from genome assembly GCF_003342845.1 of Nothoprocta perdicaria. NCBI lineage: Eukaryota > Metazoa > Chordata > Aves > Tinamiformes > Tinamidae > Nothoprocta > Nothoprocta perdicaria. The sequence goes on from NW_020455532.1 coordinate 6,768,304, forward strand.
TGCATGAATTTGGTTTTGGTTATTGGCAGGTTCTTCTTATCCCGCTCCCCCAAGGGTGTGGGTATGAGGAAAGGTCAGGAGAACACGCAGTTCCAGGCACCAAGCTTTAAGCTTTAGAAGCAAGACACAGAAACCAGTTTTGCAAAACACCAAGTCTATATTTACATCCACATGAAATAATAGACTCAACTAAAGTGAAGTACATCATAAATTAAATGAGTAATGGGTGCCTACTGCTTGACGACTTCCGGTTTCAACAATTAAAATAAAACAAAATGGAATGAAATAAATACGTAGACAAAAAAAAAGAAAGAAAATCAACAACTTGTACCTCTATGTACGCACTGTTATCTCCAAAGAAACATACAAAACCAGTAGTATCCCAATAGTTAATACTGATGGGCAAAGTGTATTCTGAAGTACAGGGCCATGTTGCCATGAAATAGAGTCTTCATGTCCATTTTTCCATTCCATCCCCAAGTTATTTTTACAAAAGAGCCCTGGGGGGAAGTGTACCAGCATGAAGGGAGATTAAAAACAAACAAACAGGTCACAAGCCTGTTTGCTTAAACATCTTCACACAGCCCTGCACGTTTAACCACAGAGCCCTGTAAGGCGTATAGATGATAGTTACAGCATGCAWTCTATAAGACTCATTGAAAGATCACGCAAAAAAATAGATTAACCATTTTCCAAGTGAATTCATCTTCAAAAAATAGGCTATAAAAGTGCAAAACTAGGAAAACAAAAATCTAGATTATGTACATATGGCTCAGCTTATGAACAGGAAAAAAGGTAAATAGTGTACAATTTCCTGATGCACAGCACTTCATTACATCGCCAGTTTACAGAGATATTAAAATTAGGTCCCATATACAGGAACTAAGACATACAACTAGARCATATCAAGTTGCATAATGAAAACACAAGAGTTTCTAGGTTTTGCTATTTTACATTTGCTGTACGAGGGAAGAGAGCAAGATGAACAGTGCAAAATTTTTCATTTTTTGTTTTACTAAAATACATGGAAGTCGAAGCCAGGTACAGAAGAAATCAACTGTTAACTACAGGCTTCACAAGAAGCAACTGGGAAGGCAAGTCAAAATACGCAACAATTCTGCTTTACTGGCTGGTAACTGGCCATCTTCCCTTTACAAAGATTAAACTGCATGTGCATTAGAGAAAACTCCTGTTGTCTTCACAAAAAATAAAAATAAAAAGGAGAGATTCTGCCATCAACAGGTTATTCCTTATGTCAAACACCCAGTAGATGCTAAAAACAGACATCAAGAAGCTTTCAAGCACAGTCAAGCAGGCTACACCAGAGCCACATCCCTTTCTAAAGTCTATGGATCCCATACGCCTCTTGCAAGCCTGTTTGTTCGTGACTTTATAGTTTGGACAAAGGTGCAARGTAGTTCTCCTCTTAATGTAACTGTACTGAGTTTAGTAGAAACCTAAACATTTGAGGCATTTTTATTAGTATCGTTCCTCACACAAGACCTACATATCTTCTGCCATAAAATTTTCCTTAGGCTGCTAGAGATGTTCCTTTAAGAGACTTCTCTCRACAACAGCAACCAACACCAGGACAAGAATCCAACTGCATTTGAGGAACCACGCTGGCAAATCCAAGTGTCAAGCATTGCTTCATCCCTGCTTTTAAAAACATGCTGGAAAACTCCCGGGAAACAGATCCCTCCAACACATCGGGGTCTTAACGCATACAAGGCAGATCAGCAAAACGTCAGCACCATTGCTTGATGTTCACAACATGTATAAACTGAACAGTTTCAGACCGTTTATTTGGAAGTTGGTTTGAAAAAAAAACTAACATAGTTCAACAGAAAAAACACACAGATGAGAAACTTWCACCCTTATGAAAAGGAGCATTAAGCCAACAGGATTTCAGCTTCAGTATTTACAGTTTACCTGAGGTGCAAGGATTATATATTCTTTCAAGAGAAAYTCTTTTCAGCAGCGCTCAAGTATGTAAAAATATAATTCCTACCTAATATTTGGTCAATTAATTCTAATGAAAAATATTCAAAGTCACTGTCAAGATATACATTCTCCACGCACCTTCATAACCCAATTGTTTAGACTACCTTTTATGGCTATTTGGTACAAAATGTTAACAGAACCAGTACTATAAAACTGTAGTGTTATTATATACAGTACAATCACAGCTTAGTTCAGTAGCTTTCACCATTCATTTTTTCTCAAGGGATGAACTGCAGGTGTAACTCCATAGCACATGCACTTGTGTCCTCAAGACCTGAAAACAAAGCAAAGAGTTTTGTAGCATAAAATGTATAAAATAGCATAATAGCATAAATAGCATAAGAGCATAAATATTTTTTGGAGGAGGGGAGGGAGAGAGGGAAGGAAGAAGCATCTTTAACATATAAAGAGAATTTCATCTCCACTATATTTCATAAGCATATTCAGAAATTTATATGTAAGGTCTGCACCTCCTGTTTTGTAACAYACAAAAACCACCAATCAAGTCTGTTTTTAAAGATACTCCAGCCTCAAGCAGAAATACAAGCAGGAAGCCAAGTTAGCTTTCAAAAAGCAGAACTAGGTAAAAACATGCTTAGTAGGATGAGAGAGTAAAAGCAGAAAAATAAAAATAATATCAAAAACACAAAGCAAAACATTTCAAAAGTTGTCAACAACAGGTAAGACAGTTTGGCTCCCGGATAGGTAAAACCTTTCTGTAAAACCCTGCACACTGATTCAGGTGCCACAACATTGAGGAGGTATCTGATTAAATTTGAACGCATCTCAGAAAGACCCAGGGGAGAATAGTCTGGGTCTCAGGGTGAAAAAACTCCAAAGCAGGGATATACTTATTTATAGTCTTATAAAGTGCTTATCTCCCCAGCAGCAAGAGATCCCTGCAAACACAATGAGGTTGTGAAGTTCTGAGCTAGAGCTCCCAAAACAAAGAGCAGTAGCAGGGGAATTCAGCCCCAGCTAATTCTTTTCACTTGACCTGTTTCCCTACAGGACTGTGCCCATCCCTCCCAGGGACAAAGGGAAAACTATTAGAAACAAACTCATCCAGCTCACAGGGGAGTGTCGAGGAGCTATCAGGAAACCTTTACTACTCTATGAAGTCATTTTCCAAAAAGAGTCCTGTTGCCTGAGGTAATTCTTGCAACCCTCAGAAGTTGTAAAATGAGTAATTCCTGTAATCTCTATGTTTTCAGGAACATAACTTCTTAGGGACTAATCGGATTCGTGAACTTTTGATAACAGACACTTCCTCTCATTTCTATTTCTCCACCCTCATGTACTAWCTTAAGGGGAAAGTCCTTCCACTCAAGGCTTCACACTGATGTTGTAAAATCTTTATCACACGACATCTAGTGTTAACCCAGGCACCTTTTAGCAAAGCAAGCTAYCAGCTCTGTTCAAAATAACTAATGCACGGGCAGGGTATTTGGTTCATTTTTATGAGAGAGGGGGAGTTTGTTTGTCTTTTCAGCTGTTCTGGCCCAGACTTTCATAACAGCACATCACACTGCGCAGCAGCGTTTAATGTTAGGAGTAGCTAAAGCAACATTTAGGTAACAAGTAGTTCAAAAGGTTTGTTTACCTTTTCTTGAAGTAAATGATCAAGTCTTCTTGTTGCTTGGTCGAAAGTGTGCATTGCCAATAAGACTTTCGTAACTCCGCTTTTGCAGCATGCTGTTAGATAAGTGTTGGTATGACACAGACCTCTTTCCTGAGGAAAATAAATTTAGAGAAGTTACAATTATTTCCTGCTGGCTAAATTGGTGAAGCATTCAATTGCATGCAGATTTATGCCAGAACCCCTGCATACTACACAAACTACCACCAGTCCTCTCACAAACAGGGCCCAGAACAACATTAGGGACATATTAGTCTGATATTCCTGGTCCTATTAAAAGATTGTAGGAAGTTCAGGATGAAGATCCAAGAGAAGAAGTAGAAAAAGTAAATTTTAAAAGCAATTTGCTCTAAGCTGCATGCTTATGTCCATCACTCCAGCTTTTGCTCATCTTGCAAGAAAGGAATGTCTTAGCCTAATTCATTACACATAGCAGCCTTTAAGAAAAAGAAGTTTGAGTTGCAGTAGTTTCGATAACACAGTGCCTACCTATCAACTCCTCCATTTGCTATAACAGATGCTTTGAATGTGAGTATTTGAAAGCAAAAATGGGTATGTTATGTTATTGCCATTAGAGATTATATGGAAATTGTGACACTTTACAGAGTGTTAATATACACTTACAGGAAGATCTTTGTTAAGAAATTTTCAGTCCTAGTATACAGGTATTTCTATATTTATCTGAGGCCATTAATTCACATGAAATCAATGCCTGTTCCATATTAAGTCTTATTAGCTTAAGCAAGCCGTCAAAAACACTTCATAAAATTCAGGGAAAAAAAAGTCAAGAATCATTACTCCCACAGGATACAAAAAGCTCAACTGCCATCCATATTCCACGAAAGCTTTAAATGCAGCATAAAAAAAAGCAAGCTTTAATTAAATTAAAATGGCAAAGCTAAATTAATATTTCAACAGAATCTACAAAGCCATTGGAGTGTGTCATGAGCAATTGTCTTTAATTTGCAGGCTCTGCCAGATCAATCAGCCAACAGGTTATCCTTGATAGCACGTTGCCATTGCAAAGGCAACTAATTTGAGAAGAACAGAAAGCGAGCGGTTTCAGAGTGTTTCTGTCTCTTCGGGGCAAGGCGAGAGTGGCATCGCTTGCACGCGGGAACGGGAGGCATCAAGCTTTAATCAAGTTTGCCAAGTGGAACATATTCTCCTGACAACCTGATCCAGCGGTTAACATGCGACGTAACATGTTCACAGGACCTAAATAATGTTGCCACGAGGCACACAGGCCATTTAAAAAAAAGGTTTTGACATCGTGTTTTATAATCTCACCAGGGAGGTATAAAAAGGCTATAAGAACCTGCAAGTCTACACCTGCAGCACTTTACATACAGTATCTTACCTAAAAAAACACCCCAAAAAGAAACCATAAAAAACACTGAGGAGTTGCAACTTTTAGCCAAGCAGTTGTATTTCAGTTTTTCAGAAAAGAATAAAGTACAAAAGCTCATCCTGCCTCTTTTCACCCCTGCTGAAATTCTAACACCAGCACTTGGCCCATGAGCTGCCCTGCACCCTGGTCCCTCCTCTCCGCGCAGAGCAGCAAGGTTTGCATTATGCAGGCACTTCTGCCCAGAAGGGTTAGACAAACAGAAACTCAGCCTAAAAAGCCTCCATCTCATCACAAGCTGCTTTTATGCCCTGTACTGCTGAAGTGCATAGACAAGAGCCACCACCCATCAAGGTGGTTTTGTTTCACAAGCCTTTCCAATGCCTGTAAGGTAGGGGCCATGAAAAGCCGTTACCAGCAACAATGAAATCTTCATTTCCAATGACAATACCACTCTACAAGTAGTTGGAGCCATAGCTTCAAGAGCTTTATATAGCTTGGAATGGTAACTACTTAAAAAGTTTCTGTCTATAGGTTCCAGTAAAAGCCTGCAGACAGCAGAAGAGGAAGGGAAATAGGGTTTTTTTTTTTTCTTCTTCCTGCAGAAAGGTGGAGCTTTCAGAAGAAGAGCGAGGTGAATTCCAGTGAAGTCATTACATAAAAATAGCATTTCATCACCTCCTACTTCCATAAGCTAACCTCACTGAAACTACTAGGGAAAAAAAAAACAGGGAATTTCTGTATTCCCAAGATTTGGTAATGCTGGGAAGGAGCAAGAGGCTGCCCACCATCTATTCTTTGACATGCAGACCACTCTTGTGAAGTTTTTTGAAGATGCAAGTTTTATTTTTGTTTTGTTTTCACCACAGCTAACAGGGCTTTATTCAATATCAAAGGCATTCCCTTAGAAGACTGGATACTCTTATCTGCTCAGCAAGTAACAATATCACAAAGCATAAGTCCACAATGAGTTGACTTATATCCAAATTAAAGCACTGCTTGGTCCTCCAATACAGGTAGGTTCTCYGACTGAGCGCTGAGAGGGCACATGAAACTCCTAGCTGTGATCCACGCTTGATAGAAACCATCCGTCCTCCAAAGCACCAAGAATTTCACAGCTGCATGAATTACTCGTGAACTTGGAGGGAAAAAAAAATAGCCCACTATTTAACTACTACTAGAAGCAGTTAAGTCTCTCAAATTACAAGGAACCAAAGGACAGCAACCTATTTGTCCCTTGGCATCCTGTTCACATGCCAGCACCTGTTTCACTTTCCCTGGCAGCTCCGGGCACTCCGGACACTTCCTCGAACTAGGAATTGACTCCAGTTCACAAGCGGGTCAGCAGCAGCAGCACAAGCTCTTCTCTCCCCACTCCCGAGCCTGGAAACAGCTGCCATCCCTTGAATAACCCTTCCCAGGCCTGGGCATTTGCCCTGCCCCACAACCCTGAAGCAAACAAAAACCCCAACCGCCAGCAACTCRAGCTCGGGCCACGTACCTGAACACACATTTACTGCACTGTGATTTCCCCAGGCTAGTGTAACCCACCCCTGCCTGGTACCCACCCAGGCTGCTTCACAAAGAAGGATCTTACTGCTTCTGGCAAGCAGTGGGATACRCAGAGATCCACAATTCGAGGACACCTTCTACCTGCAGAGCACACGCACTGCTTGTTCTTAAGAGGATCTCCATTCAAGATTCAGTGTCCTACATTTAATGATGAGTTCCTACTAACCTCCCCTGGAAACAGCAAACCCCTTCCAAATAGTGAAACAACTGCTTAAATATCACAACTGACATCTTTTAATCTTAACCTCCTACTGAGTTTTGAAAATGCTGATTAAGAATGAAATACAAGCAGCACGTCAGGAGTACCATATTTTTCAAGAGAACATCATGAAACATTTACCTCTACTAGTTCAATAGTTTTCCCACAGTAAAGTACTGCCTTTTAGTGCAACAAAACATCATAATTAGAAGAGCAGAAATGTTTTGTCTTGATTTAAAATATCCCGCTACTAAAAATCTAAACATTACAAAAAAACCTAAAGGACAGAAGAGCAAGATGTACATCATAGGTCTATGATTTTTAATACATCCCATAGTGATCATACTTATTTGCAGTTGGACAGAACATTTAATGGTAAGGGATATTTGGAAGAATTTAATATTCCAGATGGTCCAAGATATCCTTGTAAATTAGCAGAAAGGCTCATTCCACATCCTACAAAATCAGCTCATGAGAGCAATCCAGACAGGATAACACTACATGCTGAGTATCAGGAGCAAAGAAAACAAAGCTTTAAAAAAWTTTTTTTTTTTTTATATAAGAAAATACAGTTTACAGGCCTAATTCCCCAAAGTTAAGAGTTGCCAAAAGTGGATTTTATATTTAAACTTATTGAACCTGAACTTCACTCCACTCCATTCACCTTCCTTTGTAATGTGATAAAACATTGATCTAGGAAGGAGATACAGTACCTTCTACTGTAGAGCTGGTTACTTGGCCATTGCTAGATCCACAAGAACTGTAAAGTGATCCAGGGCTATATGGCTCATAAGGTTTGAGAACAGTCAATACATTAGGAGGATCAACATCATCTGAATTCAGAAGCCCTTGTTTGGTTGGCAAAACAGAGGATGAAGGTTTGGTGCGAGAACATTCCTGAGGTAGCAGATTTGCATATCTGTTTGCAACCCGAAATCTGCTCATTTCGTATCTTCTGTAATTAGCCATTGCAGAGTCAATATGGTCAATAGCTAACAGATTAGGTTTCATTCTTTTAGAAGATGTCTCACCATACTCTAGATTTACATTGCCCACAGATTTACTACACAGATAGTCTCTTCCTCGATGACACGGCCAGGCAGGTTCGCTGAGGTGAGAGTCGAGCGCCCCATTCAGACTGCTGCTGACCACACCAGCCTGAGACACCGGCACACTGAGAGCTTTTACTTTAGATTCGGATCTTTTTACTCTGTCCAATACTGGAGAGATACTGGAACTGGAGTGCATTTCTTGCTGAGGTTGTCTATAGTTATTTGCCTGAGCTCCAACCTTACTTGGCTGCTTATGAAACTTGAGGTTACTCGGGGCTGTGCTGCTCGAGTCAGTCACTGAAAAGTGAGGGACTTTGTTCTGTGCAGGGTGACACTGTTTGGCTTTCCCTGTTTGCAACAGTTTTTGTTGTACAGATGGGGAAACCTTATTTTTATGCGGATTACAGGACAGAGGAAGCACGTCTTTACCAAGCAGGGCTGGAGGGCATCCAGTGCGTCTGGCTTTAGCTAGAGCCTTGCTCCTATAGCCGTTTTTGTTAACGGTGTCAGGATTGTATTTGTGCATCAGCCTCTGGTGCATCATTAGGACTTCGGGGTAAAAGGTTCGGTACGAACAGAACGGACACGTGCTGGGTGCCAGCAGGCCTCGAGCAGCTGAAACCGCCGAGTCTTGTGAAGTCCCAACAGACAAGTTCAGGGGTTTCTCTTGATAGTCCACCATATGTTTGTGTTTGTAGTTTTCTGTGCACTCTCGCACATCATTCACATTTTTTCCATCCTTTAAAGCACAAACATACTGGACATCATCGCCCTCTGATGCCACAGAAGCCTCCTCTCTCTTATGAGGACCCATGGGCTGAGCCTCCTTCGTCTCCTTCTCAGCCTTTACCTTTTCCGGATAGGGAGCAGACAAGTTCTCGTGCATTTGATTCGAACCGTTACAAACTGAACCTTTGTTTGAGTCCCTAGAATCATTTTTCATTCGTAACAGGACATTGCTGCCTATTGCATTATTCAAGGACAGAATTTCCTTCTGCTGCTTTGCAGGTGGGCAGCCCTCAGCRTCTTTGGCACCATCAAAAAGCCTCTTCAAATTTTTGGTTTCTTGAGCACCACGAGCAGCCAGCAAGAGCTCCGTCTCCTGACTCTGCAAGGAGACTTTGCTGTCATTTTTCACGTCTGCTGCACTATCAGCTTGCTTGTCCTTGTGATGCCTCTCTAAATGATACCTCAGTGAAGTTTTCTGTGCTGCTGCATACTCACAGAATTCACATTTGTACGGTTTTTCACCTGAAACACAGTTTTATCAGTGAATAAGTTTGATACAGTTTGATTCGAAGTCTTAAACACAGTTAAAGAAAACAAGGGAATAAGCTAAGATTTAAAACAATAAAATAGATTTTTCCTCCTTTCCCTTCCACATAGTAACAATTCCCAAACTCATCTAAATCATTTAAGAAGTACATCCTACTGCTTCTGCTAACTACAGTGACATCTTCTGGTTACGATGAAGATATTTTCCACACGCTCCCTRTGCATGGAGATGGTAGCTGACAATATGTTTGGCAGAGATAAGCAGTAAGTATAGCTGTGGGTCAACTCCAACAATTTGTAGCCCTTGATCATACCACAAGTATGCTATTCAACAACACAAGTGTTACAGTTCGTCTATAAATAGAGCCCTTTCAAAAGAAACAGGGACTTACATTAACAAAAGTAAAAAGCGCTTGCCTGGGTTTGCAAAACAGAAGTTGAGCTGAAAACACAGATCGTTTTTTTCCCAGGTAGCAGCAACTGGCAAGTAATCAGCTTAATACTTGGGAATTAGTTTTTAAACCTTTTTGGTTTTTTGCTTAAAGCAAAGAGAATGGAAGTTTCAAAATATAGTAAATGCTGTTAGGAATACAACATAATTAGCCCTATTTGAAAGGATTTACATTTATGCAAATAATAAACGCCTTTTGAGAAGCTGCAGTTACAACTGTTTCAACTATAAAGCAAGCTTTATTCCCAAAATAATTTTGAAGGTAATTTTTCTGTTTTTCTTGAGCAAAACCCAGSGTTCCATCGGATTGGACTCCGCAGACCTTTCCCCTCCCACAAAGGCAAAGCCCATTTACCTGTATGAGTTCTGAGATGAATATTGAGGTAATAATTTGAGCGAAAATACTTTCCACAATAGCTGCATTCTCTGGAGGCTCCAAGGTTTTTAACTTTTGCTCTTTCCAAACCATCTTCATTTTTATCTTTGGGAGAAAATATAGCTATATTACGAAGAGCAAACGCAAATTTGGAGTCCCCTTTAAAGTTACAAGCAACTATCCTAGGTATGAGGACTGGGAAAGAGCAGAGCGCTGGGCTGCTGCCAGCTCCTCCTGCAGGCCCGCGGCTGCCCCGCGCAGCCGCCCGCAGCCAGAGCGCTGAAAGATTTTCAGCAGTGTCAGTAACATTGGTTAGCAAAGAAGCTCCAGAGAACAAATAAGATGTCAAATATGAGGTTTCAAAAAAAAAAACCAAAAACCCACCCACCCCCCACAGACCGTCACCGTAGCTTTAGGGATCCACTAGAACACAAAGGAGAAGAGTCTAGCTCAAAAATTTCCATAGGTTATAAGTCATTATTTAAAAGTCATGTTTGAATTGGAAGTGTGATGAATCAGATTGTAAAAGCACTCTGTGCACCACAGGAAAAGAGAGGGGAAGGAAACTGGGCAAGAGGGACCTTTATTTTATTTATGTACTACTCAAAGGACTGTTGTGCCTGCAAATCATTATCATTAACTTGAATCAATAATCTTGCTAAGAAACATTAACTGCTGAACTTTTGGCCAATACAGCTGCAGGGAACTGACTAGCATTACTAATTCTGCAAAATATTTTTCCAGGAACAAACTCACAGCTTAAAAATTGGTTTCATGCAACTGCAAGCAGCAACAATTACCACTAGAGGGTGGCAAGTACAGCATAATGTCTAACAAGAAAGGGGAGAAAGCTTATACACAAAACACTATTCAAACTGAGGATTCTTTGGCAGTCTGATTCAAAAAAGACATTACTATAATTTAAGTAAAAAAAAAATACTATGTCCAAGCTGACTATAAAGGTACAGTGGGAGAACAGAAGAAGGWGGTTTGCTTAAGATATTAAATTGCTAAAAAAATTCAAATAGATGGCATGAGAGTTCTCGGAAGCCCGTGTCTTTCATGCTGCAAGTGCTGAGCAGAGCCGAGCTTCGGCCCAGAGAATCCAGGGCTGCTTTAAACAAACAGAGCGAGTCCCAGTACGGATGACTCAGCAGCTCGCAGTAAGGCTGGGGCTGAGACRCTGCGGAACCAACGGGTGAGTCGGACTTAACCAAGAGCCGTGTCCCCTGGTACTGCCGGCAAAATAAGGGGCTGCACCTTACCAGAAATGGAAGCTGGTTGCATGTGCCAGGACATTCTGTACGTTATGTCTTTTCTTGAGATTGTGCAAGTGTCGGGTCTTTAAGCGCAGACCCAAAGCATGGCCCACAGTGGGAGGCTAGCTACAAGTTTCTGCTATTTTGTTCAGTCCCCTAGACTTGCAGCTTTTTTTCTCCACTGAGGGAGCATTTAGGATCAATATCACATGTTTTCCTAAAGCAYAGCAAGATTCAGAATTAATCCTGCATTACACACACAGATCCACGCTGGAAAGTGTTAATATGGCCTTTCAGGGAGAGGAGTTACAGACCTCTTCTACACACACCATGTCCCCATATTAATAACTTTTGTGCATATCTTTATGTAGCTAATTGATATAGATACTGGTGCTGACATTTGGGCCTTAAAGTTGCATACCATTCAAAAATATACAACATGCAGTCACACAGAGAAGAGTTTAGAAGTATCCCTTACTTCTCTGGACCCTAATAACTGCTGGTATCAAGTACAGGATGTTTTCTGCCCCTTTTTCACAAGATGCAGAAGCAGGAAAAATGCAGCAACTTCAGACCTATTATTTGTAAGAGCATGTGCTGGATAGGAGGGCTATGCAATACACCAGAGTATCCTGCAAGACTAACAGCCTCACTGCTGACATGCGGAGACGAGGGGGAGACAGTGCGTCTTCCTAGACAGATTGCTATTAAAACTAGGAGAGTAATTCTAGTAACCCAAATCATAAATGTAAAGAGGTCAAGAAACTTGAGAGATCTCAGTGTGAGGGTATCAGAAGTTCTTCCCTTCTCTTATTTTTATCTTTTTCCCTTCCCCACAACACTCTGGCCAAGTTCTAAAAAAAAAAAAAAAAAAAAAGATAATGCACAAGACATTATGACCATTGAAGAGATTCCGAATACCACAGTTACTGCTATTCAAATCTAACACACTCCTCACCCAAATTAAGCGTTTCCGGAAGCCCATCCTCAGATCCATCTTCAGAGCCTCCTTCCACTGCTCCATTTTCATCCAAACCTACAATCATGCCAGCGCAGCAGGACCTGGACACAGCTGCAGTCTCCCCGTCCGTCCGCCTGTCTCTCTTGTGCACTCTGGAGTGCAGGACTAGCTGGTGGTACGTTCTGAAGGCCTTGCCGCACTCGGAACAGTGGGTCGGTTTCTCTTTGTTTTGGGACAGTTTAGAATCCATTTCCATAGAAGGCACTTCACCAGGATGCTTTAATTTGTCTTGGGCTAAGTTACTATTCCCTGTATAGCTGTTGTTCTTGGTTACTTTTGACTTCCCTGTAGTTTCAGCCTGGCTACCTTTATTTGCATTCCAAATTTCACCGAGTTCTTCTTTATCAGAAGATGAATCATCATTGTCTGTACTTCCTTCTTGGCCCGGTTCTTTAATCTGGCCATGGCCAACTGCAACTTTACCTTTGGTAGCCAGCTGCCATGCTTGATATGTGTTGAATGGATCTAGTTCAGCTATCCATTTCACAGGCTTTTGTGATTTGTCATTTTCTGGATCCAAGTTTGGTCTCAAGTTCAAGAATCGCAGAAATTCTTCTCTTTGAGAAGTTTCTTCTYGATTAGACTCACTAGTCACTTGGGGGCTTTCACCATTGGGTACTGATTCTTTGGTGTGCACTTTACTGTGCTCAATTAAAGTCTCTTTATTGAGAAATAGGAAACCACAAACCATACAAATTTTGTAAGGTGACGTTACATTTTCAGTTACGTGCTCCTGCACCACCTCATTTATTGTTATGGGGCTTTCGGACCCTTGTTGGAGCTTGTTTCTGGAACCCGGCTTCCCAGTATGTGTTCTCATGTGATTTTTAAGGAACCACGGCTCTTTAAATCTTCTTCCACATACATTACACCAATACGTGAAAGAGTCTTTATGCTTTTTCATGTGTGCTTCAACATCAAAAGCCTCATCAAACGTTTGTCCGCAAACCTCACAACTAAGTTCTTCGCTGTCCTTCTCATTGTTTGGCAAGGACAGATTTGTTCTTACTTGACATTTATCTAGACGACTGAGATACTCTGCTTCAACACGCAGGACAGCTGGTTCACAAAGGGTGGGCCTATGCTGTGTTAAAACATGCTTACCAAGCTCTTCCGGATGCTTAAAAGACTCATCACAAAACATGCAGTCCAGAGGCATGCAGCCCTCAGCTTGCATTAGAAACTTCTCTTGCAAGCTTTTGTAGGAAATTGTATTTGTTCCTTTTATTGTCATTGAGGCATCGTTATTCTCCATCTGTGCACCAACAGTGCTGGCTATTCCATCCGGTCCATCCATGTATGCCAAGAGAGGCTGAGTTGGCATCTTTCCTACGTTCTGTTCCCTATTACGTGGGATAACAAAAGGCTTGAGGTCTTTGGGGATACTCACGGATCACTATAAGGACACTTTGTAATGTTCTCCAGCATGCGCTTGGGAGTCCACTCGGCTAAAAGACCTCGGCCAGGAAAAGACTTTTTCCACACAAGTTACTTATTTTTCCATCCTTCTGCGTTCACACATCACTGAAAGAAAATCCGCTGGGTCTCTCAGCAACGGATTGAGGTTTCTTGAACTCCCTCTTCTGATTTTTCAAGCCTGTAGAAACAATCACTTGCACCTACTTTCTTTGTGCAAATATTTCAAATGGTTGTATTGAAAAAAAYACACCCAAGGAGAATTTCAGTGCCACATAGAACTCCACCACCTGCAGGAGAGAGAAAACAGTGTCAATAAGACAATTCAAGAGAACAGGAAAGCATTTCCTCCCAAGTAATGAAAACATTAGTGTTAGTGAACTGCTGAACATTCCCTTCAAACAGCCACAGCTTTAATAGGCAACAAGGGACAGCTGGGAGACACTCCGGTCCCTTTTCCACCTGCTGTAGTTGGAGTCAACAGTGCAGACCTCCACATGTCTGTATTCTACTACCTGCATTCCTGAACTCACATAGCTACATTAAAAGCAACATTTTGTCTACTAGTTGTCCTAAACCTAATCCTAGCCAGTTTCACAAAGTTGCTGAATYCCTATCTCAGGGCCAACCTTAACAGAAATCTACAAGTGAATGAGTCAAAGCAACCTCAGACCTGTGAAACCAACTCAGTAGAGACACAGCAAAACTTTGCAGTTCATTAAAGAGTGGACAAGTAAACAAAAGGTGATTTTTTTTCAAAATTAAACCACTTGGATTTGGTTGTCAGAGTTCTGGTGCACAGTAAGTACCGAAGTAAATCCTTGCRTTAAGGGCCATTCACTAACACCATAACTCATAGCTTCTAATATCATAGAATCCAACTGAAACCATTAGCAGCAATTAGGGGCTACTCTTTCCGCTCCTGAGTCAGAATTGCAGAGGTCGGTCCTCTGGTTGATCCAACTTCTTTGGATTAATGAAAGGTCTACAAAACTAACGAACACGTAAACTAAAGAGAAAACATCCTGAGATGAGGCGCATTCCCACATGTGACTATTCAATGAAAAAAAGGACATATTCAAAGTTTGACTAAAAGCTCAAAAGTCTTTCAAGATACTTCATAAAAGAAATGCACAAAAAGACAGTAYGTACAAGGCAGCTTTAAAATTCATCTCAACTTCTAACTTTTTAAAATTTTGGGAAAGAAATGTTATTTTTCTTCATTTCAGGCAGAGAAAATAACTATCTCCTTAAAAATCCTGGCAATTGAATTTCCACTCTCCAAGCCACTGTGGCAGGTAAGCGGTGCAGCTACCAATGCAAAGTGTTACTTCCTTGGGCTTTTTCTCAGCAGCAGAAGCTGATCTGTTTGCATGGACCAGGTAGAAGGGCAGCCTTCARCCATTAAATCCGAAATATTTGGTGAAAGTCAGACAGAACTTGAACTGTTTGCGTAGRTCAAGGACACGCCAAGGAGCAGACAAAGATCCTATGGGCCAACCTGTTGCTGGAACAGGCCCTGTGAGCAGCTGTGTGGGGGGAAGCAGGGCCTTTAGTCAACTGAAAGGCATATTCATAGAGCAAAAGTTTGCTATGATGCCTTCAATTATATTGGAAGCCTTTAACTACCACAGAACAGTGAAGTCTGGGCACAGTTGCCACCTGGAATGGAGACATGACAACTCACTGCTAGGAAAAAATAGATCCAACACTGCACTAATCCGTGACACTGAGAAAACTTTTTAATTTGGTTTTAATTTAAATTTTAAATTTAATTTTTTTTAAATTAAATTTAATTTAAATTTAATTTTTTTCCTCCCCCTTCTCTCTCTCCTCCATCACACAAAAAAAATATCTGGAACCTAATGAGCCTTTGGAGCTCCTCACTGCCCAGTCCTCTAATCCAGGTCTAGACAACGATCTTACCAAGGTCACYTCCAGCCTTTTTTGATTGATGACTTGTCAAGTTAAACACAAAGAGTGAAGGGAGCCCATAAGGTGGAAGGAAGAGCAAAAAAGCCACTAGCCKGCAGGTTGATGGTTCATCCAAATCTTCTGCAGTCAAAGTCTTTTATAACCCCATCCTTTAGCCCAGCGTTGGGGCTAATCACTGCCATTGTTAACATCTCCTCTCCTGCTCCTCTAGCACTAGAATATGTCTTTTACAGAGCTCAGGTTCTAGGCTTCCACTTCTGAATTTCTTCTGTTTCACTCTATGCTTCTGCTTTTCTATCTTCCCTACTTAGTTCTAACTTTCCAGCTCTCACATACTGCAAATAGGCAGGTGGAGCAGCTGTAACACCCTTGAAACTACAGTATTCAAAAAGCTTTCCTCTTTTTGGAAAGCATAAGAAAAAAAACATATCAAAGCACGCTGGCTAGCATGCTTTACTGCAAGTTTTAACTTGCAGTTTTGTTCTATTGCTACTACAGCTTTATGATGTACTTTTACACAACAGGATAACATGCTATGGCAGAGCTCATGTACTTAAATGGTGATTATTTGCCTGAAAATAATTTATTTGCAAACTGAAAATGAATACCAGCTTTGCAAGTCTCCTAAACACCTGGAGTGAATATCAAGGCAAGATAAAAAATTAATTTGCTTCTGTGTGCAGTGTAGTCAGAGATATAAGCAGGGGTTCGGTGCAGTAATGGATATAAGAATCATTCTAAACCAAAGCCAAAGRTACATGGGGGGCACAAAGTCAGAGCCAAACCCCGGAGTGCCTCAATTCCCACATACTGAATCGRGGTCATTGCTGCTGTCTCTACAAACACAGTCCTCACTGTGTGACACTGCACATACAGAGAGCAAAAAGCATCAAAGAGCAGGGAAGACACAAAGGAAGAATTAGTAGACATCCGCATTCACTCTCTGTCCTTCTCAGGGCAGGTTTCAGCATTCAGAAGCAGGTTGAGTAGAAGAGAGATTCTTTTAACAGGCATCACCACGTAGTTCTGTGCTAACTTAACCTAACACYATGCAAACACTGTGAAAGATTATAAAAACTTCATGATTTGTTAGAATTTAAGACACTAACCCGAGCTAAGTCTAAGAAAGGTCTGAGGTTGGTCACCCACTCATGTAAATCCACCTCAAACAAGCAAGATTTTATCTGGAAATCCCTTTGAAAATGATCTATTCCAATCTCATCTCATTTTAGTGTATTAAAGAATTACTCAAATAGCCATCTAAAAAACTTAACCTGTTTTCATGATTGCATATATAAGTACACAGCATATACCCTTATGAGGTCATAAGAAGAATTTAACAGAGGCTTGGGTCTGAATTTCATTGAGTATCAATAGGTTGAAAGGCTGATCCTTCCAAGGCACCTTCCCTGGCTCTTTGGGGCACTTCCCATCCAAGGGCCAAACCCTTGCAACCACCAAATGCTGCTGTAACATTCCTATCCCGACACTGCCCCCTTTGGAAGAACTGGCCCCAGCTCATCCCCTAAGCATTGCAAAGCAGAGCAAGATATTCCTGTTTGATAATCTGTTTGCAACATCAGCAACTATTACTCTTAAATATAATATTGGAAACAGAAGATAGTTACAGACTTGAAAACACCAGCAGATGACATTTCTGAATGAAAATGCAGGTATAATTTAGGAGATTTGCATCCAAACAGACATCAAGAATGATGGTGCTTACAAGGCGAGCTAGACTCCAGTGGGTTTTTTTAGCTGGTGATTACAAAGTTGACTCTGATTAGATAGATGGCTTAATAAGAGCAGGACATGATTCTACATTCCCACTGTTCAGACAAGCTAACACATGCTAAAACTGTGAACCAAATACCCGCTCTAGGATTTTATCCACTATTAATAAAACTTTTCTTCCTAGGGAAGATAATATAACGCCTTGGAGTCGAAAACCAAAAATGCTGATTAATTACATTCCTGTTATTCAAAACGCTGTAGGCAGCAGCACAACCGTCAAGAGCTGCCTTAATTCTGCACTACTACTAAAGCAAACAACCTGCAGCTTTGGAGAGCACTGGAACCATCTGTAGCTCAACAGAAATCCAGTACCTAGGGGCTTCTGCAGAGCTCTTCACTTGTAGGTATCAAGAGGCCAGAGGACACATACACAGCACAGGGTACAAGGTACCAGTCTGGAAAAAAAAAAAAAAAAATAGAACAAAACCCCATTCTTTGCAATATCTGAGCAAAGAGAGCCATCATTTTGCCACTCAAGGTTAAAAAATTAAGCTGACCTACTCCTCCTCCCACTAAAAGGATTTAGGCTTCTGACTCCCATATCACCACCTGCGAGTGGCAAAAAGGACCTGGGACTGCAGTCCAGGGCTCACATATTCCACAGGTGGAGCGGATTCCTCCTCCCCACAGGTAACTAGCACTTCTGGACAGTTCCTGGAATATTTCTGTCCAAAAGCAGCAAGTTCTTCTCTCTTCTATTATTACAGAACTATTCAAGTTGTTCTCTGCTATCTACTCAACTTCATCCTCCCAACAGTCCCAAGCCTGCGTGTTTAAGAAGCTGTAGTCACACAGCGTTTTTATTTGCTTATGTGACCTTTAGTCAACTATTTCAACAGGTTTGCAGCAATATCCACTGTATTTATAAACACCACAACACWCATAAATAAAAACTGAACTGGATAGATGAGAACATCTTGCCTTCATTGCACCTACCACAGAACCTCTGAACCACATTGAAAAGCTGCTGCATATAAATGAATTATTAAAACAAAGTTTTAGTTAAATGCCTGTAGAGAAGTTTAATTAAATTATGCAACCAAAGACTACATATTACAGTCTCAAAGATTTCTTTGGGAAATGACCTATCAGTAGTAATTTCATTGCAATTCTACTTCCTGCATTTCAAAATTTCCATAAATATGTAATAAAAATTCTAGACACACCTTTCAAAGAACAGCAAAGTCCAACCATTGAATTTCCTGCTTTAAACACCAGAGTCCCAAATAAAAATTACTACAAAAACAGTTGTGCAGAGCTGGGGCACCCTTGCCCTCAGAAGGTTTGTTATCAGAACAATAAATGAAAACTCAAGTTTGTCTCCAAAAATACTTAACTGTTTTATTGCAAGGACGCTCCCCTTGAGAGAAAGGCATCCCTGGGTCACCCTCCACAAAATGTTTTCCTGCATTAGATAGAAAGGCCTTTCCTATCCCAATTTGAGGAAAAAACAGTCCCTAAATCTAGGAGGGAACACATGTTATTTGCTGCATAGACTGTGACCTCGTTTCGGAAGGAGTACAACTGCCCATCTGCCTGTGGCTTAAGTTACAACCCTGGAAAGCYGTGGAAGTCAGCACAGATAAAGCATTATTTTGCAGAATAGCACAAGAGTCAGCTTTTCTTCACAGCACTCTATGAAGCCAATAACTTACTCTTCATTACTGCGCATTCTCTTACTGTCTAGGGAAGGGAAGAGATATTCCCTTCTACCTTTTAACACTAAATCATGTTAACACAACTTCCTAGTGCACTTCTTTGTTCAGGGAGGAGCCTGGAAGAACACCTAGCATTTTTCTTTGCATCCACATATGTATTTTTTATGCTAAGCTTTCAAGTATAGAAATGTTTTTAAATAAAAAGGCTTGTTAACAGCCCAGCCTGATAAAGAAACAACATGGATACTTTCAGAGGAAGCAGAGATTTGAGGGGAGAAAGGGGAGGAAGAGAGTTGTTTGTTTCAGTCCCAGTGAAGATCAAAATGAAGGTAACATTTGGGTTGAAAACGGAACATAAAAGATGACCCCAAACTGGAGTTTCTACTCCCTAAATACTGTACATTGAAGTCATTGTGATAGTCCTCATCTTTCAGGTTCAAAGCTTTAAGAGTTCTCCTTATTTCTTAGGAAAGAAAATTTCACGGTTATCGTTTATGCTCTCTACAAGAGGCACTATATTTTCCTTAGGTACAGTCCTTTCTAATGCAACTGCAGAATTTTATAATGCAGTGCTATTAAATTAATCCATAAAAACTAATCTGAAGAAACAGACCAACATACACCAGAATATAAGAATTCTGCTACTCAGGTAAGACGGACGTATTTTGAGTCACTTTCCTCTCAGGTCTAGCAAACAGGATTTTATTCAACAGTGGAAAATCTAGTAGTTAATAATGAACAATATTGGGAAAACTCTTTCTCCCCATTTCAGTCATCTAYACCAATAGAAACAAAGGATATCCTTTCTCTAAAGGAGCTTTTCCTGTGGAGTCTTTTTTTTTCCATTAAGGTTATATGTCTAACAGTGTTTTGGCAAAGGATGGATGAGCTGAATGTGTCTCCTCCTCAGTGAACTGAATGCCTCTTCTATCAAAAGATGTAATTATTCCTTTTAAAGGAGAGAACATGTAAGCTTGCATCATTTTGCACATGTTTTTCCTCCACTGAGCAAGAGCAAATATAAAAGAGACTAATTCTTGGCATTAAAGGAGGAAGTACTACAAATTAAGCATTGACTTTTGAAGATCAGAAGGACTGTTCTAACAGCCAGAGCTCCTACCCTCCCCCTGCCCCATATTTAGAGAAAATTTCTTAGGGAGCACAAAACCAAAGTTTATTTTGGGCTCTRTGAAGTGGCCACTACCTGCATAAAGGCTGGAAGATACAAGGCTTCCTTTTCAAACAAGTCTGGGACACATTTCCCTGCTGCATAAGATGATGCAACTTCATTAAATCAAGAAGTTGCATACACTTAAACTGGCAGTGACCCCTTACCTTACAAAACAGTGTATTGTTCTCTCCACAACAGGTAAAGATCATCTTGGTAAAGCAAGTGATATATTTAGTTTGCTCAGTCTCACCTTTCAGAGCCTGCTTTTTGTTTAGCCTTGGTTTTAACCTGAAATAAGGTGTTCTCAGAGATCTTAACAGCCAGCTTGACTGTTCCACTTCTGGGCAGAAGGATGCTAGAGCTCTCCACCACTACAAAGAAATGGTAAATTTGGAGTGTACCAAATTAGACTTAATTCCTTCTTAATTCCTTCCAGGAGTTCCTCCATAGCAATTAGACGGAAGTTGCACCCCTTTGGGCAGCAGAGCTGAAGAAACAGGAAAAGATATTATTTGCTATTGCTGCAAACAAGAGCAACAAGTAGCTACTTCTGAACAGTTTGCTGTGTTAAAGGCATTAATTTTCTCTAGTGCTTCCCCCTGCTTCAGCTTTGCCTCTCGCCCAGCCCAGCGCAGACCCCGGAGCTGGGAAGAGGGCAGCACCCCCTCCCCACATCCCTGAGGTTGCCTCTTTCAGACACAGCCCCGAGGGAAGACGTGTTTACCTCTGCATAAACCATCCCATGGGGGAACATCTAAAGCCACTGCAATAGACAAGAGCTGGAAATCGCTATTTCCAACAGCTGCCTTTTGTTCCACACAGGTGGGAGACTTCCAGAGACTGTTACAGACCAAAGGACCTTCTAGCAACACTTCTGCTTCACCAGTGGGCTGCAGGGACGTATGCTGTGATTCAGTCCAACACATTGGGGCTCCAGAGCCCCAGACTGTGCTGGGAACAAGAGAAGGATCCACCACAAACTGACCTTTCTACGTGGATACAGCAGCACCAGGTACCAAACTGCACCTCTGCAGGGCAGGAAGCAGCAGGCAGGGAGACATCAGAGACAAACACCAAGGCTAAGCAGAAGCTTTGGCTTCACTGCATCACAGTTCTACGCATTTTCCTGACAATGTGCTAAACATTCGGAGTACATCTAATTTCCCTTCTACCTAAGTAGGCAAAGAAACACAGGCTGACCTAAGCCATAGATTTCACCCCAGGATTTCATCCAGCCTGGTCACAGCAGTTACTGTACTAATGTATAAGCACAATGCGATGGCCCTTAYGCAGTTTGTCAGAAGAAAACTGCACCACGTTTTATTACACAGAAAAATGCAAGTGTACCCATTGTGCATAAGCAAACTCAGACTTTGATACTTTTAGTTACATAAAATCTTCAGCGCGCTGAAAACCACTATCCACTATAGTCAATTATTCACTTACGCCAGCTCGGGTTTATGTTCAAATTAAGTCATACGGATCTACATACGTTTTTCCTGCATATTCTAACCACATTTCCTCTCATACTTTCTTTTGTAACACTCAAGGCAGCTGATAAACATTCCACCTTCTGCAAGTGACTGCAGAGCACTGTATTTCCAAACATGCCCATCACCTCTATTTTTGACTTATAATTCATTTTTCCCCAGAATCTACACTTGGTTACTTTGAAACAGAGTGTTTTATTATGCCAGTTAACCAAGTACAAGGCACTGCCTCTCCCCGCCCAAAAAGAAAAGGAAAAAAAAAGAAAAGAAAAACAGAAGAAAAGACTGAAAGAATTAGATTTATAAGATATAGACCATGTTCTSAAAAGTCATATGGTGACAGTGTAAGTTTCAGTGTTTCTTTTTTTTTTTTGCTGTTCTAAAATGACACCCAGGAAAAAAAGTCATTAAAAAATGTTTTAAGCGTAAGTTTGATTTCAGACCTTTTCTTTGTTTGGATGCGCATAAGAAACTAAGTAAGTATAGCCTGCAAAAAAAAAGTTGCAGTTTTAATTTTAAAATACCATTTGTATTCAGAATTTTACATAGCTGGGTCATATCCTTTTCCTTACTTTTGTCTTCAGCTGCAAGTCTCCTGAGATATGATTCACTTCTCTGAAAGTCTGCACACAGTAGCCAGCAGAATCCCAGGATCACATTAGTGCCCCGGTGGGGGTGAGGGGGAAGAAAAAAAATCCACTTTCTAGCTTTTTTGTTGTTGGTGGAGACACCTTAAAAAAAGGGGAGGGGGGGGGGGAAGAAAAAAAAAAGGAAAAAAAAAGTCAAGGGTCATCAGAAATGGCCCTGAGTACATTATAAAGAGAGCTGGAGTTTGAAATTAATGTAGTTATGTGATGTGGAAAGAGTATCTTCCTGAACCACTAAAGGTCTAAACCAGAGTCTCCAAAACAAGAGGCCCAGGCTGGCAAACAGCAGCCCCGCTCCACCTCCAACAGCCTATCTGGCTATATTTAAAGCCAACACCTCAACAGTTAAGTATTAGAACATTTTAAGTGAGATAAATAAGCGTAAGACCCGGGCAAATATCCCCGGTTATTTAATCATCCCGAAAGCCGCGTGGAAGCGTGAGGGCGAGTTCAAAGGTCAAACTCTTCTTTCAGCTTCTCGCAAAGAAAAGGCGGCTCCGGGCAAAGGGACCCCAAGCGCCGCCCGCTCCCCCTTGGGGGACAGGGGGCTGCTCTTCCCACGCGCATTTCGCAGCTCCAGCATTTCATAACACAGGAAAGCGGGCGGATTCCCGGGCGCTGGGGGCTCCCACCAGCACAATGAATCCCACATCAGCGCTCAGGTTGAGGAGCCCAAAAGAAAATGCCCAAGAACAAAGAAAAGTTAAAATTTACTTAGCGTTTCCCCAGAGCTCCTTAATTACAAAGTCGCAGATTCTTGTAACTTGGAAGTTTACTGTAATCACCATTTTGAAAGGCAAGTGAAACCCACAGTTCCCTTTTAAAATTATTCCCCCCCCCCCCCATCACAGGAGTAACTTAGCACCCCCCCCCCATATAAAAGATAATATTGACATATCAACACCATTCTAAATGAATGCATAGCAGTAAGAAGCAAGAAGACACATTCTGAAGGTTAAAAATAAATGCTCAGAAAGTAATTACATGATCTAATGATAGGGGAAACCAAAATGAAGGAACCTTTTGTAAGACAGTCTGATAAAGGTGCTAAAGTTTATTAGCTTCCTCTTTCTAGCCCCTACCCTATATCTTGCTATCCCCCGCCCCTAACAAAACAAAGCAAAATAAGCCATTAACCACTTAAAATGAAAGAAAAGAAAAAAAGAAATCTTCTAATCCAAAGCCTGGAAGCCATTCTCTAAAGACTACTTAATATGAAACTTTGTTTACAAGACACAAATATAGCCCTCTCACCACATTCAAAACCAGAAAACAGCCACTTATTTAAAGAAATGCCTTTTCTATTTCGATCAACAAGAACGTAGGTACTCATTTTAAATTTAAATTCAGCCTAATAGTGCCGCCTGAGTGTTTAAAATTTATATATGATATGCCCTGTTTAAGAACGTTTAAACAAAGGAAGTAGGAAAACTCTCAAAATACACAGCAAAACTTAATGACTTTTTAAAAATATACCTTCATTTCAGCACGGCAGAATTATTCTCTTATGCTTACAGCCAGTCTCCAGAAAGAATAAGCGCAGTCAGTGTAGTAATTTGTCCCACTGGAAATTCTGTATAAAACATCTACCTAAAATAAACAGGGCTTCGCAGCAAGAACCGTCAGCTGCCATTAAGGACACACCTTAAAGTTCTTACCACACAGTAACTAAACAAGTACAAACTAGTGGTGACTGTTTGCTACTTTTGTCTGAAAAGTTAATGAGATCAATTCACTCCTTAGTATCAGATCTTAAGGTAATTTTCTTAAGGGGAAAACAAAAAAATGCAGGAGACAAACAACCCCCAAAACACGAATACCCAGGACTTGCCTGATGCGTTATCAGAATGCCTAAGGTTCTTGTAAACACGAATATAAATATTAACATTTAAACCTGACACCACACAGTGCTAAAAAGGTAAAATGCTTAACTGCTCAGGATCCCAGTGCTGCAGTCCTGGAAGGCAGCTGTTGTTCCCTGCCTTTTCTTTTGTTGGGCTTAATCTCTTGTCAAGTCATTCAACCAACTCGAAAGCGATGAAGACATAATTGAACAACCTTAACTAAAAACTGATCTACTCTTCTTAAATAGCTACATACACCGCCTTTAACGAGTCCCGCAGCCCGGCATATTAAAAAGAATCTATAGAATTTAAATCAGCAACTCGGATGCATGCAGAAGAGTTGCTTTGGCTCCCGGCCAAGCCAATCAATAATCGCTGTAATAACCGTGTTTTCCAAAGTTATTTGTTGTTCCTATTCACCATTCCCGAGAACTTAAAAGGCAAAACTTGACGGCTCGCCCAGATTTCGAGGAGGAGCTGCAAAACACAGAAACGCAAACGTTTCGCACAGCCTCCTAACGCTGCTCGTTATTTCTAGAACTGCGAGGGGAAGATTAGCGATCACAAAGCCACATTCTTGCCACGGGTCTTAAAATATTGACTCAGTTACAAAACTAGTAAAGAGGAAGACAAAAAAGAAGAAAAGAAAAAATACCCTTCTCCTCCACCCTTTCCCTCTTCCCTCCCCCTCTGCCCAAGAATGCAGTTTAGCCTCCTCATTTGAAACTGTCCCTTTCCATTATCCAAGGAAGGGCTCAGGGCTCGGTGAAGACATCACGTAGGAGCCCCGTAAGCCCCAACCTGCAGCAGCCCCCGGGGCCGCTCGAGCCCCTGTCCGACCCCCCGCACCCCGGGGTCCCTCCCGCTGCCCGACTCGGACCCGGTCGCTTTATCCCGGGCTTGGGCTCCTGCTTTCCAGGGCCTAATAAAACGTGAGGAATGATCCGCCCGTTCCCATCACATCCCAATGGACGATATCTGCCTCGCTCCCCCCCCCCCTTTTTTTTTTTTCTCTCTTCTCTCTCTCCACATTCTTATAAAAACTTCCCTTTTCGCACAGTTCTATAAGACAACGTTTCACTGCCTCTGCCCTTCAGTTCCTATTTCTATTTTCGGTTTTCACTCAGATCCTTCTTCCACTGCCTCGCTCCCCCCTAAAAGCAGTTTGGTAGAAACTGATGGGAGTTTTTAAAAGCTCTCAAGGTCATTTCAGAAATTTTAAAGGAAAAAAAAAAGTGTTTCTTATATTAATAAGATACCTTTAAGCAGAATAATCCCCCCCCCCCTTTTTTTTTCTCCTCTCTTCCCAAATCCAGGCGCCTTCCTGCCCTCGGGATCTGCCCCCCTTCAACGCAGGGGGGCAGCGGCGAGACCCCCCCGCGGGGCTCGGAGCTTTATTGTCCTCGCTCGGCAGCGGCTCCTGCGGCCGCACGAGTCATYTGAGCCCTAGTTATTTATTTATTTATTTTTAAATCGTCATAATAATAAAAACTTTCCTGTGGCCCTTAAATAAACAAACAAACCAACAAACGCTGAGCGCGATGCCCAGGACGTGAGCGGGCCGGGGGGGGACGGGGGCTCGGCGAGGGGGGGGAACCAGGGAGACAAAAACTGGCCGAGCGGATCGATAAAGTTTTCATTAACATCCTCCCCCTTCCCGAAGCAGGAGGCGCAGGCCGGGAACGGGAACACCTCGATCACAAAGAAGGGATCTCCCGCCGGGGGCGTGGGGGGGAATAAAGGTAAAAATAGATAAATTTAGATAAATTGCAATAAGGAGCGCTTCTTAGGTGGTTGCGTTGGTGCTGGGGGAGCTGGGGACACCTCATGGAAAGTGGTTGGTGGGGGGTGCGTTACCTGCCGCGGGGGGGGGGGCGCACCTGGCCCCCTCCCCGCACACACCTGCCCGGCCGCGCGGCCCCGGCGATGGGCGCCACGGCGGCGGGCGCCCCGCGCGGAGCGGACCCGGGGGTGCCTGGCGAGGGGGGCGCCTCCCCACGCCCCCCCCAGCCCCTTTCCCCTCACAGCGCCCCCCGTGCCCACCTCCCAGCCCAGCCTGCTGCGCACGGAGGGAGCCGAGCCGACCCGCAGCCCGCCCTCCCTCACCTGCGCCTGAGCCGCCGCCCCGGCCGGCATCCTGAGGTGGGCGCAGCAGGCAGGAGAGGAGGAGGAGGCGGGAGGAAGGCGCGGGGACGCGGCGCGGGGCCCGCACTGGCGGCGCTGCCGCTCCGCGCTCTGTTTGTAACTCGCTCCCGCCGCAGCTGTTGCTCGGGCTGCGCCGCCACGCCACGCCCCCGGACACGCCCACCTCGGGGCGGACCACGCCCCCCTCGGGCCCGGCCACGCCCCTTCACCCAGCGCCCCCCCCCCCCGCCTCAGCGGCGGCCCCGCCGCTCGGTAACGTGAGGGGCCGCCCGGCTGCAGCGGGGCTGCTGCTGTCTGCGGGCGGCGGGACTTGCCCCTCACGCACGTTGCCCCCCACGCACGTTTCCCTTCAGACACGTTGCCCCTCAGGAGCGTTTCTCCTCAGACACGGAGGGCGCGGGGCTACCGAGTGTGTGTGTGGGGCGGGGGGGCTCGCGGAGAAGATGGCGCAGCCTCCGTGAGGGGCAGCGCAGGCTGCGCGCCCCCTGCGTTGTGTTGTGTTTGTGTCACGTTTTCAGGAGTCCCGGCGCCCTGCAAGCGCTGCGGACTTCACAACAGAAAGGCCGCTTGCTGCCAGCTGTTTTGGGAGGGGGACGTGCCCCAAAAAAAGACAAGGATTCCCTAATTCTGCATTTCTTCCCTCTGGCAGTGGCGGTTGGAAGTGCTGAGCTGCTCGGCCTGGCATAGCTCTAAACGGGTATCAGTGCAGATGCTGAGATTAAATGCATTAAATGGAGCAGGTAAAGGGTTAAAATAATAATTTTCAGCACYTCACTTGCCCCTGAGGAGGTTTTTCAGGAGTTAAAGGTAAATGGGATAAGGAATACAGTTAGCAGAGCACTTAACAGCCTCTCCCAGACTCTGAGGTTAGCACCTCCTTCAAGGAAATGGGATAAGAAAGGGGAGCTTCCATGTGGTCCCGTCTCTTGTTTTTTACACCCAAAGATACACRGAGTCTTGTTAAACCAACATTATTACCAATGACTTAATATCATTATGTTTAGATCACACCCACAGGCTTATTTACTTCAATATTAAAATCAGCCTCCCTGAATGAATTTCTAAAATAATKGCCTCTGAAATTACGTCTCTCTGATTTTCTTAAAAACTCTTTTCAGACTCTTTTCCCAGACTGAAATGAGAAACACTACTTAGATGGAAATTTTACTCACTTATAGGGCAAATAMAGATTAATCAAAACCATGACAAAATGTGGTAATATACTTTCTCACCACATAATAATTCTGGAAGATGAAGCATCTTTATTGGCAAATCTGAATCTTCCACCAGACTAACTTGAAACAGAATTCTCTAATGAAAAGAAGGCCAAAACCTTTCACAAGACTCAGCTTTTAGGAGCTCTGTCTCTAAGACCTCCCCTTTGACCAGTCATATAGGTAGAGGATGCACCTTTACCAGTTCCCTCAAAGTCAGAATACGTTTGTGTGATTCAGACGTATGAACCAAAACCAGGGGGGTTCTCTGCTCCTCTGCAGGGTTTCAAACACTAGGTCTTGGTCCTGCTGCCCAGAGCGGTGCCTCATTGAGAGTTTTGAGTTGATACAGGAGGAAATCGATGTAGAACTTGTTGCACACTGAGCAGTTTTGTTTGTTTTTAAGTGCAATAAAGTTTACAGCATGATATATCTGAGGAGGGTGTTTATGCACACATGCAAAGGATTCAGCTCTATTGCAAGAGTTTCACATTTCTTTTTAAGTTGCTGCACGTTAATTTGTACTATGTGACCAAACCTGATCCCACAAACACTCCCAAGTTTAAGCACAGAAATAGGCCAGGATACTTCAGTGGGACCTATTACATCAATATAACTATCGGTTATATAAAAATGGCAGCATGGAAAAAAAAAAAAAGCAGAGTGAAGTAGGATGTAAATAGCAATGTGTGTGTGTGTGCTAACCAGATTTGCTCTTCTTAATGCTCTGAGTCATGTGAGCTCCTTAAAAGTCAAGGCTGTTAAAATTTTGCCTTTTTACTTATCTTGTAATTTTAGTATTTTAAAAGTCCATATATGGAAGACTTACAAACAACTTTAGTACATACAAACTTCAAGAGAAATYAAACTTGTGGTTCTGCTTTTAGGGGATGTCCTAAAGGACTCRAAGAAAATTGCCAGGTTTTGCAATACTTATTCTCCTAAGGTGTCAACACCCATTGCTTTTTTCACCTCTTTGTAAAGCTTTTACTTTTTCAGGTGAAATGTACTGACCTTCTTAGAATGAAGAAGAGTTTTCACTGAAGCCAGGACTTCACTCTGGATGACTCACAAGTTGAGTGTTTTTTTATSCACTACGATATGATACCACTGTGGAAAACATAAGAAAATAAAGAGACCGTTTCAGGAAAAACGAGAGGCACAGATTTCTTTTTCTTTTTTTTTTTTTTATTCCTCAAAATGTATCATGTAATATCACATTACATGACTGAAATGAAAACATCCAATTTATTTTTACAGATTAGCCACAACGACCTCTGTGATTTATGCTCATGCCTCTGGAAATGTTTGATATGAGACAAGGGCCAACTTGTAAAAATAAATCCTATATTTTCTTCTCCCTCTGTTTCGTCTTGCATTAAGGACATTTGCTGCCCTTCTAGAGTTGCTTCAGCCGCTGATGTATTATGTATGAAGTAAAACCTTCTACACTAACACACAGGAAAGACTTGTCAGTCTAAAGACTGTGTTTACTAGTATATGTTGCCACACAATCTCACAATATTAAACCTAGCCCCAAACTAGACTTTGGAACCAGGCAGTAAGCCCAAAATAATCTCCTCCATAACAACAGAAAAATAACATTGTTGAAAGCAGAAAAGTTAAGTTTTTCAGTCCCAAAACAACTAATGTACTAAAATCTGTGTTAAATTTCTTTTTAAACTATGCAATTCACATAAAAAATCATGCTAAAAGTCCTGCAAACCAGTTTTGAGTCTTGCACTTCTGCATATGAGAAAACACAAGCAGCCAGAGAGATACTGAAAACAGAGCTGATCGGGCAACAGGAAGCCTTTGCCTAAATTTAAGTCTTTCGAGGGTTAGTGCGTAGTGTGGCTGTTTGTCTAAAATAACTGACCCGGGTAGTAAAATCTCCAGCCTCTACCTAGGAGCAGGACATCAGCCAAGTTTCATTCTTTTGCACAGGGACGTTCTCATTTTAGATTCATTTTTAGGCAGTTATTAAATCTGGACCGTCTTGTGGTTAAGGCACAAATGGGATTTAGGGRATCTGGGCTCAGTCCCAACTCTGCCACAGACTTCCTGTGTGAGCTTGGGCAAGTCTTCACGCTCACAAGTCTCGCAAAATTTGGCAGTTCCTTTTTTCCTTTTTTTCCCCCCTCCTCTAAGCCCCTGCTCTAGCAGTCAAGTCATTACATGAAATTCTCAGTTCCTTGGTATGAAGAGATAAATAAATATGCACTGTTTTTATTTTTAAGGAGATAAGCTTGAAACTGGAATTGAAGTGGAACCTAAAGGCTAGGAGAAAACAAAATTTAAAGTCCTTTTTTTAAAAACAAAACCATATATATAACAAAAGATTTGGGGCATCTAGGCCCTGAGTTAGAATCAAAATTCTGCCATGATCTTTTCGGTGCAACAATCTCTCTTTGTGCAACTGGGTTTGTTATACTTTTTGCTTACAGAATTATTCATAAACTGTTTGTGAGACGTTCAGAGGAGACTAGGACACAGCAAAAATCTCTTGCGAGTGGCTTTATTGGTGCTTTGTGGCTTGTTTTTGAATTTCCCCCTCCGCCCAAATTACTTCTTTCAGCATTATTTCAGTAACGAGTAAGAGCAAAATCTAATCGTGTCAGATGATTCGCCTGTTTTTGCCTCGGCACAAGTACACACAGTAGTATGTTTACAGGAAACGCCTGCTGCAGAGGCAGCTTGGTAGTTAGACACGGTCTCAGATTTGACTAACATGCTCATGCTCACATGATTAGATTTACTAAATGAAGACACAGATGAGGCAGTGATGAGAAAGCTGCAAGCAATCAGGTTCTTGCAACATCAGATAATCCATGAAGCGACTTTGTGCAGCAACCGTGCACAGGGCTCCCTCCCCCCCAAGAATGTGCCTTGCTCTTGCATTAGTAACTATCTCTTAACGCATATTCAGTTACCAGCCTCCCTCTGTCATCAACAGCAGCCTTTTTTTCCCCCCCGGCTTTGCATTCTAGGCTAAAAGTAGTTCTTTAAATACACGCTTGTAGGTACTTTTACACTTATATAAAATTTGTAGGTTTGGTTACTTTGTGTAGGGCAAATTTAACATAGAAGAGCTTATTTTTATAATGTGGAAGAAAGTGCAGATTTCTCCTTTCCCTGTTTTATATATCCTGTCTGCGTGAGCTCCTAGGCTGTGAATCCTGGGAGGCTGCACCGACAACGCAGCTATTAAAGATTTTCTATTTGACCTTGATTTTGTTTTGTTTTCAGCGAGTGTGAACTTTAACAGACTTGAGGCATTGCATGTCTTTACTTATCACAGCACATGCAGCGTAGGACAAGACATGTAAACAGAGGCTCGGTCAATAGCATGTAGCTTTCTCCAAGAAAACACAGTACTTTCTCCAAGGAAATACTGCACTTTCTCCAAGGAAATACAGCACTTTCTCCCAACTCATTTTGCTCAAACGACCCCCGGTTTAGTGCGTGTACTTTGCCCTGCAAATAGGTCCTTCTTGAAATGACAACATAGCATTAACTGCGTGTTCTCTTTTCTTATGACTCGTGGGTGAAAGATCATAGGGTTGTTTTTTTTTTTAATGTATTTTTTTTTCTTACTCAAGCACACATTACTTAGCGTGCTTAACAAGTAAGGGTAGCAGCAGCATTGTTGTAACAGTGGTGATATAAAGAGGGGGGGATTTGCACAGAGAGGCAGTATCTTTTATTAGAGTGATACTGCTAGAACTTAAAAAAAAAAAAAGGGGGGGGAAAAAAAAGAAAAAGAAAAACAACCCTGAAGCGTTTTCAGGCGCCCCAGCCCTTCCTCAGGACTGAAACAGAAACAAACTTGTAGCTTGCATATGTTTCCCCTGTGCCGTGAATGAAGGCAAATACCCCCATGAAACATAACTGATGTAAAAAAAAAAAAAAAAAGAATAGGGAAAAAAAGTGGCTAAAGAGGATAAACAAAACCAGGGTAACAGATTATACCTTCTGCCCAGCTCAGTTATCTGCAGCAGAGCCCCCTAAACTTCTGCAGTAACTTTCCAAATTGTCCTTGCTGGTATCGCAGGGCCCTTTTACGCTGAATATCAAGAGTCACATCTAGAGGCCGGCTGTTAATCCTCCCTCTTCCTTGATTAGTTTGGGCTTCCAGTCTTTGCACTCTCAGTTTATAAACTCCTTTCCGCTGCCGGGGCTATGGCAAAGTAAAAACATAATTGCCCAGGTTGCTTGGCATCTGACACCACTCTTCAAGGAAATTCAAAAAATAATATTAAATGCCAAACCTTGAGCAGCCTACACAGCTATAAGGGGAGATGTACACTGTAGGGCTGCTAGCATGCAAGCCTAGCTGTATGGCTTTGCTAGGGTGGCATTCTTAAATTCTGTATTTTTAACACACGTTTCATCCCTCCATTAGGTGAACTTTGTTCACGGTGGTTACAAAAGAGGCTGGTCTGCACCAGACCCCATGATTTTACAGATACCAGGAGTCCGATCAGCTTGGGAACTACATTGCAAATCTGACACTTGTTCTATTCTGGAAGYGTAATTTAAATTCCACCCTTTCCTGCTTCTTGAGGTCATCTTCCATTTTGCTTTCCATTAAAAGTGTGGGAGTTTGCCTGCCCCGTGTTAATATTAGAGAAACTTAATCAAAATTTCATGCTCACCGATACTATTATTCACCACAGTAATATCATTAAGATAATGGAAATAGTCCCAAGGAGTTTCCCAAGATTTCCCCAAAGTGCAGAAGCCACCTTCAGGTGAATGGATGCTTCCCTTACAGATGCAAAGGGCATTCAGAGCCCAAAGCTGCTTGGAAGACTGGCAGGTACTGCTGGCCCAGGAGCACAACCAGGGGCAGGCAAACAAATCATCTCCCTTCAAACAGCAGGAACTGAGAGACTTAGGACATCCATGATTATTAAATTAGAGTTAAGGAAATTCTTAAAAAAAAAAAAAACAAAAAACTTTTGCCCACTCATTTTTGTAAGATTACCAAAGCCTTTTTGAGATGCAGTCCTTGGGCAAAATGTGGTGAGCTAAATTAATTTCTGGAGACCTACTTTTGTAATACTATTCACCTTGGAGTAYGTCCTCTTACCAATCGCACTATTACAGCGACTAATTGACAGCATATGGGAGAATGGGACACAAAAAGCAATTTTTTTGACTCTTTCAAAACTTCACAGCGCTGAAAATAAAAATTGTCTCTCATAAAATGAAAATGCTGATACGTTAATAATGGATGATGGGATTCTTGCACATGTGTTTATTAATTTATAAACAGCACACAGCCTCGGAATGAAAGGTGCTCTATAAATAGAAAGCTAATATTGATCAATCCTGAAGTGGTATTACCATTCTTGGAGGACTGCAACATTTTTTTCTTCCTGATCTGATAGCAGAAAGAATTCCCTGAGCTCTGCCTCTTTGTTATCAGTATTTGTTTCTTCCTACAATTGCTATTGTACTTTCCTCAACACTTCCTTGTGGTATCAGAAATGCAGGAAAAAAATCTGAGGCTTCTTAACATTTTGAATGCCATAGAGCTGGTATGACAAAAATGCGCATTTGAAAGGTTATAAAAACGAGACAGCRATTGTTTAAAACGAGGTATTAGCATGACAGTTGACAAAGGCATGGTGTGTTGCCAGATCTCTCTGGTTTCTAATGCTGGTTAATGAGAACAAGGATCCCTTGATCTGAGCCCCAGATAGTTGCTTCAAMTGTTCTTAAACACCATGAAAGCGCGTCCCCTTTTTGAGAATTATCTTTCAGACACCATGAGCTGATATTATTTTACTTCAAAACACACTAGCTTTTTTCCCCTCCTCCTTTCACAACTGACGAGTAACCTGATCCCTTTCCTTACATTTGTTATGTTTATTTGATTTACATTTTTTCTGCTTCTCTGTTCTTGCAGAAATAAGGTTCTTGCAACTGTGCAAGAGCCGGCGCTCGGTGYTCTCAGATAAACAGGTGATGAACATTTGCCATCTATGCTGGGGCTTCAAGGGGGAGGGGGGAAACACACACACACACACATTACACTTCCCAGATGTAAGGAGATTTCAAATAACAGAGAGAAAGAAGGAGAGGAAAAAAAGGAGAGCCCTAACGGCAGCTTCCTTGTACAAATTCCACAGTTTCTACCATTCTGACTTGGGCCAAAAGCTCCCAAACACTCCCGCAAGGGAAGTTTTGTCCCCGTGCTGCTGAACTTGCAGCTGATCTCTGCGAGCCCTGCTCAAACGCAGGATCACAGACCCTGCCAAACTGCAGCGCGCAGGGGAAAATGCAGAATTCCTGCTCACCTGCTGTGTTCCCCCGACTTTCTTCATTTACTGCTAGGATGGAGCTGGAGGAGAAACTGGGGCTCAAAGAGCAGGGATAGCTGCTAATTGTGCCAGCAAAAAAAAGAAGAAAAAAGAAGAAAAAGAAGAAGAAAAAAGGCTGTTTAGCTATACGTGCAGGCCAGCATTTCAGCTGGTGCATATCAATATCATGCTATTGCCTTTAATGGAGCTACAATAATTTACAGCAGCTGTGTCTTTACCACAGCCTTTTAGCATGCGTAAGGGGAGTCGTGATTTTAAAACCTATCTTTGTTCTGCGAGGCCTAATCCTGCAGGCCCGCGCCTGCGCGGGGCACCCTCTGAAGTCTGCCCACCGTTTGAGCGGTGTAATTGCCCCGCCGATGTGGAAATTCAAAATTTGACACTAGTGTTTTGCTACAATGGAAGCATTGTCCGAGGGGCAGAGTAATAGCTTCCCTGCAGTCTGTTTATGTCAGGATGTTATTCAAATAAATCAGCAGATTTTTGCTTCGTTTTTGTCATTGTTGCATTATTTGCTGTAGGAGTATTTTTTCTTCAAAGGAAATTAAATGTTACTTTATATTGAGTTTTTTGAGAGTACGCTTTAAAGGAACTGGCGTAATTATTAATAAAATCTATGCTTCAGACAACTGTTTTCAAACACAGTTTCACACCCCAATCAACTGAAAACAAGTCCAATTGAAATGTAAAACCTCTCTCAGTTTATTTATCTGAGAAGGTCTTATGCCAGGCGAGGCAGGGGAAAGCTTTTTACATGCAAGRTTTTCCACAGAAGAGTGTTCTTCCAAAGTTACAGGATATTAGAGTTTTCTAACAAAGTTTGTATTACTAGAGCTTGGGATGACACAATTTGTATCTGATTACGAAGGCGGAACATTCAGGTTAGACTATATATAACATTAAATTGCAATGTACGTGTACATGCATATGTACAGGGGAAAAGAAAGAATATGTGTGTGAAGCACAGTGCAGTAACTAGCTATTAATATTGCAGAAGAGGAGGCCCCTCTCACGGGTCTGCTAATAACAGCTCTTAATGCTGACAAAATCCCTGCCTGATAGATGCAGCTCCAGCTTTATCAAGGATTTCTGGTGGCAATATAAACCATGAGAGTGAAAAAATGCTTCCTGCTTCAAACTTCCTGCTTCTTCTGCAGGAACAGCACAGACCAGTTTGCCCGAGACGTTATCATGCCGTGTGGTAAGTGAAACCCTTTAAGGCAGCGCCCAGAAGTTAAGAAAAAAGCATAAATTGGTACTGCTGCAAAACGGCCTCTGGTGCTGTATATGTGAATTTAGACAAACACCTTCTGCAAACGGAAGCTATAGGAAGTGTCATCATTTTGCACAGCGTAAGAAAAGCTCAATAATTCACTTTGCAGTATTAGATACCAARTGGTTTTCAACATTCTCCACTGCAAGCTGGAATTTCAGGAGTACTTGACGGAGTACTGTGAATGTGCATGGAGAGACAGTCAGAAAAATTGGATGAATTCACTCTGAATAGGTGCCCGCATCATTTACAGCCTGCACCAACACCAAAGCGGCCTAAGGTTCTGCATCCTGCTGTGGATCCCATACGGAACCGCCTGGGAAGCGCCAGTGCCAGCCTGGCCGCTGCCCACGCTCCCTCCTGAGCTTTCCAGTGTCTCCGCTGCCCCTAAATCTGCTGCTTCGAGACCCTGCACAAAGGCAAAGAGGAAGCGCGCGGGGGTCTTTCTGGTTTCACTGACAGGGACGTGTTTTCTCAGGAGCTGCAGTGAACACAGCCACGTGCGCGTCCGCAGCGCCCCGCAGCAGCGCTTCAATGGGCGTTTCACTATATTCTCAGTTTCCTACCCCTAGCAACATGCTGACAAATCAAGAACTGCCATCCTATATACAGTGCTCCAGCTGTCAGCCTTAAGCAGTGCCTCCCTGCCAGAGCACAGCCTTTCCTTTGTCTCAGCTTTGAAAATAAAATCACTATTTGTAAAATAAAGGGAAAAGAATTCTCCTCTCAGGCTGCCTTGGAAAAGTCACTAATCCTTTCTCTCCTGCAGACACTCTAAACGTTCATAACTGCAGTAACTGTACTGAACGGGAAGCCACATCCAAAATGATAATGGATTTCTAGTAATAGTATGTCTTGCATTTAATACAGTAATGAATAGTTACAGGCAGTCAGCAGTCTCACTATACTACCCCAGGCAGCTATTACTTAATTTTATAAATATTTTCATTGAATTAAATTATTCTTTGTAGGAAATATTTGTCGTCTGAACAGCCGTTCTTTTTACTCTATTGCTTTTCAAGGGAGAGAAACAATTGTTGAAGCTAGCTGTGCTTGTAAGAGTTTTGGAAAGCAGCTAAAAGGGCGTTGTGCACTACGTTAATGTCCTAGATTTTCATGTCTTGTGTCTTAAGGAGAGGAATAGGTCAAAGATAATGTGAGTTTTGGGGGCTTAAAAACCCTGCAACCTCGAGAGGCACAACCCGCTCTGCAGAGGTAGCACAAAGAGCCCCCACTCTCATTAAAAGTGGTGGGTGGCAGTAAGGACAACTGAACCAGTGATGCCTAGTGCTGCGAGGGCTTTGCCACTAGTGGTAGGTATCACTGCACCCAGCTGGACAAAATGAGCCTTGGAGGGGAACAGCATTTTGCCCACGATACTACAAGTCTGGCGCAGGACCATGGAAATCTTTTAAGGCACATGGTAAAATACCCCTTCACCACCCTCTAAGGAACCACAACCAGGGGAATATGCAACATAGGCAGATTACCAAGGCTACTGCAGGCTTAGMTATTGCCAAGTATATCCCTTTTATTTATTTATCTCCAGTACTAAGACAGTAAAAAGAATATTTTTCTTTTTGTTTTTCCSTTTTCTCTTTGTTCAAGCAGAATCAAGAGGACTGGATTTGCCCATCGCCTAGGTTTTCAGGGGAGAAGGGCAGCCCAGCTGGAATTTCTCTGCACTTGCATCAGATGAATTTCCACGCATCCCGAATTGCAGACATTTGTAGAGGGGGTGTGCRGATCACTTGTACTGCTTTTCTCGGAAATGTTGGATTTATCGAGCACGCGCTGTACGGTTGATCTGCACATATGCAATAAGTTTGATGCATCCCGGATACATCAGGTTTATTCTACATGCCATTACACAGCACATGTGCACACATTTCTGGCCAGGAAATCCCAGAGAGAAACATAGCAGGCCCAGATTAGCTCTTCATAGCCAAGAAGGACTGGGCGGATTAGAGACCCTCTGGCTTTGAGGAATATATTGGCTATGGCTACACAGACAATACCTATTATCCCCAATGCAAAATCCCACAGGGGAATACTGGAAATTTTCAACTTTGGAATATTAACAACCCTGAGCTTCGCTCCCCCTGATTCGTAGGTCGCTTAAGCCTGAATCTCTCCAAACTCCTGCAATATTTAGAAAGTACCGACCAGGCTCTGTTTTGCTTGAGAAAAGCTACACAGTGCAGCAGAGAGCACACGTTGGGTCGGTGCAGAGGATCTTAATTCAAGCTAAAAAAAAAAAAAAGAATCAAAGGAATCCTCATTAAATGGAATATTCGGGACACTCATAATTATTTCATTCTCTTATTATTTACAAGCCAGAGATAATTAGGAAAAAAAACCTCTGCACGATWAAAAATAAATCCCTGAAACTGCTCCTTTAGTTGCAGGAGCCACTCATTTATAACACAACAGGAGGACAAACTAGGGTGTAATATTCCCAAAGTTTGCCAGAAGGATGATGTGCCGTGAATTGAAATGTATGTTAATCCAAGAGTAAAGCCYCTTTGCACATCCATTGAAATTGATAAATTCAACTATTATTATTTAAGGTAATGYAAAACTATAAAAATTAGTAAGCAAAACTGTGCTGCTAAATCAGGAAATTATTAGGGATAAAGATGTGTTTTCCTGAGATCTGATTTGGACTAAATTCCTTGAGTCTTAAATGAAAACTTAAAACTGTTTCATCGCAGGTTTATTTTGGATATCATATTTTGTCAATAGACAAATGGTAAGCGACACTGAAGTGTTGTGTTAAAAGCAGTCATAATGATCAAGGTCAAATGCCTCCATAAACTGTGAAGTGCTCAGCTGTACTGTATCTCACTGGTTCACTTGCAGAGTTTTCTTTTCCTGTTATCTTTTAATTTGCCAAATGATCTGAGAGCAACAAAACCACCCACATTTAATTAGATTTATAAATCAAAGGTGACAATTGTTTAGTAACCTGCACTATTTCCCAGCGTGGCAAGCTAGAAAAATACAGACAAATTTATTTATTGACCTGTTGTGTTTTGCAAGGACAGCCAATGTTCTATTGATCAAGCTATGAAAAATACCCGAGCGGAGGCAACAACATCCAAGGGCCTCCACAAAAGCAGCTCTCGTGCCCCGGGGCGACRGCTCCCAGCCCAGCCCAGCCCAGGCACCCACCTTCCCCTTCGCGCGGTGCCACCAGGGAGCCTCGCTGCTGGAAGTGAAGCGACCTTGGGTTTTGCTTGGCACCTCGCTTGCTTCTTTCATCACAACTGATCCTTAGTTCCTACTGTTGCAACTTTAATTATATCTTCAAAACCCAGGAGCCACCCCCGGCGCTTGCTGCAAACCGGCCTTGGAGCGCGGAGGAGCCGACCCCGCGTTCCCTCCTGTGAAAGTCTCTGCCGGAGCCGGGGCTGCCTTCGGATTTCCTTAGCTCCCGTCTCTGTGACATATATATTTAGGGCATGGGCCTTTTATTTCTGGTGCTTAGACGTAGGAATGGGCAGAAGTCTTTGTGTGGGCAGAATTTCCATTTTTAGGTCATGATAAAATGGAAAAATAAATGAAGACTTCAGTATTTGACCTATTGGGATGCCTCACTTGACAGCCACTCACAAGTTAGGGTGATAAGGTCACATTCCCTATTCTTTATTCATTTAACCATTTTATAATTATAAGTAGCAGTAGAAAGCAAGCAATCTTCACAGTTAATAATCTCCCCGGATCCCAGGGTACAGAGCTGCAAAATGGAGGAAACAATGGGGAAAAGTTAAAAATTGGTTTCCACAACTTATTACCAGCCCTCAAAACCGTGTAAAGAAAATAAACGTGTATCTTTTGAARTGAATGTCCATTTACATCTCTAATAAAATCCATCCTGAATGTGGTAGTCAGCTAAAAAGATACAGAAGGCGTAGAAAATAGGCTGGAATATTATTACGCAGTTGATGTTCTCTTTTTCCCAGGTGCATTTTAATGCAAATATTGTTAGTTTTGCCACCTCTAATGACCCTTAATTCCCACTGAAACCTCCGGGAGCTGAAGGTCTTCATCATTGCCCAATTATTTTAKATATTAAAACATGACTAAGGACAGGAGGTTAGGTTTTCATTATTGCACTGCAGGGCTGGAGCCTTGCATAGGCCGGGGCTGCAACRGCCCAGGCTGCTGCTGCACATGCTCAAATCCCTCCCTTGTCAGCACCACATTTAAGTGCACGACGAGTTTTAAGTATTAACTTGTGCTTATTGCTACTCACATGCCTAAGTGTGGGCCCAAGGAGCRATGCATTCCTGAATCCGAATCAATCAATCAAAATAGCTGCAGGTGAAATTTCTTCATACACACTTTCTGTGTATGCGTGGCCATGCAAGCACAGGCCTGAATTGCCTTTTATTTTAGGAAAAGAAAAAAAAAAAAAATCTTTAGCTTTCTATGCTGCACAGTTTAAAAATGTGCCTCGGGAAGATCAGGGTATTCTCTCGAGTGTTCAGCTGATTAGATAGTCACCTTAATGCTCAGGAACAAGGCTAGCAACTTGGGAAAAACTAAACACCACTTCTAAAGTGTATACAGTTTTAATGTGTTAGAGCCTCACGTGATCAGAGCATTTCCCTGTGAAGCTCATGTCACACTCAAAAGCACATTTTAAAAAGCAGAGTGCTTGAATAACCTTGGAGCTTGAAAATAAGCGATGTTAAAAAAATTACGAGGCAAGAGCCACGCTGGGTACACAGAYGGATAATATTTTGTTTTTCTTTGTGAACGTCTTTTGTCTTAGAGGCGGTGTGAAAATCTAGCAGAGGGCCCCACATGATTGATCACCGCAAGCATCAGAAGGAAATGATTCACCACAGCACTGTAACTGAAACTGCGCCGACACCTGATTGCAAACTTCACACTAGGGGACTAATTAACTGCTTTACCTGCACAAAGATTTTTATAATGCACGGGACACCTCATCGAGCATAATTCCAGCTGTGAATACCTACTGCTCTGACTCATTAGTGTTGGTAGAGGAGTACATTGTATTAAGAAGTACAGGGAGTAGTTAAAAAAGGAAATGTATCTTTTAATGATAAGAAGACATCAAATTACAGCTCTTACTGCATTAAAACTTTCTTTCAAAATTAAGTGTATTTTGCAGAACCTAATTGTATACATAAAGCTAAGTATATACTTTCTTTTCCCCTTACGATAGGACTGATTTCAGCTTCAGCCTTTTCCTTCTTTTTTTTTTTTTTCCATGAACTTTGTTTCGGGTATTATACTAACATTTGTGAAACATTTTCAGGACTGGTAACATTAAGAACATAAGGGTCATCTTGTCTGAATTCAGATATAAAACAGCACATGAAATATCATCCAGCTCCCCTTGCATTGTGCTCATAACTAAGGCAATGTCTCGAGAGATTTATCACCAGAAATACAAGTTTCCAGTCTGCAAATGGAGATAATGTATTCTTAGAAAAGCATTTATACATAGTGATTAGAAATAATGGAAGAATAGCTGTCTGCGGGGTATTTTTAGAGAAAAAAAAAGACCTGCTGCGTCTTCATATGAAAAATTATATTAAATATATGTTTTAGTCTGACAATAGTTATATGTCTGCAAATTWATGTACTAGAATATAGATTTTTATTCACAGTGTCCAGCTTATTTTCCCTCTGCACTCCTTTTTACTATACACACAATGCCAGTTGTCACAGCTGTTCTAAATAGAAACAGTGTTGCTAAATGTCAGTTGTTTTGACAAAAAAAATCTTCCTTCCCTTTTTCTCTAGACTTCCCCACTCAGTTTAAATTTTAAAAATTATATATTTTCAAATCCCATCTCAAGGGAGTAAAAAGATATGTGCAAAAAAGTCCTAAAATTAAGCAATAGTATGGAACAATTCAGCAATACTGGAAAATGATTCTCCTTTGTGCTTGCTTTCTGAATGATTTTGATAATTTTTCTTGATAAGATGAAGAAATTGGTTAGCTCTTCAGGAAAGCAGCATAAAAAGCCATAAAGGCACCGTCACAGTGACAGCCTGAGGTTCCTATAATAACTCTGCAAAAATCTCCAATATATTCCCAGATCTCAGAGTGAATAAAGTTCATTAAGCATTGATTGATACTAATAGGTGCATTCCTTGCTCATTCTATTTTATTTTGATTCTTTGTGTAAACAAAGCTCTAATCAATTATATTTGCAAGTCTATGAGGACAATGTTCTTTATTTTTTTTAATTTACCCCATAAAATGATCATTCATATCTTCATTTGATGTACATAAACCCAATAGTCCTGCCATATATACAGTATTTTCCCTGAACTGCAAAGTGTTTTTTTGCACATGTGCAGCTGTGAGACACAACTTCAAAGCTTTCTTCCATTTTCTCATGTGCCATCCACATATCTACATTAAAATGTATGGAAAAATGGCTCGCATGCAAAGTGCAGGAATGAGTCAATATGCAGACTTCTGCCCGCTACCGTCTGAAGATGCTTCCCCTGATAAACGTTCATATGCCTATTTTTAATGTAAATGAGAATTTGAAGACCAAAACAAGGTTTACTGTGTGCKTTGCCTAATGTATTTGCAAAATCCTTGAGCAAACTCCTAATCTCATACGCAGTGAATTCATTTAATGTTTGTAGACAGTTGGCAATCCCAACTATACATGTTTCCAACATGAATCACAAATAGACTTCCTGCTCAGAATGTCCCGTTGAGGATGACAGAACGTCCATCCAAGCAAGAACTTTGCCAAAGTTCCCTCCGTTCAAGCTCAATGTTTTGGTTCATGCTTCCCAATTATGCGCAACAAGATACTAAATTACTGATTACAGTGTCAGTGTTCAAATCTCATGATATGGTTTAAAAAACAAAACAAAAATCCACAAAACAGGTGCTTAGTAAAGCATCACAATACTAAGAAATAAAATTCTTTGGTTGACAAGTGTCAACCAAAGTTAATCTGTGTTGAACTCACATGTTATTTATTTTACTAGTAGGCCCTACTACTAATATTGTATAAATGTTATGACTCATATGAAAAAAAAAAAATCAAACAAACAGGAAATCCAGTAGCTTAGTAGTTACTACGTCTGGCTCAAAATAGGAGACCTTGCCAAAAAATACCAGTGAAAAAGTCATATTGTCAGCTGTCAGAATGTGTTTTTCCTTCTTTTTTTTTTTTTTCAGGAAAAAAAAAAATTACCAGCTGTGTAGCTACTGAATGGAGTGAAGCATTTCCCCAAGTCACCAATATTAATTCCCTTCCTCAGTATAAATTCCAGGTAGTGGAAAAATTTACAAATTCCAAATGTAATTCATTCAAAAATTAGTTACTGCTGTTATTTGTCCTCTGTCAAGAAGGGCAAGGCCAGGGACAGGAGTTAAGTTTRGAGTCAGCAGTAAGGGCGCACTTAGGGGCTCTTAATGGACTTACTGTGTCCTGTGGGTC
This sequence comes from Nothoprocta perdicaria, assembly GCF_003342845.1. NCBI lineage: Eukaryota > Metazoa > Chordata > Aves > Tinamiformes > Tinamidae > Nothoprocta > Nothoprocta perdicaria. The sequence goes on from NW_020455532.1 coordinate 6,810,873, forward strand.
CCCGGATGAGCCCAGGGAGCCTCTGGATCCTGACCCTGGAGTAACGTGCAGTGGTTTGTCGCGGCTGCCAACCCGCAATCAGGTACCTGCAAAGGATGAGTCATGTGAATAGCTATCAGAAACACACGCTCTGAAAGGGAAGGCTTGAAGCAAGAAAAGAGGCATCCAGGAAAGCAGAAGCYGGTGGGAAGCACATGGCAGGTATTTCACGTTGGGCCTTTGCAAAACCTGCCAGTGTGGGCATCCCCATTGCACCCCTGCAGCTTCCTTCTCACCGGCAGCACATTCCCAGCACATGGGGCAGATTTAACACTTTCCCCCCCCCCAGCTGCCCCTCCAGGACAAGTGATTTTATATTAAGTGACAGGCAGAACCACAAGCCACTTTCTTGGTGTTTGCATAGAGATTTTTCTGTGGCAAAGCAGCCCTTTACACTTTGCAGATCCTAGGCTACCTCTGCAGCTCTTTAGGTTTTTTTAYACCTAAACTCTGCATTTCCACCCTCAAACTAAATAAATATGAACACATCTTAAGCAATCTCTCAAAAACATAATATGAATTTTTGACAGACATCTGCGCAGCCACTTCTAGAGGGGAATGCAATCCCTCACAAACAGCAAGAAAAACTTGTCGGAAAAGCATAGGAAATCTTAGGTGAATATAATTGCAGCTGTAGTTAGGTACAAATGGAGATTGGGTTGTAACATGTTCCTGCTTTTCTGCCTTTGTTTGAACGAACATTTTTGCTCTGTGTGTATCCTCTTGTCTAAAATTATTCTACACTGTAATGAATGTAGAAGATGACCACAGAAAAATATAAAAGAGAAAATATGAACAAGGAAACCACAAAGGACATTACTGCACATTGAAATGATGTTCCAAATATATACAGGCAAAATGGAGACAGGCAGAAGGAAATAACAAAAACAACAACAACAAAAAAGGATGGAGCAAATAGACATTTTTTGGTGCTAATTAGCTGACATGTTTGTCAGAGTCAGCCTTTTTCTTTTTTATTAYTATTTTTAAGATACAAACAAGTAAGGAATATTTTATTCTCAAAATTTCCCAAATCAGAACAAGTTAATTTTCTCAAAAGATGGAAAGAATTATTATTGCCTATTTTCCTTTGATCAAACTTTAGAGACATTTTACCCAAAATTGGGAAAGAAATCAGTAACATGGCAAGAAATCATTTCCTGGCAGGGAGATGTCTCTGCTAGGCTATATACATCCTGGGCASTTACATTTCCAAATCCTAATCTACGTATTTTGCAAAAAAAAACCCCAATACTATAAATGGGAAGACAATTTTAAAAAAACAGATTACAAGACTTTCTGCTTCCTTAGCCAAAACATTACTAATACTGCTTAATACTCCACACATGTATACGATCTCCACCGAAGAATTTCAGACCATTTGTTAAATAAATAATCAAATTTAAATATGTAGAAACTGAAGATGTAAAGAACTGCTCAAACTGAGTCATACAGAAAACCACTGGCTGAACTCATAATAGAACTTGGGTCTCCAAGTTCTCAGCTGTGTGTTTGCTTTATTCTTAAAATATTTCAATACATTTTATAGAGGGATTTTTGAATTCTTTCATTTTAGAATTGTTTATCTATTTATATTATAAATTATTATTTTATAAATAATAATCAAAAGACAACAAAACTGGTGTTTTCTATAGYGTGCCAACTTACTGCGTTACAGTAGCATTTTTTTTTGAGATCCACTTCTGGGAGGCAGAAATGTTCTCATGTGTTTCCATGAGAACTGCAAGTACTTCCTCTAAGTTATTTCTTTATTTCTTTTAGCCCTTCTGAATGAAAACAAAAGCTTAAAAGTATGAACTGAAAATATGCAAAATCTCAGAAAAGGCAAATAAAATGGACCCACAATTTTAAATAAATTAAGTCTGTAAGTTAAATAAAATAAGTTCTGTAAGTCAGTCTGCTTAATTTCTTTCTAATATTTTAGCTTGGCAATGTCATCTTCATAGTATTACACAAATAACACAGACAGACACTAAGTTTTTAAAATCTTTCCGCTTGCATTTTGTCCGTTACCAAGTCAGCAGGTGTAGCTTGTGCTCATCTCCTTGCAGCTCGCATTTTCAGAATAAATATTAGGTTAGGTTAAGCAGAAGACAGAGCTCTTTCTTTAGGATATGCAGACATGCACTTGCAAAATGCTTTATTTTGAGGCATTGAGCTGTTATATTTTTTTCTCTCCTCTCAGAATATAATTATCTCCTGGAAAACTCAGTGCAACAAAACAGCTTATAGAGAAGAGTTTGCAGTGCATCTGTTCTTTTTTGATCTATATAAAATAGAGCAAGACTCTTGCTTGGTATCTTGACATAACACACTTCATCTTTGTATATGTAGCGAGAGCTTTCCTCTTATAAACAAACCTCTTCCTGTCTCATTTCATATATAGATCAGCGTATCTGTATTAAGTATTTTTGAATTTACTTTTCCTCCTCTGCAACGTGCTCTACCGAGTTCAAGTTAATTAAAAAGCCTCTAGTTGCTGCATTCGTAACACTTGAGGCTTTAGATCTTCCGCAATATAATCTATAGGTATATATATATAGATAGATGTGTGCATGCGAATGCATACTGCAATTGAGTTTAGTAAAAGAGTGCTTGATTTGAGCCTCACAAGTCAATTGTAAAATTCCAGTTGACTTCAGTGGCTTTTGGCCTGCATCCATATTATTCAAGGAATGAAAAACTTCACTAACAAGAACTACTGCCCAACTGCAAGGCAAGGTAAACACGAGCCTAAGAAGACGCACAATGAAACCCGATCCAAAGCTGTGCCCAGAACAGAGATCGAACTGATGAGAGACACGTCTGAGGGGAAGGAGGGAAGAAGGTCCTGCCCATCAGGGCAGCCTGGGACAAGCTTCCTGCAGGAGCTGGGAGCTGTGGGACAAGGATGGGGACAGGGATGGGGACGGGTTCTCCAGCACGGGTGCCAAGGTGATGCTTGGCTCTGTTGGACATCAGCAGCCTGTCCTGTCAWAGGGCTGCATGGGCACCTGTCCGGCACCCTTCCCAACCCTGTGCTCCCAGYTGGGGCTAAATGGTCTTTTCCCTCGTAATTCAGAGCATTTCTACAGCTGTATCCTGAAGCTCTGGACTCCTGACCCTTCAGTCCCCAGTAGAGGCCCACTCTGCCCTGAGGCCAGCAGGCCTCTACAAGACAATTAGCCAAAGCTTAGGGCTACCTAGAGCCTTGCATAGGTAGCCTGCTCATACTGTTGGTACCTGAGTCCATCCTCATCCTCATCCCCAGCAGAAAATAGACCCAAGACCCCCCTTAGAGCTGCTTTTGTCCAATAGAAACGAAGCAAAACTCTCTGCGGGCCTCAATTCCCTCTTCCTCCCAAGCAGACTCTCCCTCATCTTATACAGCAGCGCTCCTCTCTTATAGGAWGGTTTTGCTCCCCTGTAATTAGATTCCCCAGATTTAATCCCCCGGGAATGCAGCAATTACCATATACCTGACAAGTGCTAAACGCAGCATTCCAGGGGGATTATCACCTCTGGCTGAACAGAGCAAAATGGGGAGGGGAAGAGAAATTCCCGCTTCCCCATGGGCCGGGTGCTGGATGGAAACCGCCTGGTGGCCTCRGCTGCTGGTGGCACGGTGGGCACAGGGTGTCCAGGAGAAGGCATTCCTGGGAAGGACCAGACAAAATGTTGATCTGAGAACACTCAGATGAGTGAGAATACTGAGAAYATGGGCAATGCCCTTCACACATGGCACTTCTGCTCTTGTGGTGCTTGCTCCAGCTGGCGTGTGTTTATAGAGGGATTTTTATTAATGCCGTTATTACACAGAGCAAATACATTGCAGGGTAAGTGAGATTAAGACAACTAGTTTAATAGACTGCAGAAGTAAGTGAGATTAAATCAGAATCATATGCACAAATGCAGCGTCGGTGGCGGGGAAGCGGCACGCAGGGTTCCTGCAGCTGTGCCACACAAGTCACTATAACTTGTTTAAAAGCACAGGGCTGACACGAAGCTCTCCTCTTCTGCACTATCTTATCTTAGTTACTTAAAAGATTCACAGTGATGCTGTGAGGGCATAATTCAATGATGATAAACTACCTGGAATCATCAGATAAAGAGCATAATTTAATAGCATAATAATAGTAGTTAGGAACAATGCACGTGTCTGTATCCCCTGACTTTCACTGCAGCTGCAGCTGCTGCTGCATTTTGCCAGTTCAGTAACCTGAGATTAAGGGGCAGCTTCTGCGCGGGTGCAACCAAAGCTGCTCCTGGGGAAATTGTACCTGGCCAYGTCCCAGTGGAACTCAAAGGAATCAAAGGAAAATAATTTGGTTTGGGGAACAGATAAATACCCTGCTCTTGTGGTAGGGGGCTGGTGTTGGGATGTCGCTGAGCAGAGACAACATTTTGTCCCYGGACACAGCTTGCACTGGCCCAGGSTGCAGCTAAGTCACTCCAGGAGCCCTCCCAGAAAACCCTCCCAGAGTAGATGCAGCTTCTGCTGGTGGCACCTTCCTTTCCTGGAAGCAAAATTATTGCTTGCTACTCTTCTTAAATACATCATGTAAATAAAATGTGCATATACACACATATCATTGATGAGAAGCAAGAATAAAAGAAATGAAAATAAAACCCAAAACATGTAAGCAATGTGTGAGAGTAGGTCAGGTCAGTGGGAGAGCGATGGCTGGAGCCCCGGTATGGATGACATAGGAGATGTGTTCGCTGCGTGTGGAATCACACTGGCACTAGAGCYGCCTGTGGCCCCACAGTTCCGTCATATACTCATGCTGTGGATGTCACCTGTTTTATTAAATTAAGTAAAACATGAACATAGTTCATGAACATAGTTTTATTMGTATGAAATGTCTATGCAAACCACTTTACTTTGGGATTAAGGTCTCAAGAGCTATGGTTCCTTATCTGTTCACACGTGAGCAACATCCCAGTGGCTCTGGACTGACATTAAAACTATTTCAACCAAATCCAGTCCATCTAATGACACCAAGTTAGAAAACTGTTGTTGTCTTTACAAGCTGTCACAGGGCTTTGTCTTCAAAAAGGCGAAAAGTCCTATATGCCCCACAAACAAGTGAGACACATTCWTGTGATCAGCATGATCAGAGCATGCAACATAATTAGAACAAAACATACATTGAGGTCAAAACAACATAAAAATGAAAGCGTTTTGTGTTCCTCTCTTGCTTGACTCACTGAATATATGATTCTGTACGTGCCTGAACCAGATTTAGGTTAGTTGTCTTGTGTACTACAAAGTTGTCTGTAATTAGCTATACTGTTCCAATCAGCACCTGTTCAGCAGTAATTCAAATTAACATATTAGCCACAGTCTCAAAGGGACGGACAGGAATGCTAACTGAAAACTAGTTGCTTCTAATTGTCATGAAAGCAAATGTCAAATGAACATATGTTTTTACTTAGCTAACTCTGCTTACTAGGGTTGAAGCTGCTTTGTGTTAATTTCTACCATTTAAATTAAATGTTTTGTCTTTAACTTACTTGATGTGGCTTTAAGAAGCTGTGCTTCCCCCATCCCCCTTATGAATCTTAATGTTTGGCTGGATTTGTTTGTAACATCAGACAAAAGCTCTGGTAGGCGGAGGCAGAGTGACATGGAGTTTATGCTAAAACAAAGCAAAGCGCAAAAAAAAAAATCAATTAGGGGTCATTAAAACCCAAACTTTTCAATGAAAGAAATACTGTAATGGAATAGCAATACTAGCGGCTTGAGAAGTTCTTTTAATTCCTGAAAGGGCTGTTTTGTGGAGCCCCTCCTCCTTGGAGCCTCGGTCGGGCGCTGCTGCAGGATGAGTCAGCGCAGGATGAGCGGAGCTCACAGCTGTGCATTAGCATTTGGGAAGAGCACCCGTGCGGGTTCATATTTTACACGTGGAATCAGTGACACTCTTCTGCAAGCCGCAGTGAAAGGAGAGGTCAAAAGAGAGCGCGTACAGATACGTTCCTCATCCTGCTGCAGCACCAGAGCAACCTTCCAATGCTGGTTGCAGACCTCAGCGGGGATGACGGGGTGGCCCATGAAACACGCACAGCAGCGACTGCTAAAAGATCTCTGTGCAGCACGGTCTAGTATTTGATGTCTTGAAAAAATGATTGCTTTTTTTTTTTTTTTTTTTTCCTTCCTATTACTAGTTCCTCGAGGCCTCCTTAAAGAAGGAACACTACATGTTTGTCCCTTAAGGAACRGCAGATGAGCCTCAGTTCTTTCCATAACAAATGTATTATTAGCAAGGACAAGCAGCCGGTGCTCATGGCGGCGCTGCGCCGGACCCGGCAGTGAGTTACACAGCGCGGTTCAGCCCGCGGTTCCCAAACATTGGCGTGACCCCGGCGGGTTCACGACCTGGAAGTGCCGAGGGAAGCGGCACGAGGCCGAGCAGGGCTCCGGAGCCGGCAGCTCGCACGGCGGCTTGGCATGGGAGACATGGCCCGGCTGCGGCCTGTGCGCGCTGAGGACGATTCGGGCATCACGAGCAGGAGGAATGTCCAGGGGCCACCTCACACCCGGGCTGCATCCGTCGCGGCCCAGAGAGACASGTTTTCCAAATCTGGGCTTCCAGAAAGGACCCTGTTTACAAAAACAGTGTAGTGCCTGCAGAAGCACAAGTGGTTTTTTTTATGGACTGATAAGTTAAGGGTTTTTTTTTGGGTTTCAAAACAGAACCCCATGTTGGCACAAAGTGATGCTGTACTTACAAATGAGTAACGACTCCACGAGAACAGGGCAAACGGACACTTTAAGTGCACATTGCTAAGGYTGGAAAAAGATGTTAAACTGTTCTGCCCCAGGTCTGTCCTGGAGGCAATCTCTGGAACCTGCTCCCCACGTCGTGAACCACAGTGCGGGCAAAGCTCTAGCACTGACACCCTCACTGCAGGGCACTCAGCAGGCACGCTTGTCCAAAAGCCCCCAAAAACTTGCAGTAAGGAGGCAAGATTGCATGAGGCACAGGAGGGGACAGAGCGGCTTCCACAGAAGCTACCACACTTTATTTCAGGGAATAATTAAGTCTCTTAAAGATCGCCTCATAGGTGCCTGCCTTTAAAGACCCAAGCCATACTATCTGGCACCATCGTTCTGCTTCATTAGAGATTTTATTTTAGCATTTAGCAGGAGTTTCATACCTTTAATTGAAGCATTTTAAATGTTCATTAGCATGGTGCAAAGCTGAATACAAAGCACTTCATTTACTGGATAAGCACACTGCAAACATGTTTTGCCTGAATTGTGATGGATGATAAGATCTATTTACAAGATTATTTACAACAGGATGCCCAGTGAGTAATCCTTACAGTAAAATCTATAACATAATGCACACAGCTGATGTAGGTCAATTCTTAAGCTAATAAATCTGACATATGTCATTTTAAAGAATGACAGGTGAAAAAAGAAGACCATGTCTAAGGGTGAAGAAAAGCCTGCTTCTAATAAATTGTGCAGGCCAGAATAGCAATTTTCTATACACTTTATGTGGCACGAGTAATCCTACAAATGTTGGTTGGATTTATTGAAATCTACAGAGAGTATATTTGTCTTACAAAGGGAAAAGGATTTAACTTACATGTCTATTCTTTCACAAAGGGTTGGAAGCCTTTTCAAAAGTGGAATAAGTATCTCTTTAGTCTTGTTCCAGTCTCTTCTTTCTATACTCCTCCTCCCTCCTCAAATCTGGCACTTAGCCCAAAATGCACACCATGCTCAAGAGAGGGAAAACACTAACTCTGTATGATTTGAATAAATGAGCTCTACATATATTGTCACTTTGAGTTCGAATTATGCAAAATTCCAAGATAAATGAGACTAAGCATAAAAGCCTCTTAGTGTGTAATTATAAATACTAAAATGGTGTATCTTTCTAAAACAAGAACTTTTTTTTTTTTTTTAATTTGCATAGTCTGACGACTTTTGACCTGCAATAAAAATGTAACACAAGTGGGTAAGTGAGTCAGAACAGGACCTTCTGTTTGCATCATTCCTCCTGCCTTCTGGAGTTTCAGTCTTTAGCAATTTGCTTAGATTTATAGTCATCTACCAAGCAGCTACAGTATGTAACCAAAAGCTTCTCATCTTTAAACATGTAAACTGTTAGATTAAAATTCCTATGCTTCAGGATATGCAGAAATTCCATGCGTCGAATTAGAGATAATAAGTTTGGGTCAAACCCTGAGCTTCTTTTGGCTTGGATGTGTTTTTCAAGCCCAGCTGTAAGAACAAGCAGGAAGTAGAAAACAGTAACTGGATAAAATCATGAGTAAAGTTTTTATTCAGCCTTTACTCAAGCTATTTTCCACTGCTTCCAATCAGCTACAAAGCTCTATGGATTATCCTTAAGGAAACAGGATACAGACACTTGAGTGCTTCAAGGTAGTTGATCTGGATATAGACTTTTCCAGTTATTAATCTTCACAGATAAAAATGATAAAACCTGTATTGTTTCATAGCATCATACAACTATTCATAATTTTAACAGGCGCTAAGTTAGAAAAGTACAAAAAAGGAAAGGGGCATTGGTGGCTCCACCAGTAGCCGACCTCTACTTGGCAGGTTTCTGATCAAGCCATTGATTTACACTTTCAGTCCTCACAAGACCATTTTTATTGCCCAGACTGGGTTAAGTTTTTGGGACACTGACCTACCACAAAGCTGCATCAAGGATAAGCCCTTAGAGAAGCCTCAGCTATGGCAAGTGACCATCCAAAAGTCATTGTCCCAAAGCCAGGAATCTTGGGAGTATGGCCAGGGCCTGGATGATGCCTCTTCCTTGATCAACTCATGGACGTGTCCCTTCTGACGAGGAGAGCTGAAGCACCACATGGAGTTGGCTCCATGGCAGCTTCCTGCTTCCTACACAGGTAAAAATGCAGGGAAACAAATGAAGCAAATGCCAGAATTGGGCACCCTTACACTGGTGCAAGACCAGGTTCCTAAGAAGGCAGGCTTGATATGGAGCAAGCCATGAAATTATTGCACTAATCTGATTTCTGGTTCATTTACACAATTACAGAAGCAGTCAAGTGGATTCTTCATTTTGATGAGTTGACTAAAATGTGGCATCATATTGTTATAATGCAGATAATGTTTAAAAATGATTTGTATTTTAGATCACACTTTTATTCCACACGGAAAAGTAATAAACCCATACCTTTCTGTTGCCTCTGTTTAAATGTCTGTTAATTTAACTTCTATTACACAATATGGTTGTTGGGTCTGTCTGTGCACTGATTTCATGCTCTGTATTTTAATTTTAACTGATCAAACCAAGTGGGAAAGTGCAGGTCCTCCTCTTGAAATTCAAAAGAAAATAAATGGATTTTTTATGGCCTGAAGAATCTATTCATTATTCAGTCATTTATCTTTGCAGAAGGAGGGCCTATATTCAAAATGTCTTCCTATTCCCCTACTTTTGTCTCTCAGTAAATACACTMTGTACTTACAAAGAAATTGCCACTGCATTTCTACTGACATGCCTTGCTTTTAAAGGCTGAACAAGAGGATAATTAACAAAATTAAACAAATATCAAAGGTTGTATACAAAGTTCGGACATTGCAGTGTCTTCCCCCAAGATGAAACTTGGATGAAAACGTTAAAAAAARCAGTGTATACTCCTGGGATTATCAAAGGCATATTGCACCAACGGGAACCGGAGCAGAGATACACATGACCTTTAAACAGACTAGCTAGTTCTTTTTGGCTCACTTCAAAGATTTCTTAAGGGGACGAGAGAGAGTCATTGCGAAGGAGGGGAGGGAGGAGAGGCATTAAGACTGTTTAAATTGCTTTTTCTTAATTCCAAATTGTCTTTCTCCGGTGAATCCTAACTTTATTAGTTATATTGCATTGCAGGCAGTGCAATTACATTCTTACCTTGAACAAAGAATGAACTTTGGACACTATTTTGAAGAGTTTACAAATAAAGTAAACAGCTCTTGCACAAAACACACATCTGAAGCAGAACTTCCTCCTTCCCGGATTAGACACTTTCATATAATTTAATTTGTCGGATTCATCGGTTGGTATTTGAAAATACTTCTTTTCTGTTTGCAATACAGAAGGCTAAAACTCACAAACAGCCCTCCTCTGTGACTGTTAAACTTTGATGATTCTGTTAAAATTACATAGAATGCTATCTTTTCTAGTTCATATATTAAATATTGGCTTTCAGTTTCAACTTGAATTGCTTTCTTTGTTCAGGCTGGATTAAATCAGATAGGTTATCTAGTCGAGTTATTATTGTATTGTTCAAACGTTGCTTAGCTGTWATGCTTTACATCCAAGAGTAGAAATGCATGTGTGGGGGAAAGGTTTGATAATTTTATGCCTTCACTAAAAACAAAACAAAACMAAAAAACAGAACATTTTCACATACCCAGGTTAAAAATTAACAAATCAGAATGTTGGACTTTTAACTCACTAGTGAGAGACAACATAAGTTTGGAATGTATTTTAACTGCATGCACTTTAAAATGCATGTGAAAGTATGATAGCCATGTCTAGACTTAACACTTCAAAAATGCTATATTTTATATTGATTTATTTCCTCCCTCTAGCACTTGTGAGCTATCACCTTCACATCCATGGATATTGTACAGGGCTAATAGAACTAATGCTACACAGACTAAGATTTGCAAACATCTGCTAAGAACATTTGCTTTTTTACATTTAATGTTTGTGCCCCTTTAGGTTTTCTGTTTGTGGACGCTGTCATGAATGAGGTTTTATTTACAGAAATATGAGGGGATGGGGTAAAGCGGTTGTTGTCTCTGAATACCCATTACTGACTGCTGCTGAGTAAATTCACCACTTACAATTTATCATAGTTTTACATTTCAATCACTCAATCAGGAAAAGAAAATAAATAAAAAAACCCACATATCATATGACCTAGGTCCTAGGGGACCGATTGTACATACCAAATAATGAATAGCGAAGGGAAAAGCTCAGCAACAATCAGTGGGTTGATTTGGGTTTGAATAAATAATCGGGTAATGTCCGGATCGTGATTTGGATGATGCATCTGCATGGGGCCGGGCGACGAGGGAAGAACAGGGCTCGTGCGCAGCGCCCRCTCCGGGAGCAGCACCCGTAGCGTGCAGCAAAGGGCTTTATTTCCATGTATTTCCCTCTCAGTGCTAGCCCAAGCAGCTGGGAATGCAATTCCCAAGTGCTCAAAGTCACAACATCCTTTACCTTCATACTTGCGCCTTGAAAAACAGACCAGCAGGAATTCGGGGCGCGTTGCAGAGCGGACAGGTGGGAGCAGCTCCTGGCAGCTTCCCGGAGCGCTCCTGGGAATTGCTGCTCCTGCGTGTGCCAYGCAGCTCCACGGATTATCATCTGCCTTTTACAGAACCAGCAAACTGAGTCACTCAGTTAAGATTAGAATACAGGAGTTTTGGCTTACTGTTGTTATCTGCAGTCTCCTAGACTACACTAGACTATCTATTACTCTGTATAATTATATATAGAAATAATATCAGACTTTGGCACAAATCAGCCCCCCCGCCTCTGGACTTAACAATTTTACAGTTAGTTCTGTACCAGGCTGAAAGAAAATCCTGTGCCCTGTGACATTTGAGGCTAGACAAAGGTCCCAGTGCTCAGATCATCGTGGTCTATGCCAAATTCTCTAAAATGTGCTGAGTTCCCTTTCCAGAGATGTCTCAGAAATTAGGTTTTGATGCCATAGTGACAGGTACTCTATAAAAATCTGAGCAGCAGAGAAGAGGGCAGAGGATTTTAGGACACTGCTGAACCTCACAATTCAGCTAGCTTATACATCTGGCAGGAATAATCGTATGGCGTGCAGACGGCAAGCCAGAACGCTGGCTCACATTAATGTTATTTTTAGGCATATTAAGACCCCATTGTGCGCCCCTAGAATTAGGGGGAGTCTCAGCCCCCTGTGCCCCACTGCACTCGGACATCAAAAGAGGATCCAGGGTTGCTTCAAAAGAAGGTCCACCCTGTCTCCCTCCCCCAAGTCATAATTAGGTCTCTCTCTCTCCTCCAGTTGTGGTTGTTCCCAAATTTGCTGACCTCATGTAATTCCTAATTTGACAAGCTGGCTTTTTTTGGGGCTATTTTTGTCATAATAAGTTCCAAACAGAACAGTCTGTCTTTAGAAGCCTCCATTCATAGGAATATTGGGACATTTCATGCAACACAACACCACCACGGAGAAATCCCAGCTTTGTCTCCGTGAAAATAAATGCTTACAAAGACAGCAAAACAACAGGAGGGGAGGCTGCTGCTTTCTCTTTGTTCCAAACAATTTTGCCAAGAGCATAGGAAAAAAAAAGCACCTTGGGAAACAAAAGATGAACTTGTTAATAACAGATAAGTTATTGGCCTTGTATTTCAGAGGAAAACAAAGTTTCTTGGATCCTTATTATTTATACAGCTAAAACATTTCCTCCTAAAATGTGTGCTATTTAAAAGTCAAACATTCAATACCAAGAATTGCTAGAATGCTGATGTGCTGGTGCTTTTAAGTGAAAATTGTTTCTTTTGGAATTTGTTTTGCAATGTCCTTTTTTTTTTTCTTTCTTCTCTGGAATGACCAGAACTGGCTGCCCTCCTGATTTTTTTTTTCTGCTTTTGCTTTGTTTGGTTTTCTTAATATACTTGTGTGCCTTCAGTAACACTCAGCCCTTTTTTCCTTAAGCTAGTTGCTCAGTGACTGCTATTACCCTCCATGTAGCTCACAGAATTCCACAGCATTTTTACTACCACCCTATTACAACGGCAAAGTTAGTCAGAGTCCCTGTGGCAACACAGTTTTGTTTTCAGATATGCCAGAAATAACCCAAAGGCTTGATCTAGACCTCAAACTTCCTTATGGCAGGACACGGCCCTGGCTACCTGTGCAAGCTTCTGTTTTCTCACTAAAATTTACTGGAACAAATGCAGGCCAGATTCAGACCAAGAGCTGGTTTCCTAGAATAAACAGTATCTGCCTTATTCTCCCTCATCAGCACAGTCACGTCACTGTGAGTCACTAGCTAGAGGAGCTATATTAGCAAAAATCAGCAGTTGCAGCAACAAAAACTTCCGGCAATGACTTAGGCTTGAGTGAAGGTGCAAGAGGCATCACCCTGCTGTCCTTGCCCCCTAGGCCTTACAGCGGCATCAGCAAAGCCGACTGATTCCCTTGCTCTGGCATGAAAGTTATCTGTGGAACACATCTGACTCATCAAAATACTTAGCCAGCATTTTAATTTAAAACAACAACAACAACAAAAACTAATTTGGAYCTTCAGGATCTAGGTAGAATCTGGGAACCAGAGGAGTAATGCGTGAACCTCGCAGGGAGAATATTGCCAATGAAGTTCGTTTCCATTGCACTGAAGTTCATTTCCATTGCTCTGGYGCTGGGTCTGGATACAGCTTGTGGCCAAATACACAGCTCTCTCATGGCTAATTCCAAATTATGTTTGTAGTTTGGCTCCCTGTACTAGTCTGGTTTTTAAAATTGTCCCCAAAACACATAGAGGGAGGTGACATAATCCGCTTAATATATATATATATATACACACAAATATAAATAGAACACTTTTTTATATATATACACACACATATATATAAAAGCTTTATACTAACAGTGTTTGTATGATGAGCTCTTTAGCACCTGCCCCTAGTGGCACTGCCAGCCATTCTGGAGGGAAGCAGCTAGAACTTCCATTTCACTGRGAAATGCAACATTTTGGATTATTTTCCATGAAGAGTTCACAACAGGACTTAATACATTTGTTGGCATTATATTCCTAAAGATCACGGATGACATGATAAAAACCCAAGGCAAATCTGCAACCACAACATTTCATGCAAAAAGTAATGCAGGATTTGCTGCATGGCCTGAAGTTTCCCCATGAATTTTATTGCAACTAGACAGAATAATACACAGGAGGAAAAATGTGTTTTTGCCTCATGCAGTGTTCTTTTTCATACACCTTTACTTGGAATAAGAGAACAAACCTAGCGCTATCAGGCAGGACTATTTAGAGCTCATAATTACATATGTTTTGGCTCTATTTTTTCCCCATCCACTTGCACAGAAGATAAGAACAATAAACAATAAAGAAAAGGGAGCAGTGAAGAGGAATGCTGATTTTATCTTGCCGGTTAAGTAATAGCAATCGACTCTGATTAAATGATCAATGAACAAAGGACAACTGATTTCACTGCAGCACTGCAAACCAGCTAAGTTCTGCACTGGCTTTTAACTTTGAAATCATGCGCGGTTTCTGTGCAAATTCTTCTAATAAAAACAATCAGATTTTTGTATTATTTCTAATCTGTTTAAAGCTTATTCGTGAAAATCATTCTTAGTTCCAAAATGTAAGCATATTGCATTTTACAGTTTTGTGAGTCTGCAAATTGCAAGTAATGTTACCCACTGGTTTCACAAAGCCACAAAATAAAACTAAACTAAAACTAAAACTAAATCCTCTGAACTGAAACTTCAGAGCTGGGCACAGCTATAGTATCCTTATGCTGTAACAGCAGGTTTCTCTCATTGTTTCTTCTGACACTGTTCCAGAACCTGCTAAAACTCATAAATCAAAGGCCATAATAATAGCTCCTGAAACTCCCTGAAACCGTGATTTTTTTTTTTTTTTTTAATTTTGTTTTTTTGGCTACTGCTGAGGAAAACATTTCACACTGTTTTTAACAAATAGGTGAATAACTAGATGTGTGATCCTTTGTTTTTAATCACAGAACTGGGCTCCTTGCAGCACTACAGCATGTTCACACCAGCCAGAATTACAGGTTTGGCCCCTTGCTACACACATAGGAACCTCAGAATTGTTTTTAAGTAAGTATCTTGTTCTGGAGCTTTCTTCAGAAAGTAATGCAAGAGGCGTCTATTTGACTGGCAGGRCATATAGAAGTCCACCTGCACAGAGCCAAATTTTGCCCTTACTTAGAGCTGCTACTATCCTACTCTAAGAATAATCCTGCAACAACAAGAATATGCAAGGAGTGGGCACAGATAATGAGAACTGAGGTCAGATGTGAGACTGATGTGTCCGTATGTTGTCAACTAGTTAGCTCCAAAAAAAGGAAAGTAAAGCTAAAGTGGTAGAAAATTCAGAGAATTTAATAGTCTGCCCATAGAAGCACTGTGGACACTTACTTAGCAGCTTTCACTGCTTGCAGTTAACTCTGGATCAAGATCCCTGCTGTTACTACTTCATCAACTAGATTAAAACTGGCACCTATACGTATTGCCATGGCATCTCCTGACTGCGGGATAGAGAATATCCTTAGCTATAAACATAAATTCCTATTAAGCACCCTGTTTCTTGGCAAAATATCCATTTGGAGTCACAGCTTCCTGGGATGTTTTGATTTGCTAGTWGAAAGTGATTTACTAAAGTGTTTTGGAAAACTTGCATGGAAATAATAAGATTTTTTGCCAAATGATCACAATCTACAGTAATTGATATCTGAAATGCAGTAAGCAGTCATTTCTCATTTTATGAAATTACTAATATTTTATCAAAAGTGATGTGACAGTTAGTGACACTCATGCATCAGGAGCCATGGAATTATTTGAAACTCCATTTCTCTGTGTAATTTAAGCCTCTAACCCTCATAACAGGGAAGAGGCAGCTAGAAAAAATCACAAGGGGGCAATTTCATTAATTTTTCTTTCTACACTTTTGGGGGAGGATCAGAACTCTGAATCCACAAAAGCCCTAAAAGCCATAGGACTCCTGTCCACATGCAAATACCCTTTGGTTTTGGTATAGACAGATTTCAGCAGATGTGCTGCTGCTATCCTGACTGGGAATGTTTTTTTCTGTATAAGGATTTAAGCACACAAATACTGACTGAAATACTAATGTGTACCAGTTTTAGAAACTTTGATCTTTCTTTTGAGAAACATTTGTTCCCTAACTCACTTAGGCATATGCTCTCAGAAAGCAAAAGGGAGCAGAAAGGCTACAAACAGAGCCAAAGAATTCAAAAATTTCTGCAAATATTAACAGAACATATTTATTTATTTGCAGTTCCTGTCTGTCTCAAGTACTAGCAGCAAAAAGCGAGAGAAATTTCAAGTACAGCCAGCCAGCAACTCCTATCGTATTTATTTATCACAGTGTTTATCTTTTCCCATCCTTTCCAGCTCAGATTTTTTTCATCATAATATACACATTTAAAACAGTATTTTTAATTATGTTTTCCCAGACAAGTAACTATTTAAGGCAATGACATAACCTGTGCTCCATTTTGTTCTGGTTTGAGTGAAAAGAAACTATGAGAAGAAGCTGTTCTTTTAGAAATCACCTCTTATGATAACTAGAATGAGAAGCTATCTCAGCAGTTTCAGCATGCTCCCGTCACAAATTAATGTTTTGAATAGTTCCAGTATTTCAAGTACTTTTTAAAGAGTTTTTTCTTTTTCTTTTTTTTTTTTTCCTTAATCTCCCTATCCTATTTGGTACATAATTGTCGTTGAACTCAGCTTTATATTGATTGGTCGTATTGCTGCTTACAAACTTACTGTTTAGCTACATCTGTTATTTTCCATAGTAGTCGTTAATCCCTCATAATTAACTCATGGGAGGCCTGATTTTCTCAGACTCCAGGGTTTAACAAAGACTGTTCCACATCTCACCAGTAGTGCTCAGCACCGAGGAAGTCTGTGTCCTAAGATGGACACTTTGAGTTCAAAGAGATTTTATTAGCTGCAAACCACTGAAACTGGGTTTATTGGAGCTGATCCTAAAATTGTATATAATCAGATGTGATTAATCTTCTTTTGATGTATCCGCACAGAAGCTGAAGACTTTAATGATAACCTAGTCAATGTTATTACAAATAGAAAAATATTGATTGCTTGAAAGAGGCTTCCTTCTCTCCAAACTGTCCACATTAACCTTATTTGTATAAAGTAGATTAGATTTTATGGGCTAAAGTATGGATGGTGCCAACCAACAGCTGCACCTGCACATGAAAATGGATATTTGTCTAAGGAGCACTTGTGGTGGCTTTCCTCTCAACGCTGCCATGAAGACTTCCTTCCAGTTTGATTTTCTTGGGAATCAGGATTGGCACCTTTCTTTATTCTAGAAAAGATAAGGATCTTAGGGTCTCACAAATGACAAAACTCACCAGATCTAAGGGTGCTCAGGAGCCCCGAGCCCTCCGTGATCACCAGGGCTGTGCTTCCCAGGGAGTGCTGCATGCCTTCTTCTGGAGTCCAGGCACTACGGGAACAGAAACAGCCCCCCTGCCTAAGACAGACTCAAATGTCCCCTGGATTTCACAGAGAAAGAGAAAAAAAAGTGTTTCCTGGTCTATAGTTTCTCCTCTTCAAATAGCATTAAGTCAGAAGTTCAGATCAGCTAAACTTTCTCTTATTCCCTCCATATTACCCAAGACAATAGATTTTGGAAAAAAAAATTATAAAAAAAGGCTTACCTTGTAAGGCTGTAAAAGTTTCAAGAAAGACCAAACAACTAATGACCCAAGCAGATAACATGATATATCCCACTGGTTGCACAACTCWAGTCGGTGTTAGGTACAACAAGTACTTTTGCACGTCACGGTGATACCACTGATACCACTGTAACTGAAATTTTGTAGGTCATGTAGAAGCAGTCTTTAAATTAATATGGTATGTTAATTCAGCAAATATTATCTGTATTCTTGCCAAAGGAATTGATCAGACTTGCTATGTAGTGTCAAGTGCCAGTACTGAGGTACTATTATTAATATAGTTAGACTAAAAATAAAGGGGAAGATTCTCAGCAGGCATAAATATTCAGAGCTTCACTGAGTACCAACAAGTTCTACTTGTTTACACCAGCCCAGAGAATTAAACGGTTCAACACGATATTTCCTACAAAATAGTTAGGTGTGAGTACTGTACAGCGCAGTAGAAACTAGGGAGTGAGAACTTACACCTAAACTTCTGGTAGGTTTTAACATGACTTCCAGCAGGGATAAAGTCAGCCCTTTTCTTCACAGCCAAGTCCATGTGCCAGATGAGCCAAGCCTCTCGATTCCACAGTTTCAGAGCACAAGCCCAGATGCAGCCGGGCTTGGGAGGTTAAGGATGGGCTTGGTGCATTGCAAGAGACAGCAGCAGAGCACAAGAGTGTTGTGAAAATGCAGATTTTTTGCTACAAACTTGTGCTTTATCTAAAGATGTCACGGGTTTAAAGTAAGGATTCAGGCTCAGCTTTCCCACAACTGTGGAGAATGCTTAGACGTTTGTCATTAAAAATAAAAATACCACTCTGGGCAGGATTTTGACATTTTTTGAGGGAGTGTGGGATGATGGGTGGGTGGATTAGATAGTAATCAGTTGAATAAACTCAGCCGAGCTTTGAAAGTTAAACTTCAAGCTATACAGGAAGATTTGCATGGTAGGACATAAAAAAAAAGTTTAATTGTGTCTGGCATTATCTGTTTTTATTTAAGTGTGCTAATAGAAATGCAGCTCACTTTTAGGAAAAGGTTTTTTTTTTTTTTTTTTTTTAGTGAGGTAACCAAGGGCACTAAAAATATATCAATGGCTTCATAATACGCATAAGAATATGACAAATATAATTGACAGATGGGAAACAAGGTATAGAAGTGTTCAGTTATCCATTACTAAACAGTCAATGCTGCTTTGGGAAATCATGCTAATTTGTCCTATTGGTTAGTACTAAAGGAGCAGGAAGTATTTCCTTCCAAATACAAATGTCATTACAGAACATAAATACACAYTAGCCAAACAGATAATATTTTGCTAAGGCATCTCTCCCTTTGTTACACATTCTGCCCATAGGAACACACTGTGTTTGTGCATCCAGCTGCTCAGGCTGCATTTAGCAGGATCTGTTACCACACAGTTCTCTGCCTGCCTCCTTCCACACATAAAGAAACAGCTTTCTATAGCATGTAAAGAAGTAAATAATGATATGCTACCGAGCAAGAAATGTTCTCCTAGAGGAGACAGTTTCCTTTCAGAAACACAAAAACAAACCCTCTATTGAATTCCTGCCCACAGCTTTGTATCATTGCTTTTTATCCCTCTGCATAAAATTCCATAGGCTGACATGAGATTGTATGATGTGCTTTAGTATTTTTTTAATAGCTATGATATTTGCTTCTGAAAACTGAGAAGATATAATTTCTAACCTAAGTGTTTAGAGCACAGCTTAGTAGGTCACTTTGTATAATAATTTCTTTGTTTCAAAGGTTGGTGGATTTTCAAACTTCCCATGTGCTACAGTTCATTTCCCCACACGCATCTGAATTTATTATTGAGGATGCAACCCAGCCACTGATGCATAATCAGGCTGGGTAAATATTCTAGTGGAAACAAAATATTCCAGGAATCTTAAGTATTCAGTATAAAGATAGGGTAAAAGAGCTTTTCTAATGCCAGTGAAAAACTGTGGTGCACTAAGCATTTCCGGTAAAATAAAAAATATAGATGTTTATGCTGAATGCAAACTATGCTCTTTCCTTAATAGCTCTGCCTTTCTTAAGCCCTGTGGAAAACCAGGTAATGCTTTAAGTTTGCCAGATGTGGCAGGTCTTTACTAAATATTTCATTGCGCTGTTACAAGCCCTTGCTTGTGTTAACTTGTTGTGTTTAAAAGCAAATTTGCAAGCAAGTGGAACTTGTATCCCTATCTGTCAATAATTCCTCATCACACTCAACAAAAAGACACTGCTTCCCTTTTTCCCCGCCCCCTGAATGTGAGATTGCAGTAAATCAGTCAACAGCCCTGTTTAGCATATAAAGCAGAAAACTTCAAAGCAAAGCGGCCTTTTCTCTCCACCTATGAAATTCCAGACCATGCTCCTAAATTCAGGGAAATCTACTCGTCCTTTCTACTTACAATTCAGAAAGCCTCGGTGATGCATATTAAAGGACTGCTGTCAGCTCACATTGTTTGAAAATGGACTGATTAAAAAAACATTTGGGTAAAGCACCCTTTCTACACTGCTCATCTGGTGACCCTGCTCTCCTGCAGGCAGCAGCAGGCTGAATTATACCAGCTGACAAACCACCCCAGACCCTAAATATACCTTTATTATTGGACTCTGAAATATTCCATTTGATATTTTTCTCTCGTTTACTTGCACTTTCCTTAATAACTATTAAAAAAAAAAAAAAAAAAAGCATGTCCATGTGCACTCAGCTCCCTCTTTTCAGGTAGCCACCCCCTAATAAATCACCAGCTTTGCAGATTTTGAATAACAAGTAAAATTAATATTCCTCCAAAATCTAGGGAAAGGGACTGCTCATGTTCTTACGCTGTGTTCTGTTAATCTTCAGGTCTCTTTCTGTGCAAATACACACAAAAAATCCTCATGCTCAGGTTGAATACTTTTAACTCAGTCAATTTGGTACATCAGGCTGTGGTGGATGGGTTTTCTTCAGCAAAATACTCATACCACTTTTATACTCTCTCCTATCCACACTTTCCTGCCATTGCAACACTTTGCGGTCCTGTAATTTCTTTAGATAAAAATGTATGTCTACAAGGTTGCATTACACCCCAGATCATCAAAGCTATCCCAAATAACATAAAAATATTCCCYGAAACAAACGCAACAAAATGGTCTGCGATCCAGTATGTTCCCCACTCAGACCACTACCCATCCCACTGCRTCAGGAGGAGGTGGCTACTTGCTGCAGTTGAAATTAATTTCTTTACACGGAATCAGCATGAGGTCTCTGCTCTATTCAATAACTGCTGAACCCTGGTGATATTAGATTTCTTCACTCTCATTTTGACCGGTTAATTATCACGAATAATTCCCCACCAGTCGCCGAGGGTTTCGGAGCCGCAGGAAGGGAAGGTACCAGGAATTCCTGCAGTCACCATGGGCTCCTGCGCAAACTGCTGAAATCGGCACTTTTTGTCTACATCGCATTAACAAACTGCTCAATTGGATACACTGCCCTTTCCCAGGATCTCCTGTGTAACTTTCCACACGCCGGATCCACCTCCAGTGAAATCAGAAGCAAAACGTGTAGGACACCATGAGCAATGAGGACAGCAGGATAGGAGCAGCAGCGGTGGTGCCTCTAGCCCGTGTTTCATGGTTCTCTAGCCCGTGTTTCATGGTTCTCTAGCCSATGTTTCATGGCTTTACAGTTATCAGGACCTAAATTAGCTCGTTTAAGGGAGGGTTGGATATGTCAACACAGGCTGCTCTCATGCCTTGGCCGGCACTATAGACACAGGCTGTGGGCTGATGTTCAAGGCAGATAGAGCCGAAGCAGCGTAAGAAGCTGCTGCCTCCAGCGGTGGGTTAGTGGCCAGTATGTCATCCTGGAGCACGTCAGGATGGTGAAGCGGGAAGAGCCTGAGCAGCATCCACACCATGGGATCACTGCACCCCACAGAAGAGCTGGTGTCCTCGCATTAGGGGGCCAGGGCCTCATCTCTAATCACTGGTCAAGAGGGACTTAAGCTACACCACGGAAAAGGGAGACGTCTGTTCCAGTACACTAATGCAACTGGGATTGTGTATTTAAATGTCGCAGCTGTATGTGTTAGATGTTGTCAAGCCAGAGCTGCAGCCCCAACAGAGACTGAGACAGCACCATTTCCAAAATGCACCAGAGCAAATAACAAACTTAAGAGCTTAGAATCTTACTCTTTGAGGAAAACAAGCTGCCTGGTGATTCACGTTTTTTGTCATTCTATGAAATGTTGTCCTCAGTAGCTAGCTGGTGAGGAGGCAGGCAAAACCGCTCGGTGATTCTCGGTGCCTGGTGAGAAAGCCGAGCTCAGCTACGCACAGCTGCACAATATGCAGAATATACATTTCAATACTGCCTAGGAACAGGCATTCAAACCAAAACAGGGTATCTTAAATACACTGCATCTTGTGGCCCACCAAGTTGTATCATTATCTAAAACAAAAATGTTTTAATCAAGGAGATGCTGTCTAGACATCCATCTTCATTCTCAGACTAATCCCACATGTGCTTTAAAAGAACTCTGAATTATCTTTCCTTTCACCATAGTAAAAAGATGCATGAAGATTTTATTCTCTATCCCACTGCCTTAAATTAATGGTTTCTGGTAAGTCATAAATATTTGCATTAGCAGATGGTGATGTTTTATCCTTCATCACAGGTCCTTAAATAGATTAAGTCAATGTTGTCAAACCCAAGGGAATTAAAGAAAAAGGCAGCCACACAGGAAACCTTATGGTCTATGACAAATCAATACCTTTCTTAATCTACATAAACACAGGGATTTCTGCTCTGAGAGGCTATTATTAAGAATTCCTGGGCTGCCTCCTGATTTTGATACTGAATTATAGAGCCGAAGACCCCACTACAACACACTACATTTATGTCTAATGCTGATTTGACATGTGAGTAGAGACCCCTGAGCAATGCCCCATTCCAGAGAAATCCAAGTTAGAGGTGTAAGACTTACCTTTTGTCCATCCAGAAGAAGTGCCTTAATGACAAGATCATTGGCTGCTCTGTGAGTGACATTGCCCCCTTATTAAAATAATTCACCTCCACTAAAGGCTCTTTTGGTCTGTATTTGGTCTAGCATCTCTCAGTCTTTCTAGCCAAACTGAGGCAGACCCATGGCTTGTTCAAGTTTGTACTTCATTTTCTTTTCCTGTGTCAAAATCCAATTGAAATGCTTAGCCTGCATGTGGCTAATTGCAGTGGCCACCCTATTAACCATCTCCAGTGGGATTAAAGGCAGGAGCCAAATCTCTGCTAGCAACTCTTGCCACCTGGTTCAAACCATCTGAATTACCCAACCAGGCAACTTCGGTGGCATCACTTCTAGCACGCCTGGCATCCACATTGCAAATTTGTTTTTCTCAGCTGTGGGCAACGTGCTATCACTCTTTGAAAGACAAAAAAAAAAAAAAAGAAAACCTGATAGGCAAATTGTTCTGAAATGAAGGAGAATAAACCTAACACAGTAGGCTGGCACTAAGCACAGGTGGAAAAATGCAAACTATCCCTCATTTTAGATGTAAACACTTGCCGGGTGCTCAGAACCCCAAAGGACAATCCATGCCCTCCTGTAATAGCCAAGTTAATAAATCTGATCATCTGCAAATAGGTAGAAGGAGGCAGCTAAAACTGAGAAAAAATCTGGGAATGATTAATGCTGGTAGGATCACAGCGTGATACAGACACCGTTTATGACATTGTGTCCTACACACCCGCACAAGTTCCCTGCTACAGAAACTTAGGTATTTGCCAAATTTTTCATGTACAATCCATGAAAATTTGTCTGCACTTACAAGTTACAGGCACACATCTCAGAGAGGCTGGTGCTATAAAGTGCATAATTTCTTGGTCCAGTGTGTATATCCAACACTGGGGACCATCAGAGACGCACAAGACCAGCCAGTTCATTACAGGGATTTATTTTTTCTTTAAGTGGAGAGGCTTTGAAGTAACTTGCTCGTGGGCAGTATGATCTTTAAAGTCTGCTCTGAACTCAACTCATTCATGCTGGGATCCTACGTGAACACATTAAATACATCATATACATCTCTCTCTCCTCTACCCAAAGTGACAAACAATAAGGATGGCTTTTGAAATCCAATTTTGCATTTTCCTTCAAAGCATTTTATTTCATAAGCTGCTGAAGCTTTTTGTATTGATCGCAGTTAAGGTCATCTATCTGCCAGTTTTTACTAGGCTTTTCTTGCTGCTGACTGTGGCATGTCTGTCACCGAGCAAAATACAAAACCTGACAAATTGATACATCCAGAGAACTTCTAAAGAATTGCATATGTCTACCCCCATCCTCTGCAAAGAAAATAATAAACCCAGGTTTATATAGTTATATATTGTCTGTATGTACAGTTAAAATAGACCTAATATAATATGGATGAGAAAGAAATGAACGTACATGCTAATACATGTTCCCCACAAAACGAATTAATATAAATTTTATAGATGAACAGTTTAGATAATAAAATATAAACAGATATTAAACCAAAGCCAAATTCTATTTGAGTTCAAACAGGCACAATTTAAACTCTTCTCAGATGAGTCCTTCCAAGAAAAATCTGTCATTATACAAAAAATCTTTATATAAATTATTACTATGGTCACAAGAGCTAGTGAAGRACTATACCAAATTGTTCTGACTTCCCAAAAAATCAGAATAAAATGCTTTTTGAACTTGATGGCAATCCGCTGAATGGGAATTCTAAATTAGGGCCACAACTATCACGTGTGGCAGAGATTCAAAGTCACCTTCAGAAACTGGGGGCAGCCTCTGCCTTCACACGGAAAGGATGCAGTAACTTGGACTGCTCTTTTTGCTGCGTTCTCAGGTGTCCTGTGGTCACCAAAGGCAAAGTGCAAGGGCAGCAGGTTCCCCCACATCCCTGTGCCTTGGTCCTGCTGGGGACGGGGACATAGCCCCGGCCTGGCCACCAGCTCCTGCAACCCTGGGCACAGGGGCTCTCTGGAAAGGACCAAGTCAGATCCAATTCTTCTTTAAACTAGGAGTTCAGACCTGGGGTGCTAGTTCAAACCTAATTCTTGTTCCTGCCTGATTGCAAAGTTGCCCATTTGAAAGAGAATGCTTTTTTTTTTTTTTTTTCCCCCATTGGAAAGACAAGCAGCAAAATTCAAATTCCAAATTTCAATCGAACAGAAATCAAAATTCAAGTTTCAGCCCCTCCTACGCTGGCTCTCCACCAGGAGCCCTACACCGCTACCAAAGCAGCTTCTAAATGTTTTATGCTAATCCGGTTTCCCAATAGAGACTCTTGGACTGTTGTGATCAAACCCAAACCTCCACAGCTCAGACCAAGGATGTGTCTTTCGGTCAGTCTAGACGAGATGCGCATTGCATTTATTTGCCACCGCTTGGTGCAAATCACATTAGGAACATTCTTGAACCGAGGCCTTTATCAGTAGCTGAGATTGTGAGACGGCTGGGAGCTTCACAGCTGGAACTGCATCTAAACCTGGAAGATGAGACTCTGTCTAATTACTGTGTTGTGACTGGAAAGCCTGTAGAGAGGAGCTGTGCAGGCCCTTGCAGGGTAGGATCATGAGAGAGCAGCAGGTAATTAGAGAAAGAAATGAATGCAGCAGGTGGAATAAAGTGTTACGGCTTTGTAGGWAATGATGGAAAACTTGCATGCAGCAAAGAACCATAGAAGGGCAATACAGCAGTTTGAGGCCTCTCCATGAAGACATGATTTAACATCTCACACCCGAAGACTAATACGATTACGTGCTTGTTTTATGTTAGGAAGCTCCTAGAATTCTGGTCCTAATACTGTAACAACTTTTAAACATCTTGTCTTAAACTCAGCCTCTGTGGGATATAGTGAATGTAAATAAAATTTTGAAATGAAAGAGTCTTTATTTGCATAGGCTTTGTAGCTGTTTAAAATACTTTTTATGTTTATGCTTTATTTGATTCCAACTTGACGCGGAAATTACTAAGAATAACATTTAAATAACTAAAATATTTGCACCAGAGACTGCATGCATCTTCATTGCTTTGGCCAAAGTGACGGCATAATTTTCACAACTGCTGGAACATCTAAACTTGAATTTCTATCCTAAAAAAAAGTCCAGCTATTTCCTGTTTATTTGTAAGAAGGTTTCCTAAGGAAAAGTCCTTTGCAAAAGGTTCTCAAGTAAGAAAAAGTGTATGTCCCTATTGCATTATTGTGTTTGTTGCAGTCTGTTACATTAAATGCACACTCCCAGACAGGTTATACAGCTCTAGGGGCTCCATATTTAAATATTCTCTGCCTGTAGTTGATATTTCTCTGCTTTTAAAGTGTTGTAATGCTGCATTCTTTCAAGATCACTCAGGGTTGAGTCATACACTGTATCACCAGCAAAAAAACAGCCTAATTAAAAAGTAAAAGGTGGTTTCTGCCATTTCACCCTGAATGAGCAACTGAAATGGAAGAATGAGAAGTTCAGAAGTGGTGAGGCAGTGTTAATGCCAAAAGTAAGGAAAAAGTCCAACTTACCCTTCTAGCTCATATTTCGCAAAGAACGCAATGCACTGTCACTCCCGAGGAGGCCCTGACTGTACCCTGCTTGTCAGGCTGAACAAACATTCGTCCTGAAATTATTCTAATTGTTTCACGTGCCCATCGACTCCTCTGACTTGCAAGAGCTAAACAAAGACACAAAATCACACTTTGACCCYGCTTGAAAACATCAAAGCGTCATAATATTAGTCCCAAGCCTTCTTCCACCACCAACCTTCGGTTACTGTCTTACAGGGCAGCTGATTATTCCTAATTTGTACCAAAGCTACAAATTATTTATTGATTTTTCCCCAATATTCTCAAGTTCTAAAGAATAATTACTGGTGTAATAGTTAGCCAAGTTGTTATGAGAATTGTAAGCCCCTTCGGTTAATGCATGGCATATGTCTGAGGCATTCAGCTAATTCACATATCTGTCTGCACTATTAATAGAGAAGGTTACATGCCAATTATCCCGGGTTCAATCAGCCTTTTGGGATACAATAGCCGCAGTGTTCGCACACTTGATGTGCCACATTCCTCACAGACATTATAAGCAGCTGGTCCAGATAAGACCAGCTTAATATTTAGGAATCGCTCCTGCGTCCAACCTGGACTCCATTTTTTTTTTTTATTGTGACACTAACTGAGCTGCCTTTGTTACCTCTAATCTTGCTCTTTTTATTTTTAGGTTCACAAGTATCAAAGTCAACTGATGTTTCCCTCCCATCCAGAGGGAACACAGACCATTGGAAATSTAATTGTGATTTCAGAGTCAGAATAGATTTAGGAGTTCCCCAAATTCCCCCAAACTAACAGCATTCTTCTGTCATGAGGAGACATGTTAATACCTCCCATACTACCCAAATCTGGAAAAAAGGAACATGTTGGAAAGACTCCGCTCCATACTAAATTTCATTAGTATTAGTATTTCATTATTTTGCCCACATTATCGCAAAGAGTAAAATAAAAAGCAAAAGAAATTATTAAAAAAAAAATGTAGTTTGTCATTATCATTTTGAGGCAGACGCATTCTGTAAACTTTTTTCCACTGTGATTGGTATTTCTTTTTCATATTTGTTTGAAGATAAAATTAAGCTTATCTTTGTAGGGCTGGGGCTTAATTTATTGCCAGACCACCCCAAATGTGAAACAGCCCAAGATAATTACATGTGATGCTTTAATTCTCAAAACTGAAAAACAACAAGAGGCCAYCAGGATAATTCTAGAAAAAACCTGCAAAGTGTGATGGCTTACTGGTTTCCTAAAAATAAGAAAGCACTTGTACAATATAAAATGTGGGGTAAAATGATTATTTAACCATTTTGCTCTCAGGTATGCAGGATGGCTAAGAGATACTAAGCCAGGACATGTGGGCTGAATGCTTCACTTAAAATTACTTTTTYCCTCACTGCTGTGCTTTTTTTTGCACAATTTTGTGCATTTTAACATAAATGATTACAAATTTTTATATATATTTGTGAATATATATTCATGTATATGTTATTCACAGTCAGTTCTGGAGCATCCTCTTTCCCCTTATGCAGAATCTCAGTGACCCTCTTTGTGAGAGCTGCTGTAATTTCGGTGATGATTAATCCTTGTTTTTTATGCAAATGGCTGACGAAGTTGAGGAGAGCGAGTGCCCAAATGAAGGGAAAGGCCAGTAAAATTCCAGTGGCATTAAAGGCAGGTTACAGGGTGCCTATAGCCYGGGCAGCTCCTCCTGCCAGCAGCAAGAGAAATCGAGAAGGAGCATTGCAGACGGATGGGATGGAGTTTCCTGCACGGAGCAGGAACGCGAATAGTGCCCAACGTTACGGTGGTAGGAAATGCCCACCTCAAACTGAGCAGTTCTGGGGCTTGTGCCCCCATGCAAAGCTTAAAAATTACATGGTGGCCTTTCCTAGAACCAGTGCCGTGAAGAAAGACCCGGAGGTGGCACTGGCAGCTCTAGGGCTCTAAGCAAAAATACAGCTCGGGATGCACGTGCAGGAATATGCAAAGACTGTGTGTTAAATGACAGCTATGATAAGGTCACGTTGATAACATTAACAATGATAAATAACATCATCAATGTGGAAAATACACTCRTGAGATTTACTTCTTTTGGCTCCTGTAATGGATATGGGAGAAGGAAGTCACACGTCATAGTAAAAAAGAAAAAATAAAAAGCCAGAACTGGCTGCAGTAGTGAGAGACAAACAGAAAAGGGGAAAGTGGCAAACAAAGCATTACCTGGAAAAAAACAAGCGTTCTCAAAACGAAAGCAGAACTTCTAAAGAGCTAGATCCTCAATTTGTGGCTAGAGTTAAGAAAAAAGCTAAGGAAATCAGTGGACAAATTGATCCTAGAAGGAACCTGATTCCTCTTTAGAGCTTTTATGCTTGAAAAAAAAAAAAGGGTGGAAGAGGCAAGAAGAATCATAGCAAGAAACCCTCCCTTCCTCCTGCAAAAACATCAAATCTGAGATGGAAATCCTAAGAGAAAACCTGGTTCCACTTAAATAAATAGGAACATGTCTATTTATTCCACTAAGATTAAGATCTTCGCCTAGGTGGCAGAATTATTTCTGTAGACACTGAAGATTTATTGCCCTTATCACCAGAAGAAAACCTAAAATGACTTGTTTGATGAGAAGTGAGCTAGTGGAGGTCTTACCATTTGACAGGGAAAAAAAAACGTATTTGATGGAAGGAAATGGGCACAACCACCAGAAGGACCAAGAGGGGCTTTTGCCACGTGCAGTACCTTAAAACTATAGACGTTGCCCAGATCTAAATTTACAACTATATGCGTCCCTTCCTGTCCTGTCCTTGAGGTATCTAGATCACATGAGAGATGAGCAACAATGAAGTCAGGAGCCAGCAGAACATATCTATCMTTTTTACATAATATTTCCATTTTTATATTGCCACTGTGCAGCAAAATTGGAGAGAATGAGAGAGAGATGAGTGCATTATTAGAACAGTTAAGAGCCAGACTGCAGAGGCCAGCAACCACATCACACTAGTGATTCATAGGAGTTAATTCTTATAAACAATTTTCTGATTTTTACTATCCCACTGTCTGGGAAATTCTGGGGAAATACTGAATACTTTGGTGTCAGTAGCAAAACTCATTAATTTCAAGAGAATAGGATGAATATTTCTACTAAAGACAGATGCCCTCAGTCACCAGGTTCCATGTTTGAGACTATATTTACAGAGGGATATCTTAGATATCTTATCCTTATGTGGTATTTATCCAAAACAGATTTCTCAAATTCCTTACAAATTCTTAGAATAGCTTTTAATCAAGTGTTCAGATTGTACTGGGCTAGTCTGCTGCGGACATTCAGAAAAAGTGATTTTTAAAAGATTCCTTCAAAGAGAAAAGCAGGTAAACAACATGCAGGTCTCCAGGAGCTAGGCAACAGAGTGAGCCTGGAAGAATCCTAAGGAAAAGAAAATTTCAGCAGTGATATCTTGTGCAATTTATATTGGGTAGTTCTCAGGAACCCCARTGATGAGCGAGGACCTCAGGAGAATCCTGGCATAGAACAAATTGGTCCCAGAGGCCACACAGTTTGGAGATTACAGGACTGTAAATATTAAGTAGTTCTGACKGTGGTGTATTTTCCTTAGAAACCATACAGTTAAGCAAATAGCACCTACGAGACAAATTACATGATATGTGTTCTTTCCAATGACATCGCTTTCTACAGCGCACAGCTTCTGAAGCCCAGGGTTAGCATTGGCCAAGCTGAGCTCTAAAAGAGTCTCAGGTTGAGTAATATAAATATAGCCAGGGCTGACACATATTTTATTCACATCCTGATGCACTGTTTGTGTAACCTTTAGCTTTGGAAACCATTTGGACAATCATATTAAGTACAGATGCAGTGTGAAGAAATATGCCATGAAGCACCCATCGTGGGCAATCAAAGATCTGATGATTGCTCTGGATCTAAAAGAATATGTAGGGGTAGAAAGATCTGACCTTATGCATGCTACATGTTTATCTACACATAACTATGCTGTGGAACAACCCAACCTCGGTGTATTCAGGAAATAAAGCCGTCTAACAGGATGTTATCTGAAGGAAATAAAATAACTCTGTTTSTTAGGTATATTTATTATGAGTTATTATTAGTTTTCCTGAATACACAGAAGTGGAACCTTCAACACAGCACCTAAACAGAATGTTATGATGTACTCATTGCTTTAGCTTCAGGCAAAAAGGTAGTAAGGCTATTAGATGACTAATTAGTTTGTTTAATTATAAAGCAAGCTGGTTTCAGTAACAACATGATCACCTAAAAATATACTTAGTAATAATAAATGATATCCACCAAATCTTTAAACTCAGATAATAGCCTAAAGAAACAGAGGATAATATCCAGAAGAAAGAAAGAAAGAAAGAAAGAAAGAAAGAAAGAAAGAAAGAAAGAAAGAAAGAAAGAAAGAAAGAAAGAAAGAAAGAAAGAAAGAAAGAAAGAGAGAAAGAAAGAAAGAAAGAAAAGCAGCATCAAAAAAGCTCCTCATTTCCTTTGAGTTTGGAAATGTGGAAAACCATTTTTCTAAGATGAATGCCTTGTGTTACTGCAGTGTGATTGCATTAGTACCACAAGAGGAGAAAGAAGCAGTGCAAGCATGTGCACTGATTTTTATCACATGCATGGAAGTGTTTCTGGTAATTCACATTTGTGTGAAGCCATTCCTATTCTACGGCAGCTATGACGTAGACTGGAGTGTCCTATAGTTACTAATGAAGTCCAATAGTTACACCAAGGGATTTTTAATTCCAATCCTTTGTTTCATTTTGCAAAATGAAATAACAAAGAAATACAGGCCTTCTGAATTTTTTCAGGCTGACGCTTCATCCCGAGTGATAATTTGGAAGGTGAATTTCTATTCAGCTGTTTTGCCTTTTGTTTTCTAATTTGCACAACTGAAACTCGGCCTTCCGTCAATAAGCTGATACTGCAGGGCTGAGTCAGCGCTGGGGCACGTCAGTGTGTCTTGGGTGTGACCCCACTGAAGTCAGCTTAGGAAATTAAAATAAAAGTGAGTGTGAAGGGCACCCCGGGCGGCACAAGGCAGCAGCGATGGAGCCCGTCACGGGGTCCCTCCCRCCTCAGGCTGCAGAGCGAAGAGTAAAACTGAGCCTGGCGCTGGTCCCTGGTGYCCTCCTTGTACACACGCCAAAGAGAAAGCGTCAGAAAGCACCAGGAGTAAAAACCTGCACAAGCTCAGGGAGGGAGGACGTGTCGAGGGCAGATACCCTCTTCAGGGRCTTCATCTTTAGGCAGCTGCTCAAAATAAATAAAAATAACAAAAATAAAAATACAAATAAAAATTCCAAGCTGTTTTCCTCTCCCTTTCCGGTGACGGAGGCCTTTGGGCCGGGATATCGCGATGCGCCAGAGCAGCCTCCGACCCCTTGAGGTGCGCCCGGGCTGGCGCAGCGGCACCCGCGAGTGCTTGCAAAACCTGCATAGAAACTGGTCTAAATACAAGAAGCCACTCCTGACTGGCAGGGAACAAAAAACAAAATAAAAAAACACATTATTATTCATGGTGTAAGCTAGAGATGACGGCAGGTTAGGTTAGGCAGGGCAGTGCAAAACCGTAAGCGATTTAAGTCCAACCTGCTTGCCAGGGCATAAAGATAAAACAGGATTGCAACTTTTCATAAAATTAAACCTTTTCTGTTTCCCATTCTGCTGTTGCTCAGGCCCCTTAAAATTTGGCACTGGGAACGGCTCACCAGAATATAGCTTTCCACTTATAGAAAGGCTATATATGTTCCCCACAGAGCGATGAACCTAAAGCTGAGCGCAAGCCCTGTACTGTCACTAGACTGTCATGAGTGCTTACATTGGGAACTGAAATAGCAAGAGGATGCCAATTTTTTTTTTAATGTTTTATTTCATAAAACCAAGCGAAGCATGTGCTTAAAGTTAAGCACATGTTGAAAATGCTTAAGGAAAGAGGAATGGCTTAACGTATGTCTTTGACATGGAGACTGAGTTGATAAGACAGATTACAGTTTTACCACAGAACTGACACAAAAATGGATTCAAAATCTCTTTTGAACTAAAAACAGCTATAATGCGAGCTTTGTCTCCAGCAAAGACTTCTGGCTTAGTAACCAGCAAATCGAATTTCTATTACATAAATTAAAAAAAATAAATCCTGACTGTGTTCTCATGCCATTTTTTCTAGCTCTTTTGAAAGCAAACTATAAAGTCCTATTTCTACAGTTCTGACATTCTTGGTACAGGCCAAAGGGTGACGTTAAGCCAGCCCAGTTGTACTAATATAACTTCATTGATGACTATGCATTTTGGAAGCCAGACAGCAGCTAAGTCGTTGTGCAAGAATAACTCAATACAGGCAGAAGAATTGCCCGTGTGGGCGAGCCCGCATGACTTTTATTCCTGGCAAAAATCCTCTCAGCATTGGCAAACCAGGTCTCTGGGTAAAAGGACTGCCTTTTCCTTGTATCTTTTTGCCATGTCTAACTCAAAACTCCCGATCCATGACTGCATGGATTAATTACCATTAGTCCATTCATTATTAATGCTAATTAATATTAATCAGCAAGCAGCAGCTAGCACGACCACTGCCATTCTTGTCTTGGCGAGCTCTCTGGATGCTCCGTGGGGATGGCACGCGGCGGCGAGGAGCCCCTGCAAGCAGGCACAGGGATCTAAACCTGCTGGGGAGCCACCATAGGTGCCGTTAAGTGTCCCGGCCAGGGCGCGGGATCACGCTGGGTGAGCAGGGAAAGCCTTGGCAGCAGCAGCACTCGGAGCAGCCAGCACCCCAGCAACACATTTGGCTGCAGTCTGAATTTCTTCCCTTCTCTCCAACCAAAAAAAAAAAAAAAAAAAAAAAATTCTAACCAAAAAAAGTGCAGTATTAAAATTAGAGGTTGTTAAGCAACTTGGCTCAATTGCTAGCCCTCCTCAGCCCTCGCCGCTTCCCCGAGGGCCGGCGCGGCGCTGCAGGGCTGTCGCGTCGCGTCCATCGCGCTCCTCAGCAGCCCGCACAATGGCCAACACCTGTTCCCTCGGCAGCTGATGGGAGACATAATAGCTGTGTAACTGTAAATAGTCAGCAGCTGGAAACGCTGATGCAAATCATACCTAAGTGATTGAAAGAGCTGACAGAAGCTATTATGCATCCTGGAAGCCAAGCCGCGCTGCTCTCGTGGCATTTCATTTTTCCTGCGCAGTGACAAGCCTGGTTTTGCTCAAGCTGGGGATGGAAGTGCGTTGGTTATTGGATCTGAGGATCTGCACCACCTTGCTGCCGTGGTTAGAGCCTCGGCGTGATGGCTCGATAAGAGCTGCTGAACCCTGGCTCCTGTCCCGGCTCTGCTGAGGGCAGAGGCTGAAAGATATATTTGGAGTTGCAATGGCAGAAAACGAGCTGCGGGCGGAGGAGAGCGGTGAAACTGCCTGTTCTAACTGAAAATGACACTAGTTTTGAAAATACCAATGGTAACAGTRCTTAGCGAAGCCGTTTTTAAAAAAAAATAATGGCTGCTGACAAACGACCTCTCCCAAGTGCTTACAGCTGGCCAGTGCCTGCTATTCCCAAACAGGGAACAGCTTGGGCTGGGATTTGGTCGGATACTCCTCCTGGGTGCTACCCCTGAACATTCCAGAGGAACCTCTCCGGAAAAGCACCTTGGAGCTCTGGGATGCGGGGTTACCTGCCCTCGCCGCGGTGGGAAATCAGCCACATCAGCAGACCCGTTTATTTCAACACAAGGCTGGGATACAACTGTGCTTGGATGTCCCCTCCTGCTTGCGGGATGAGCACGGGCGCGACGAGGACTCACGACACATCACAGTGATAACATATTATATATATGCATTTATATATACACAAAAATGGGTGCCTAAAAATGCCACTCCAAAAGGCCATAACCTGATCAAACAGGACTGCATCACCAAACATTTCTTTTTTTCTTCTGAGCACCTGCCCTGTATCTTCCAAACCCCTTGTAGAAATTAAGCAAATTAATCTAAATTTGGAGATACAGGTTGAATGTATTTCTGCATCATTTATTGCCTAGATAAAATATTTATGAGCAGGGATTTTATTATTGCATTATCTGTTTTTATAAAGCCTCAGATAAAAGAAAGCAAGCTATAAATGAGATAATTACATTTTTAAACATTTCTTTAGCCATAACTGTAAAAATCTTTAGAACATTACCTTTTAGTCAATGATATGTTGTTATCTGTGACAATGCAAAAACCTATAAAACATGATTAATTGCAAAGTGTTGCTTGGAACTATTTTTATCCTAAATGCTGTTTCAGAATACTGATTAATTAATTTCATGACATAAAATAATATTTCATGTTATAAATAAAAAGCATTCTCTAATAGCTTTAAGCTGCATGTSTTCTTTCTTTCTGGCTCCCCTCTTCCTCCTACTCCAGCAGTGTCAAATTGCATTGGAGTCAATTAAGAACTGCTCATTTATTATACACACCTTGTTAAAGCAAGAAGGATAATTGAATGCCAAGACTCCCTTTCGTTCATGTCCATGATTTAAAGTAACACGATAGGTAATAAGGATTTTTGAGATTAGATGGCTTATAAATAGATGCATAGGATTTTTTTTTTAAAGGCCCTTTTGTAAGAAGGCCCATTTCTTTGATTCTAACTATTGAAGTGTGCATTAACCTGTGGGGTTGGTGTTGCGAGGACAGGGGGATTAAGCCCTTTTTTGAATTTCTGTAAGTGAAAGGTTTTATTGGAGGAGGAGAGCGAGGAGGGTGGCAAAGGCAAAAAGACAGCTGGGGAATGAATGATGAGCAGGAGCCTTTGTGCCACCATTTGGTTTTAACACTAGGATTGCTGTGAAATGGTGGCTGTTGCGAATACAGTGGCAGCACAAAAATATCCCAGCTGTGATCCCGTCTGGTTAAGCAAGGTGATGTAAAAAGAAGACAGAGAGAGAGAGAGAGAGAGAGAGAGAGAGAGAAATCTCCAAAACATCTTTTAGTGGTTCTTAGTTTTGACAATGATGAATACAGAGTGAAAAATAAGCTCTGTCTCTTATGAATGCACAGTTAGGTCCATTCATTACACCTGTACTACGTGTGTATTATCAAAAGGAAGAATAAACTATTAAAAAGCACATTTTGCTTCAACATCAAAATCTGTATTGCATGTAAAACCCTAAGTTATGAAGTAACAAGCTACCGGAGATTCTGCAGAAGGCGGCACGCTGCTCGTGCTGCAACGGGAATGCGAGGCCCGCCGGCCGTGCTCCTCACACCAGCGAGCTGCGTCCCGCCACGCAGCGGATATCCGTGCCTAGGCAGCACAGGAAAGTCGCTCTCTTCGGAAAACCTCCCATTTCATAGGTGTCTTTTTCCACAAAAGGCGGCTTCAAAAAGTAAAACATAGGCAGTTTTTCCGCACAGTGCCTGTTTTCACACTGCCTTCTTTTAGACCAATTTTATGTATAAGCCAAAATCTGAGTAGTCACTTTTCCCCCCCAGAAGAATACAAACAAATACACACATACCAGATAAAGTAAGGTTCAAACCTCTGAATTTTGCACCCATAAATTACAGCTCAGACAAGAAAGCCTTGCCTAAGCYACACTGAAAAAATATCTCCTTAAATGTTCCTTCCTTCTAAGCAAGAGCAGTCTGGTTCATTCAAGGTGACTCATTTAAATACATATTTAAGGCCAAATGTCATCTTGCTATTATTTATTACTTGAACACAAAGTCTCCAAACAGAACCCGAAAGCCACAGACCCTAACTTGAGGAGTTTGCAGGGCAGTGGCTGTAGATTTTTTTCTGCTACTTCTCAGAGATGGATTTGCTCCAGAGRCTTTAAAATGTTAATTTGCAGGTGTAATTAAAAATAAAGCAAAAACAAAACGAGAAACAAACCTCTTCAAGAACAGTTACCAGTTCCACATACCAGCTGTCTAGTAAAGTTAAATATACTGGATGTTTTCTGCACCAATACAAAGCAATTAGGGTCGATTGTGGTTTAATGATTCTCCAAATGCCTTTTTTGTTTAATTCCTTTGTCCTCGGGGTCCTTCCTATCGCATCGGGCCCAGCCAAGGGCGGATGATGAAGTGTACAGGGTTGATTGGGAGGTTTGAATAAGAATTCATTCCTAGCAACCTTTCTTTCTTTTTTTTTTTCTTTTTTTTCTTTTTTTTTTTTTCCTTCCAGGAAATAGGAGTATGAAGTAAATAAATAAATAAATAAAAATAATAAAACACAAGCAACCAAATAAGAAAGTGCCTCTGTCCTATTTGTWCAGGGAAAGCAGTTTAGCTTTATTTTCTGTTTGGCTGCTTTTCCTGGGGGCCTCTTCCTCGCCTCCCGGACAGCAGGGCAGGGGAGTCTTGGGAGGTTTCAAATGCTGATGTTTAAATGTTTTCAGCGAATATGTTAATCGGGACGGACAGACCTTTAGCACTCTGCTGAAACAGCAGCCCAGCACTGTGTACTTAGCAGATCCTATAAGGTGATGACAGCTCGCGAGGAGTTGATAAACGCCGTTCCTCCCAAAGATAAATGTAAACCAAACCTYAGACCTCTGGCCGTTTATTCACAAATCCAATTATTTTACAATAACATCCTTCATTTAAGGGAATGTGAATGTTAAGAAGTGAGAACACAGTTTGGGATTGGTTTTTATTTTAAGAGATTTAGGAAAACATGTTATAAAATGCAAAAGCCAAAACAAAAGGAGGTTGGGAAGGAGATAGTAATATTCTCTCCCAGTTTTGGGGTCCCAGCTCCCTCCATGAGGGCTTCACGTGSTTTTCCTAATACCCAACTCCAAGCAAGGCCAGAACTGCAGAGCAGGTCCCAGGAAATAATATCTCTAGAAGAAAGATATGAAGGAGCAGATGAATTTCTGGGGTAATGTGGCTGGACACACAGCAGCATCTCTGCTCCTCTCACCTTGGGGCTGGCCCTGGCACAGCTGGGGCAGCACCAGCTCCGGGTGGCCCTACAGAGCCAGGGACCATGGAGCTGGGCTATCCTATGGGAAAAGATGCCATCTGGGAGACGGTCACCATTGGATCCAGAGGAGGGCTGTGACAGTTAATAAATATCCCCACCTCTGTCATTCAGTTAACTCCCAGAGCCAGATTTTTGTGCTGAATTTAGCATGTTTTGGGGAGAGCAAAGTAGTCCTATCCCACCTGCAGGAAGCAAAGCCTTTGATAATTTAGTTCATAGAATCATAGAATCATAGAATCATAGAATGCCGAAGGTTGGAAGGGACCTCAGAGGTCATCGAGTCCAACCCCCCTGCTCACGCAGGGTCACCTAGAGCACGTGGCACAGGGCTGCATCCAAGCGGGTTTTAAAGATCTCCAAAGAAGGAGACTCCACAACCTCTCTGGGCAGCCTGTTCCAGTTCAATAAATCAATAATAGTTCAATAGTTCAATAAATCAATAATAATTTTAAGGAAACGTCTAGGTCGCCATCCTCAGTTTTCTGTGAATTGCAACAAGGTCAGGAGACCATCCCAGTGAGGGCACCTTGAGACCCAGATGGTTTTAAGATGCAATGGAGCTGGACATGGTCATGATTAAAGCAGTTAAGCAAACAGGGCCACTACCCAGCCAGCAATCCCAGAGCTACTTGGCAACAATTCAAGGAGCAACTGAGGATTTTTAGAGTTTAAAAC
The DNA here is from genome assembly GCF_003342845.1 of Nothoprocta perdicaria. Taxonomy (NCBI): domain Eukaryota; kingdom Metazoa; phylum Chordata; class Aves; order Tinamiformes; family Tinamidae; genus Nothoprocta; species Nothoprocta perdicaria. The sequence goes on from NW_020455532.1 coordinate 6,848,617, forward strand.
TTCCCTTAACTGCCTCGTACTCTTGTGGAAATGGGGTGGGCACATTGCCYGCTCTGCAGGTGCTGCTCCTCACTGAGATCCCTGCACTGGTCCTGGCTTCGGAAGAACTGGGGAGCCGGGACACTATCCAGAGGATTTCACCTCTATAAAACACCTTGGCAGCTTGTTACTGGACCATAGGTCTACTTAAAGATGCTTCAGGGTCATTATGTCCTTGTTACTGATAAACACTCCTATAATATTATGGCTTATTTATTAAAAAAGAATGAGAAGACTTATRTTTTACTAGCAAAATAAAATATGCCTGAGTGGTGTTAACCTTGCTGAGAAACCCCAGGCTTTGCTCATGAGCACAGTAGGTGCAGTTCTCTGCTAATTTTAGAAAAGGACACATGTGGGAGCCATGAAATGGAAGTTGCTGACATGCACACCACAAAAAAAAAAAAAAAGAAAAAAAAAAGTGAAAGAAAGAGAAAAAGAGAGGGGTGGAAAAAAGACAGTTGCCCTGCTGTTTGCTTTTAGAGCAGAACTGCATGTAAACCCAGCCTGACCGAAGCCCAGCGCGGCCCAGCAGATGTTTGGTCGCTTGTGCTGTGTAATACTTGGGCACACACAGGTCTCTCTCTCCCTCGCCCTCTCTTTTTTCCCCCTACTGTTCATGCACTAAAGTGCTTACGGTTTTTGCATACCTGAATCACACAAGCCAAATATTTGCTGCACACATAAAACATGGGTCAGAGCAAGATCCAAACTTTCAGAATTCTGCTTTGGGAATGGTGACGTTCAGTTAATTGTTTTTTTTTTTTTTTTTTTTTTTCTTTTTGGTGACTAAAAAAGGAAATCTTTTGGACTGCATGTTTTCAGGAAAAGCTTTCCCTTGAGAAATACCCCTGTGCTCACATAAAATGTGCTGTTCCTTGACAGGGCTCCTGTCAAGGTAAAGAAAGGTGCACTGGGGTGAGCAAGGAGACACTTGTGTGGAAGGAGAGTAGAAGCTGAAGATTTACATAAATGAGACACATAATAAGTCTTGAGAAATATGTAAGTGTGCCTCTAGTCATGACAGGTTAATCCGTGTTATATTGTTGTTCAAATCACAGGAATTGCACCGTAGAGAAACCTGGCCCACTGGCAGGCCATATACTCCACTTGCTTCAGCTGGTACTTAAAACATTGGGATATCCCACTTTTTATGCACAATATACCTTTTATACACAGCACACCAGCACATGATTGCACACAGCAACTCTCAAATTTCCAAGTCACGTATGAATAAAATCAACAGCCACCAGCCAGTGCTCCAAGCCACGGCTGGGAGCAYGGGCAGGAAAATCCCATGCAGCCAAGCACAGGGACCAAGTGCCTCGGCTCCAGAAGCTCCTGTTTCAACCATACCAYGTTTTGTTAATTCCCCAAACTCACAAATACATAAAGCTATATTTTCCTATATTTATAAGTATATATATTAGTATAGAAATCCTCATGCAACCTCCACTTGAGGCTTTTCCCATGCAGATTGCATCAACTAAACTGCAGCTGTACGTTGGCCCAGCAGAACTACTTCCAAGGCAGAAATTTCTCATTCTTGTTTCAAAAAGGGGCACGTGATGAGACACTCACTTGTTCCACATGCTTTAAAATTCTTTCATACCAGTCGCTCCACTTGTTTGGCTTTAGTGGAAGTTTTAAATAGGCGCAACACTCATGCACTTGATTCACTGGAAATTAGGATGCTTGTTGTGCGAAACCTTTACTGAGATTTCACAGTTTCTTTTTTTAAATCAGCATCTTACTGACTCATCTGGAGTGCCTGCATATAAACTCACATAAAACCCCCCTGAAATGATAACTTAATTTTTTATAGCATGTGTCAATGGTTGTAGAATAGGTAGCAATGTTTTTTTTTTCAAAATTTATTTAGTGACTGGGCCAGTTTTCTTTAAAAAAAAAGTCCAATTATCTAAAATATTTTGGGGTATTTTCATTGGAAATTTGAAAGTTATTGTCATTTACTGCATCTGCCTACACAAAGGAAATTTTATAGTTCCCACTGACACTACCATTTGTTCAGCTGCATAGGTGGGAGTCTTTATTTAGACAAAGCTCAAGTGAATTTCAACATTTTTAGACTATGTCAGCTGCTTTTGACCACAGACAGCAAAGGTCAGTGTCTGCAGAGTTTGTTAGCAAAACATTTCATCGAGGAAGGTACCCGTTTCCACGTGCCCATGGCAGGAAAACAGGGGTTTCAGGATTTGCTTGGGATCACAGAACCCATCGCTCCCTCCCTCCAAAGGCGCAGCCCATGCRGGGCTCTCTTGCTGATGCATTTTGAGTTGGGATTTTCCGGGAGCACTCTCTGTATTCCAACCAGTGCAGCCTCCCGAATTCCAACAAAATGCTTCKTGCCCCTCAGGACACAGCACACATAACTGCTTTCTAATTATCCACCCTACTTGTTGATGCAATATAACACCCAAATTCTTTATGGTTGGTTTCAAACTCAGATACATGCATTTGTTTTCTGATTTTTTTTTTTTTTTTTTGTATATTAACAATTTAAAAGGATGAAGGTCATAGTGAAAATTAAGATTTATTCCTTGAATTATGTTTCATGTACTGTAACTGCATAGTTAGTAAGAATGGCAGCAGAAAATAGCAATATGAGCATCACAGCTGTAAATAGTATACTGCTTAGCCTAAAAATATGTTATTTATTATTCACTGAAAACTCCCATACATTAAAATATCTCTTAGTTGAACTGTCCCCACAGAAACATTTACAGAAAAAGCAGTGTTTCGAACAGAGAATGATATGTTACTTTTGTTTCATGCACGTACTGTATCTAATACTGTGGCTGTAAAGATCTTAGGTCATGGAAACAAGAGAAAAGAAGATATTAACATATCAATGAAACACTCTCCTCAGGAGCCAAGGAGTGGGAACAATATTTGCATCTACAGTTTGTTAACAGCACAGGCAAGACTGCTAGTGAAAATTCTTAAATTAGGGTTTAATGTGATGGTCTCTGTTTTCAAAAGAGAAACAAAGAGGCACCACAAACCCCATGTGTTCAGGAGAGGCTTGTTCTGTGTAAATATCACAGTAAATCACMAGCGAAAACCTGAGCCCCTTTTGGTTAGGTAAAGGATAAACTCCTGGAATAAGAAATGAACCCCAGGCTTCTTTGTAGTCGTCGTCTTTGGCTTCCAACTAGGAAAAAATATGTAGCTAACCATAAGTAGAATTGTTCAAAGTATAGTTAATTCTTTTTTTCTTTTTCTTTTTTGTTTTAAATTAATTTGAAGACATTGCCACTTCATAAAAGCACAGAAATCACTGTATAGAGTAAGAGCTGTGGCTAGCAAGAGAATTTCTCCCTAACACTGGTCAGTCTTGTTTGCAATAATCCAAGACCTTGCACTAGAAAATCCTGCTCGTAGCACATTTACTTTCTAACTCACATCTGTCAGTACTGCCTTGCAGCCTGAGAAGCTATAATTTCTTTTCTTGCCCCATCTAGTGTACCTGTGGCTCGTCCTGATACACATCTAACCTTTGAGACTGTAAGAACATCTTGTGATAACGAGTTCCATGAAATATTTGTGTTGCTTTGCAAAAACTATTTCCTTTAGCGATTTGAAACGTCAGTCATCTCTTAGCCACCTTTATTTATGAAGTATTTCTTGCTGAAATAAGATTGAACACAGTATTCCAGATGACATCACACCATTAGTATATATATTTATTTTCTATTACACTCCCTATATGGCCTAATATATATATATATGTATATATAAAAGAAATTGAAATCCTGACTGAATGCTGAATATAGATCCCATTAAACTGTCCTCAATAAAGCTCAGGTCTTTTTTCACACTCGAAGACCTCACTGGAAAAAAAAACAAGCTTTTCTTTGAAATCACATGTCAATGGAATTGGTAGCATATTCAATCTCTTCAGTTGTATTCAGTTATATTCAGTTTGCCTAGCTCTTAATAATGTCTAAGGACAACATTATCCTTTCCTGGGGACTGGAAATCAGCTGAACTTGATGTATATTCAGTATTTCTGAAATTACGGCTACTTTTTCTGGAAAATAAATATGGAATTAGGGAATGCCCACAGCCAATCCTTTCTGTAAACCACTAACTGGGTGATTTTATTTAGTGCTAAGAACTCAGCATAAATTTCAGCTTCCAAACTATGAGTTAAAGGGCCCAGCCTTCAGAATGATGAGCACCTATAGGTTCTACAAAAGTCACTGTGGACTCTAGCACGTCATAAAAATCAGGCCCCTTGTTGTTTATTTAATATATTTTGAAAAGGTTTTCTTTGCTTTAGTCCACTAACAACTAATTAAGCTGCCTCCAGATTAAGAGACTGAGCCAAGAATTACAGGATATACCACATGCTTTCTCAAGGCAAATATTTACAGTTGTTTGTAGGGTTGATGTCTTTGACATCTATCTTCTACACATAGGCCATTAAAAATATGCAACATCACAAAAATCACCACATGACATTATGTGAAAGATTTGCTTTTTGAAAAGCAAGATGTATTCAACGCCAGCTTGCAAATTGTTTTGCAGATGCTATTTCTATAATGCTGGCATGGCTCCTTTTAGCAAGGGGGGCTGCTGGGGAGGGAGAGAGAAACATAAAAGACTTAGATCAAAGATTCTTTTTTGGTAGGCAAAGGCTTCTGGCTTCTTTTTCCTAATAGAAAAAGTTTGTGATATCAGAGGAGACCGCACATCAAGCAGGGTTATGCAGCCCAGCTTTAGCATTCCCTTTATTTGTGCTTTGTGCTCGCTGCAGCTCCCTTGCCGCTGTGTTGGGATTTCACGGGGGCCGCYGTGGGATYTAGAGAACACAGGCCGAAAATGTTKTAGAAATAAAAACTTCTAGTAATTTGTTCGTCACTCCTATTAAAGTAACTTTATGACTGATTGTCCTGAGTACGTTTAAGCCGCTGAAGGGCTTTGATGGCTTCTCAGTACCCTTGTTGAGCAGAKGATGCTCTAATGGTAGCCTGGCTGGGTGGTGGGGGGAAGATCTCCAAGCAGCAGCAGTTAGGCCCTGCCTTCCTTCCTAAAATCGATACACCTCTGATTTCAACAGGAGCACATAAAAGCTTGCTTCCTGGGAAGGATCGGACAGTTGTGCAAACAGAAATTCAAGATAAGCAGATGTAAATATAGCACAAAGCTGTCCACAGCCTTCATCATTGCCACAGTTCTCCAGCCACTCAGATTCAGGATAAAGCTCCCCCTTCTTARCGAGCTACACCCAGTGTCCATGTGTGTGACCTGCAAACTCACTGCATGCAGGCAGCACCACCGACACCCAGCGCGGGCAGCGCAGCACTATGTGCCTCCTCCAGCCAACTCAGCAAATGGATTTTGTCAAGTTACTATATATATTACAGTATAGACTTCAAAAGCCCCGATCAGAAGATGGTGACGATGAAGGACACCATGCAAACAAATAACCTAGCGCTGTAAACCTGTTTAAGAGCTGGAAGAAGTGTAGAGAAGATTTTTCTCTCCCTCACCCCCATGGTTTTCAGGAAAAGGTCTTTGAACTTTTTTATCTGAGCACTTATATTTTTATTACAGGAAATTAAGAGRCTGAATGATGTGTGATTCAACTGTAGATCCACGGACATGAAATGAAGCCACGATAAAACATTTTAATACGAAATTAAAACCATAAGCTTGACTCTCTCCTACTTCTGACCTCTGCTCTATGCAAGGGCAACTACACAGTCGGAGCCAACAATTGCTCTTCGCTRTATTTCACCAAGAGCTGCTAAGGCAAGTTACGCGCTGCTTCAAATTAGAACACTGGCCAGGGAGCTCCTAGGAGCAGATCCCTGCTGCACAACAGAGGGCAATCCAGAGATGCCTGGTTAGTGCATGTGGCGAGGCCAGGAACCACTTTGGCTTTACATTTGCACGGTCCTGCAAATGCCCTCATACTGCATGCGACTGGTCTGGTCATGCCCCTGAGTCCTGGCCCATTCCTTTATTCTGCCTTCCCCTGATTCTGTGGAAAAGCAATGCAGTAGCAGGTGACACTGAGAGGGGCTGAGATACAGGGTCAGGAAAAGAGAGTTAGGCAAGAGAAAAATTGCAGGAAAGTACAAGAATASAAAGTACCAGGAATATGTATCTGTGCACAAAGAAAATCCTACCAACTCAGGTACAGTGGTGAGCAGGCAAACAGGAGAACTCAAATATCCTGCTTGTTCTCAGCATGAGAACCTAGAACTTGGATTTGCAACGGAACAGGCCACAGTTTGACAGCCTGTGTGCGTTAGTACAACAGATTCACATCAACTATTTTTGAATTTATAATGTCATGGCATGTGTAAATCTGAATAACTAATGGCAGAAACAAAAAACATTGGCAGATTTCTTCAAGATGTCTTTTACCAGGCTTGACTTGCTAAATGGGATACCTTGTTTCCACTCTTTCCTTCATAGGGCATTGCTCATTCTGCCTTTGATATCAAATTTCTGGTTAGAGATCTGCTGCAAAAGCCTGAGCCAGATCTTTCAGGCAGGCCTCTCCTTATCTCTTTGCTAAAATGGAAACACCTCGGGTAGACGGGGAAGCAATGTTAAGCCAATTTTATGTCACCTATATTGAAGRTTCAGAAACAGGAGAAGAGCCACAGTCTGGCCTGTCTATAAAACAGACACATTGGTACATTATTCCAGAAATGGAAATACAGGCTGGAGTGCGATTATTCAGGTTGGGATAACTATCCCACCTAAACCTCATCATCCCTCACTGGATGGCTCGGTACCAGAGGAGCCCCTGCCAGGTCCCCACGTGCCCCATGACGCGACACCGGCCGACCGCTCACCTCAGGGTGACTCACGCAAGGGCCCCACTCACCCTCTGCACAGGAGGAGTCAGGACGTGGCAAAGTAAGGGCGACGAGAACTGGAAAGCAGCACCTCAGAGGTCAAAAACAGGACTGGAGATGTCAAGTAATGCAGGAAGAGAGACCTGGAAATAAACAGACAGGAATCAAAACCAAAGCTTGTATTTTTGGTTACCCAAGTCTGAAAGATCTGTCCATGCAACATGTAACAGTGATATAGTTGGTGCTAAAGAAAGTATCTGTCCTACTAACAATTGTAAATTAATAAAAGACATCTATTGAAAGAACTGATACTGCAGCATCTTTGCTACTGCTTCAGGATCAATTCTTCCACCTGCAGTACTTGGCTTCCCATTTACATTTAAAAGGATGTGAAATACAGTAACAAAGCAGCCTTAGAACAAATAGGCCCAAGGAGACAGTAAAAGAGGAAGTGAGAGGCTTAAAAYGTAAAAATAAGAGTGAGATATAACACTCGTCTTTGACATTATTTGCTGATGCGTCAAAATTGAAATGTCACATGGAGATGGTGCAAGTTTTGCCTTAGGTAGGAGTCCATTTGCCTGCTAGATGAKTTGTTATTAGTAGCCCACACTGCTCTTAGTAGCCCTTGGAAAACAACTTCCAAGGTGTGCAGCTTTAGGTCAGCCTTCCAGGCATAATGCCATGAAACCAAAACTCTTSCATGCTATGAAGAATCTTGGAGTAGCTTTTGTTTCCCTTTCCAATTGTAGATTCCTAATTGTAGAATTAATGGAGATTTTAAAACTATTTTGAAATATTGCCATGAAACCTGGGAGATCAGTCAGCTCTGCTAGAAATMTTCTTCTGACAGCCTAACCAAGCAGCCTTTCGCACAAAACCAGACTTTGGTGCAACACCAGCAGAATGGGGGGTATTAAGATGGGTCAGGTTAGAGTCATGAGCTGAACTCTTGTATGCTGGGGGACTGCCTAGACCCAAGATTTTGCACCCATGTCTTAACAGAAAACAAAGYGTGTCAATTCACACTGCATAGTCGCAGCCCTCAGCCTGGATTATCAGAAGCCCATTGACAGAAATATAAATCTTCTGTGAGGACTTCTAAATCGGTATGCAAAACTTACAGAAGAGAATTACAAGGACGATGGCAATCACAATACAGAATTTTACTTTAGTTTTAATGCATACATGTAAAAGCATTTCCAAGAAAATATTCACTTTTTAGGCTGTAAGAGTCACTGTGTCATAAGAAAATTTTGAGTGGTCTTAGTGTTGGGTCAGTGTGTAAAATCCCCTTTAAATTCAATGGGACAGCAGTGAAGTGTGTTGGAAAGCCCTAACTTTGATGACTATGATACTATTCACCCAAGAATAAATGCAGAACTATACAAAACTGTAACAGATGACCAATACTGGGCAGAAATAGTATAAATCTCTTTTCAACCTTTTATTAAAGAATGTACTACAAAAAAGAGAGCTGAAAAGGACTTGTCCCTCTTATTAATTTAACATTAGAAATTAGAAATGCAACTCCTAAACCTGYCCAGCTTCTGACAGATAGAGGCTGAATGAAGTCACAGGATCACAATAGCCAAGGGGACCAAAGAGCAGCAATGAGAGGGGGAGAGATTTTTACCTAGAGTATCACAAATGCTATTTGTTTGGTTAAACTCTTTCTAAAAGGTTTTGGCTTGCATGTTAATGAAAGGACAGCAGGACAGTCTTGATCTAAACAGTCCCGCCTTTCAAAATAATGAAAGAAATTACAATAAATATTTTTATAACTTCAGAGAGAAAATTGTGTTGCTGTTGCTTTTTTTCTTCTTTGTCTTTTTAGAAAAAGAAATAAATGAAATTTAAGAGAAAAGATTTTTTTTCTGAAGTTCTTCTGAAAAGAAACACAAACAAAAGCACAACAATCCCCCTCCTGCCAAATGCCACCTTGTAGGTCCTTTTTATAATTAGAAAGAATAATTTTAAAAGCCATTAAAAAATCCTTTGCCAATCTTTTCAGACTCTTTTCAGTTACACTGTATAATTCTCCTGAATAAATTTCCTCCATTTCACAGCATCTTAATTTAGGAAGCTTCTCTGAGGTTATTTCTAGGAAGAAGAAACTAGGAAATTACAATATTTGCTGTTGTTTCAGTGCTGGGGTATTTTTTTTTCTTCTTCTAATGTGGTCACCCAGAGACAACTGGAATGTACAGGAGCAACCCAGTACTCACAAGAATAAAGTTCAAAAATAATTTTATCGCAGCCCTGAAAAAATGCAAGCCTGGTAATTTTTCCTAATTCCTTCTGCCAAGAAACAGAAATGCTTTCTGGTTCATCGAGCAAATTGGTGGGTTTGAATTCCAGAAATCCCGATATCCTCACAAAGGCAGCCATTCTGAGRAGCAGGTTACGTGTCTAGAATTCTGGCCCGCTGCCACCGTGTTAATAAATACAAGTGTTGAATTCAGCTGGATTTAAAGATTGCGTTCTTTGCTTGAGCAAGTCKGAAAGTGCCAAAGTTGTAAAATTATCGCTGTGGCTGCTGCTTTGAAACTCGGAGACACCGTTGCAGATAAAACACGACTCTGATCCTGCAAAGAGAATCAGATGGGCAGGTCTCGCGCCGAGCCCAGCTGACTGCAGTGACCTAAACCAGTGGTTTGCTGCAGGGAACTATAAAAAGATTTCGTAACTGGTAGCAAATCAAACATGCAGATAAACTAACTGGCTTCTGCAATGAGGCTTTTAATTTTGTTTTTAGAATCGGAATTTTAAAAGAGAAGAGAAACCAGTTAAAGACATGAATGTAAGATCAGAGTTAGAACTGATCCTTTATGGGCTTTGTGTGCTCTATTTCAGTAATTTCATTTTTTAAAATAAAATAAATATATTCTATGATCAGTAGCAATAATCAAATAGAACCTACATAAAACACCTTTGACAGTTTCTGTTGTTGTTGTTAAAATATGGCTGATTGATATTTTAAGACTCTACTGYGCCTTTATTACCCAGGACAACGTTTGTGTATTGTACTGCACAATGGCAGTTATCAGAGCTGAACAATTCAAAGCAAATGATTTATTWTCCTGCCTGTTACAGGTCATCAGAAAATCCAAATTACTCAAAGTATATTTGTTACTCAGAGTTAGT